>NC_089506.1:135821694-136124724 GCF_036850995.1 Saccopteryx leptura
CGTTGACCTCACTTCTGTCTGGTGGAGCTGGGAGCAGCGGAATGCCTCGGGGGACGCATCTCTGGGGGCCCTGTGATCGCCATTACCAGCAACCACATAACCACAGCAACCATCATCCAATCTACTGTTCTGGGGTGTCGTGGATTTCTAACTGACCATCATTACTGAGATAAGTGAGGGGCAGCTGGGAGAGGCGAGGGCCTGTGCTATGGGTGCCGTTTCCGCCATTAGAAATAGTGGCAGCCATCTTAATTTACACAAGATGCAACTTGCAGAATTTCAAGACAGCATCTGGGCTCAGGTGTTTTCAACTTGAGGTCAAAGCTTGAGAATCTGGAAAGGTGCCACTTGGAGGATCAAGAGGAGTGCCACTACGAACAGGAAATTTGCAGTGCCTGGAACCGATTACCAGACACTTTTAGCATCCTGAAAAATATAGCAATGGCTTCACTCACAATTTTTCCCTCTACGTACTTTTGTGAGACCTTATTCTCAGCGTTAAATAATATCAAAACCAACAAAAGAAACAGATTGACAAATGAAGTTAGTAGCGCTTGCTTGGGCTTGAAGTGTACAAAATAACCTCCAATTGAAGATTTAGCCAATGAAATTCAGCAACAAAAAAGTCACTAATAGGCAGGTTAGTTAAAGAATTCCCCCTCCTCCTCACTTATCTTAGTTCACGGCACCCCACACAAGTTAAATAATATCAAGACCAACAAAAGAAACCGACTGACTGAAGAACAAAGAAGTCACTAAGCAGGTAAGTTAAATAATTAGTTTTTGGTTTATTAAATACAGTTATATATTACAATTATACATTTTTGTTATTTAAACTATAAATATTGTGAAATTATGGTTTTTTTCTCGAAGTGACACACCACCCGAGTTATGCTCAGTTTTTTGGTGAATTTTGACACACCAAGCTCAAAAGATTGCCCATCACTGGCTTAGACCCATCTGACTGTCGACCTCTCTGGTTGGAACTTCCTCATTGTGTGGTTTACATCGATTTGGACCCACACTTGCATGTGATAAAGGCTTGAACTTTGGGTTTCCCCCTGGAGATTTGTTTGACCTGTCCACCCAACACGGAAGCAGCTAACAAGCTTTTTTACAGCTTCTTGAATTAATGGGTGGATTGTTTGTAGTGCACTCTCTGTGAAGAGGGCAGCTGGCAGTGGCTTTGTGTGGACAGCTCAGCTTTCCGCCACACTCACGGCTCCGTGGTCTGTGTCTGCTTGGAGGCATCCGTCTGCCCGGCCCGGTTCTCTTTCACTGTTCTGACTTCTATTTCCCTCTTCACTTGCAGCCTTTAGAAAGAATCCTTTTGTTTTCTTTCATGTTCCAGTGTATTGTTTCTTTGTTACCCACCGTGCATGTGTGGGGAGGAGAGAGCCCGTTTTAGTGCAGTCCACCATGTTTCTAAAACCCCCTCCTGACGTAGCAGCGATGATTTGGGTCTGTAAGGTTTTAACAGTGGGTGCATAAGACATCCTTAGCACCATTAGCTTGAGATTGCACAGCCAGTCCCTTCTTTGATGTAGAAGTTGTCATGGGTTGAATTATGTCCCCCTTATCCCAAAATATATTGAAGTCCTACTCCCCATTACTCAAAATATGACCTTATATAGAAATAGGGCTACTGTAGATGTAATAAATTAAGATGAGGTCATACTGGAGTGAGGCAGGCCCCAAATCCAGTATGACTGATGTCCTTGGAAGAAGATGCCTGTATGAAGACAGACACACAGAGAGAGGCCCTTGTGAAGGTGGAGCAGAGATTAGAGTGATATGGCTGCAACCCAAGGAATGGTGGCGGGCGCACGGAGCCCGGAAGGCAGGAAAGCCGTGCTGGAGGAAGGAGTTGGTCTGGCAGGTCCCAGAAGGGGAAGCGACAGGAGATTAAGCATTCACGGCATGAGCAGACACCGCGTTGGAGGAGGCCCTGTGGGGGCACAGGCGGCCCGGAGACTGCGGCCTATCTGGGGCTGGTTGCTCGTGGGTCTGTTTTCAAACCTACCTGATTCTACAGTTGAAGGAAAGTCATGGAACTGGATAATTTCATTTTCTTTTAAGTTTTTTTTAAATCTGGTGTTCCATTATACATGCACAAATATTAAACGAACCAATAAATAGGAGGGAAACACAGGATCCAGCATGTTCATCAAAGCTTTAGGGCAGTCAGAAGCCTAGAAGTAAATTCAGCCTCTTTTGGAACTGGACTAGAGGTAGAGGGGACTTCACATTTGAAGGAGAACATTTGTGAATACATCTCCCAGTGAGTCTGAGTTATAATTGTGAGGAATAAAAACATATCATGTAGTGAAATGTAGCCCTGACATTAGAAACTTGTATGCATTCGAGTCATACAACAGTGATATGCAAGCATGAAACATGTATTTAAAAATATATTACACGAATAAAGTAAAGTGAAAGCTCTCTGTGATGAACTTCCCCGCCTCATTCTCATGGCGGCTACGTTAAGTTTTTATTCTGTTTGTGAATAAAAACCTCTGTTCAAGAATTTTGCATTTCTAAAATGCCACCCAATCCAATACTGTCTGACTATTTGGCTTCTGAGTCTTGCAGTGTAGAGTTCTATAAATAGCTAACATGCCACATCATGAAAAGAAATAGTGATTGGCTTCTTGGAATGTCAAGTGGAATGGGTTCAAGTCATGACCAGGGCCCACCTGTCCCAACCTCACAAAGCCCCGGGCAGCTTCCGTAGGTGCTCAGGAGGAGAGAAAATGGTAAGGACTTAATGGGACCAGACTGTGTCTTGGAACATGAGGGTAAAATCACTGAGGAGAGGAACATTTGATAGAAACTAATTTCTTGACCATTTCTTTCCAAGGGAATAATATAGTCTATCCTCATAAAAGAGATCTTTTCCACAGGTACACGTAGTTATGTGGCTACTGATCTCTCTCCAGGAACCTAGCCAAGAGTGGAAAGAAAGACATACACTTTAGAAAACAGTCACTTTAATTTCCTACATGTCACCCTTAAGTGTGGCTCAGTAGTTTTTGGAGCAAGAGTTGTGTTTACTTATTTATTTTCCTCACCTACATCTGTCCTTTGCCACCATGAGGACTATTTTTTTCTGCTCACAAATGACATGGCTAATTGCTGACAAGAGGACTGCCCCTCCTATAATCTAGAAGGGTTCTGCTCCCCGGGGAACAGCCAAGAGTCTTTGTAATAGAGGAGGGAGACAGAGGAAAGGGAACTGAAGTGTGTTCTATGCTGGACCTTTGAAGAGGAGCCTCCCATAAGCATGCTTAAGACAAATAAGAGTAGCCTGACTGGCGGTGGCACAGTGGCTAGAACGACAACTTGGGATGCTGAGGCTCCAGCTTCCAAACCCTGAGGTCACCAGTCTGAGCATGGGCTTATCAACTTGAGTACAAGCTTACCACCTTGAGCACAGGGTCGCTGGCTTGAGCAAGGGGTCACTGGCTTGGCTGCAGCCCCCCAGTCAAGACACATATGAAAAAGCAATCAATGAGCAACCAAAGTGATGCAACTACGAGTTGATGCTTCTCATCCCTTCCTTCCTGTCTCTCTGTCTCTCTCTTTCTCTTGCAAAAAAAAAAAAAGGACAAACAAGAGTTAACAAGGAGAGCATGATTGGACCAAACACCTGTCAAGTTAGTCAGTTTCTTTGAATTTTTGTTTCTTCATCTATAAAATGGGAATAATAATGCTTACTTTGAAGAGACTTTTTATGATTCAAGAGAGTGTATGTCAAATGCTTAGCATATACCTGATATATCATGGGCATAGCACAACCCATCTCTGTTGACTTTTTTATTTTGGAGGATGGTGGTTTTGTATTAATAAACTAAAAACTCAGCAGAACTTCACAGCATTATTTCTTTTGAAACCAGCTTCCTCCAGCCAACAGGCTACATGCTTTGGGAATGTTTAAATATTTTAATACTTTTTATATATGATGGTGCCTTCATTTTGGAGAACTTAAAATGCTTGGCACAGATGGCAAGTTACATAATCAGTATAATTCTGGACGCCGAACTTGTGTGGGACATGATGTTTCACTCCCACTGTGACTAGCACCCACTTCAGTAATAATTAACTTCTGTATTTATTCATTCATTTTATTTTTTAGAGCTCTTTCACAAGATGATCAAGATGACATTCACTTGAAATTAGAGGATATAATTCAACTGGTAAGTTTACCCATGGTCTTATCCATCACAATGATGTGCAAACTCCCTCTCTCCAAAGGCAACATGTCTGTGCTGATAACCGAGGGCTTGGCTTAGGTTCTGTCGATGAAGCTGGTGAGATGAACCAAGTCTGGCGTGGGGTTTGGCAACTGGTCGATGACATTAATGTTGGCTAATTGTTCCACACTCTGCACCATTGCCTTCATAGCTAGAATCTTCGATAGACTTGGTACTTCAGCACCTGCCTGAGCAGACAGGAGCCTCACTTCCCTGTATGTTTCATTCCCTCCTGCTCCCACCCCATCTCTTGCAGACAGACTGTTTGAAGGCCGAGTGCTTTGAGACCTTGTCAGCCATGGAGCTGGCCGAGCAGATCACTCTCCTGGACCACATCATTTTCAGAAGCATCCCCTACGAGTGAGTGCTACCCTGACTCCAGCAGGCTCCTCTCAGGCAGGAGGAGCCAGTTTAGAGTGGACATTATTCCTAAGGCAGATGTGTGTGCAGAAGTGTGAATCTTCATCTTAAAATGGCTCGGCCCCACCGAATGTCTTTTGGTTCCAGTTTATGTTGATCTACTGATTTGGAAGAAGTGGGGACTCTCAAGTTGGTCACAGTTGTGTTTCTATATGTATAATGATGATCATAGAATGTATACCTCTCTTTACTCTCACACCCTACATTACAGAAAGCTAAAAGCACTGCTGTGACTGTGGTTCTCAAATTTCAGGGTGCTAACAATCTCTTGGGAACCCTGCTGCTGCACATGTACATTCCTACATGCCTCCTCAGAGGTCGGTTCCAGTAACATGAGACCCAGGAAACTGTGTTTTTGATGAGAATCCCAGATAATTATGGGTAGTCCAAGACTTTGAAAAAGACTGATCTTTGGTAAATGCTGTAAATTCTGCTGCCTAACTGTATAAATCAACAAGAGTTTTGAGACCATGAACTTGTCACACAGCTTTTTAATTTCCTCCTTGGTAGAGAAGGGAGGCCCTTTGAAGCCCTCCCAGCTGTTATGTTTGGTAGCCCACAGACAAGGCCTTTGTTTGGACACGTGGCAACTGTGGGTGCATGCCCTTTCTGAAAGAAAAACTAAGTTGAAAATAAGGCAGGGGGGCGGTCTAGACAAGAGATACGGACACGTTTATACAGAGAAGAGGACATCTGTGGGGAGGGAGGGCCAGGCATGGCAGGATGGATGGTAAAGGGTGGTTAGAGGGGCAGAGCTACAGCCCTATCAGAGGGGCACAGCGGGCAGAGACAGAGGAGGCCCCTGCAGACTCTCTGTGTGTTACCTTCTTTCCCTCCCTGCCCTTCTCCAGCTCCCATAGACCAATCCATGAACATGAAAAGATAAAGTAGGAACGTGGCCCAATGGCCATGCTAAGGAACCCAGAGACTGTTTGCAGACTTGAGTAGGAAACCACAGTGGCTCTGCCCCCAGCCCTGACCACCCTCCGGTGCAGAGGGAGGGCTTGGGAGGGCGCAGAGGGTGAGCCTCTGCAGAGGAAGAGAAAGAGTTAGTACTGAACCTCTTTATTCCTTTTGTGCTGGCCATTGCTTCCTAACTTCAGAGGAGGCTTTGTAATGATCTTAACAGGGACAAAGTTGCAAACAGTTGTAAGAGAAAGCGGGAAGCTAAAAAACCTCTTTCTCTTTTGCATGGAGTGGTGAGATGCGAGAGCGGAGCTGACTCACCCTGGGGGTCAGGAGCAGCAGGTGTGGGCCAATGTCAAAGTTAACGTATTTATATATATTATATAGTATTAGCAATTATTCACACCAATAATTGACCATTTTCAAAGCATTTTCTTGGTTTTCTGTTTTACCTTGAACTTTCAGAGAGTTCCTTGGGCAGGGCTGGATGAAGCCAGACAAGAATGAAAGAACACCTTACATTATGAAAACCAGCCAGCACTTTAATGACGTGAGTAACCATAAAAGTAAAACCTCGGGAATGTTACAGGAAAAATGACTGTCAGGTCTTAGGGTTCTTTTTCTAAAATAAAACTACCCACATTTAAGACAAAACTGATGTATTGTTAAGGAAAGCTTAAATCTCCTGTAAGAGTTTACAGTGATGTCCTAATTTTCAGTTAACTTCCAGATGCGAGAGGTTCACTTTTGATGGTACCCAGTTCTGGTAAGTGCTCAATAATGCATCGGTCGGTGCTATTTTCATCATTATTATTATGACTTCGTGGTCATAAACTGACTGGTTCTAACAGAATAAACAGCAAGTGTGTCACTGGTCCCCGGTGGGGCTGGTGACAGTGAAGTTAGGTTGGTGCTCCTCTTCCTCATCCTTCTGAATACACTTCAGGGTGGGAAGGGACCTCGTTGAGCACAATGACAGTACTCTGTGGCTGTGTGCAGTGCTGGCCAGCTGTGGGCCCAGCTCCCCAATCCGTTTTTCTCCAGCAATAAGATGGAGTTGCTGTACATCCACTGACTCAGAATTTGTTCTGTCCTAGTGGCCGTAGGCCTGAATTAGAGCCACAGATGTCAGAGTGTCTTCAAGCCTTTCCAGGAAAAAGGGCAAGCTCTCTTTGCAGTTACACTAAACCACAGTAAAAGGAATAATGACAATGTTTCTCTAAAAAAATATGACTACTGGGAACCCCATAGGTAAATTAACAGGTCATTTAGAATCAAAATACAGAACAGCAGTGTGGGTCCCTGAGACGGTGCTCCGGCCAGGGGGCTTGCAGAGAGCTTCCGTGCTGCACGCACGTTACCACGTACTGAGCTGTGAGGCCACTGCTTTCTAAGGACAGGACACGGGAGCCACCTCAGCCACTTTCTGAGAGGCAGAGCCTCATTGTAGAAAACAAGCCTTTATTGCCTGTGCCGTACACACACTTGGGGTGGAGTGGGCACTCAAATCAGGCTGGTTCCAAGCCCCATGCCCACTTGTCTTCACTTTGATGGCCACTGCATTGTGCCCTTGACAGTCTGCACGTGAACTTATCGTTAGCACCCACTCCCCCCAGTCTTCATCTTACTCTCTGTTTTCAGTCACAGGAAATGGCCTCACCATCCACTCACTCCCTAATCTAGAGGTCACTTCTGACTCCTTCTCCTCCCTTACCCATCCTCACCCCTAATATTAGTGAACCCCAAATCTATAGTTTTCAGACCCTTTCTCCCTCATTTTCCAATGCTGTCACCTTGACTTAGCCTCTCACCCTGTCTCTCCAGGGCCCTTAACTCACAACCCCTGCCATCTCACTGCCCGCCACCACTTCTCATGCGGGATTTGGGGAATAGCTTCTCTGAAAGGCCAATTAATTGTATCAGTTACTTTGACTAAACTTTGTAAGTGGCTTCCTCACCTTCCGGATACAGTTCAGCTGCTCAGCCTGGCCAACAAGAGCCCTGCTCCCGGTCATCCCTGTCTGTCACGAGCCCTGGGCCCCTCAGGTGGCTGCAGGCCCCCCACACACGTGCCTTCCACCTTTGTCCCTGTGCGCGTGTTCTTCTTCTCCAGTGGAGGGTGGTGGCAGCGCCTGCCCATCCTTCAGGACTCAGGCAGCCACGATCTCCTTCCGAGAGCCCCCTGTGCTCGGCCAGGTGCCCACGCTGCCTCTCTGCCCATGCCAGCCCCGCCCCAGCCTGTGCATTTCACTGTTTGTCTACCCACCTCCTCACCTTCCCATCTAGCTAAATTCAGTGCCTTAAGGTCAGGGATGCTGACTAATGTCCTTCTGTGCCCAGCACCTAAAAGAATGCTTAGTCCATAGGTGCTCAATATAAATAATTTTTTAATGACTATGCACACTGATTATTCTGAGGCACTGTGAAATCTCAGGTACTTAAAGGATCATCCAAAAATACCTGTACCTGTCAGATTTAGTACACAGATGTAATGTCAGAACCCACGGTCCCTTGTTAGCAATCAACCCTATTCTGTCCTTTGCATTTCCACGTCCTAAGTGTTGAGCTTCTGAAGCCACTGCTTTTTTTTTTTCTTGCCTTCTATTAACAGAATTAAAGTACTTAGTCTTGAAACTCTAGGTCCTTGTAACTGCTGGTGGGAAAAAATTCAACAAGATTAAAAGGAGAAATTATTCTCTCTTCCCCTTCACAGAAGTGTGTCTGGTTTGAGAGTTCATCAGGTTAGAAACAACTTGGTTTGGGGTCAAGTGTTTTCTTTCTCTGTGATGACTGAGGCCTCCTCGAGCATATACCCCACCCCACTGGTTTGGGGGGTGGGGAGGAGCATACAGAGCGGCCCCAAGAACTGAGACCCATGATAAGCAGAGGTTGCCATTCCCCAGAGTTTAAAAAAATCATCTTATTCTATTCCATTTCTTTCGTAATCGTCGGAAATAACCTCTTCATCAAAATTACTGATGAACGATGTCACCTCTTCCAACAACAAGCTGATTCTAAACAGCTGATTCTAAACATGCTTCTCTTCCCTCTGAGGATGAACAGGTGCTCATTAGTTTGTTATTCTTATTACAGACTTTAGTCACCTCAGAAAGTTGTTATTTAAATATGGACTCTGATCTCCATGTCCCTCAATACCCTGCTTTCCTGACATTTCTTCGGGGAGCCCAGGTGTTGGCCTGAATGCACTGCTTCCGCTCTTAGCTCTTGGCTCTCCTGTTGTCTCAGATGAGTAACCTGGTGGCCTCCCAGATAATGAATTATGCAGACGTCAGCTCTCGTGCCAGCGCCATTGAGAAGTGGGTGGCAGTGGCAGACATCTGCCGGTGCCTGCACAACTACAACGGCGTGCTGGAGATCACCTCAGCCTTAAACAGAAGTGCCATCTACAGGCTGAAGAAAACCTGGGCCAAGGTGTCCAAGCAGGTGAGCACCAGCGTGTGCCGCCGCCTGCTGTCGAGGGGGGAGGGGGCCTGAGCCAGGGTCAGTATTACTAACTAGGAAATAATTAACTGAAGAGAGCAGCTCAGTTGCCAAAGAAAGGTGCCAACCTGGGCAATTAATGTGTTCTTACCACTTAATTGATTCCACTCATGTGCACTGCTGAATGATTCATTTAGAAAGAAAAATATAACCCAAAACATTCATTATAACATATTTGGGACAACCTCACACAGTGTGGTTGACAGGAGTTATTTTCTGAATTATTTAGAGATATCCAGTGGTGGCGAGTGAATCCCTTCTTTCTTCCCCACAGTAACGCTAAATCCCTTAGGGCCAAACACCAGGGACCAAGGGCCTCAACATTCTCCTCTCTCTTTGTTATTCACCCAGTAAATTTAAAGTATTGGCATAATGACATAGATGTGCAGAAATAGAGCTTTCTTAATTTTCTTTTACTTGAACCTCGCTTGCTCATGCCTCTCATTTTCATTCAGGTAACTTCAGTCACACCTTGTGCCTTGCTTTCCTCCTGGCCCTCTCCGTGGGGGCGGGGGGGGGGGTTGGGGAGGGCTCCTCCAGGCTTGTGGGACAGGGTAGTCTGGGGAGCTTCAGCCTGGACATTCGAGTGCTTTTCTCAGCCACGCTGCCTGCATGTGGGTATTACCATGTGTGGGTCCCCATCCCCAAGGCCACCTTTCCATTCTCCCATGTGCATGAATGTACAGATCAGTGTCAACAACAATTTCATGTCTTGGTGAGTCTCACTTATAGCTTTCTAAGAAGGTGGTGAAGATGATCACAAAAGAAAGAATTCAGAAGGAAGGATATTGGTAGGCCAGTAGCCAAGCAATCACATATGCACTTTGATGATTTGGAAGTTAACGTTGAAAGAGATTCACCAGGAAAACCCCTTGATGTGAGATTTCACATTTAAAAGTCCCTGTTCAACATACACTTCTTAGTGCTTTCAGTTCCTGAGTTTCTCATGCATTTTGCCATTTTTCTTTCCTACACATTTTCCTCTTTTTGGCTGAGTAGTATAGACACTTCCCCTTCTCCATATGTTCTTTTTTTCCATATCAAATTTAAACATAATATCTCATTTTGATACTTTGAAAATCATATCACATCCCAAGAATCTGCCATTGTGGGAGAGAATTGAGCATCTCTTGGTAATTCACTGTCTTCTCAAACCATAGGAATATTTTCATGACATACTAAGTCACTTGTTTCTTTCTAGACAAAAGCTCTAATGGACAAACTTCAGAAGACTGTTTCATCTGAAGGAAGATTTAAAAATCTCAGAGAAGCCCTTAAAAAGTATGTATATCTTCATTAAATTACCCATAATTCATAAATATATTCAAATAATTTATGTAGCATACAATTAGTGGCCTAACTTCTACTTTCTTTGTAATGAAAATAAATAAGAAACAACTTGCGTAATCTGAATTTCCTTTTCATTTGGAATACTGTGCATTACAGTAAGTGTCATGTGAATAGTATGCAGAGTATTCCAAATAAGAAAAAAAATATCACCATATAAATCAAACCATGACTTACTATAAAAAGTTTGTTTTGGTACTTCTTAAGCTAAGTACAATGTTATCCTATGATTTTTTTTATTTTAAATATCCCAGCACCTATTGATTATTGTTACTTTGGCTTTTTATTGCTGGATTATTCTTTGTTAAGAAAGAGAGAGAAAAAGAGAAGAGATGAGAGGAGAAAAATAGGATAGGATAGAATAGAATAGAATAGAATAGAATAGAATAGAATAGAATAGAATAGAATAGAATAGAATAGAATAGAATAGAATCTATCTCCAGCAACTGGGTTTTTTAGAATTCCACACAGGTCCTGTCATGCCACAAGTGAAAGTAAGACTCCTAGAGATAACAACTACAACAATAGACAATAACTATCCACTGAATACTTACTAAGTTACAGACTCCATGCTAAGTGCTTGATGTGCTTTGGTTAAGCCTCACAGCTAACTAGAGACATACATTTTCATTGTCTCCATTTTACAGGTGAGGAAGCTGCAGCTCAGAGAGTTAGCCCAACCTCACTTAGTAAGTTGTTGTGCTGGGGCTCAAACCTGTTTTCTCCAGATCCTAGGTCCATGTTCTCAGCTCTGAATTCTGAGAACACCCAGTGTAACTCACCTCAAAAAGCAAACAAACAAAAAACAAGGAAGGTCTCACATTAGTGTGCAGTTGTGGTATTAGTTATATCTCTACCTTCTAAAACAATTAAATGCTAACTAAAACAGAAAACAAGTTTCACAAGCTCTAATCACATTGATTTTTCCACTCGGTTCTTGAAGGTCGAGGGTTTACATTTCAATAAGGTGAGGGATTTCCTACAGGCTTTTATCCCCAGATGAGTGTAGCCCATTTACAAGTACTGCAAACAGGTAAGTGCGGACAAGCACTGCTAGCAAATACTTTGTATTTGTCTGTGAGTTACTCTGTTGTTTAAACATGCCACAGTCTCACACACACAGTAAAGCATGGACTGTAATTTTGTGTTGCATTTCATTGGGAGATGATGTATTTAAAACTGCATATCATGAGTGTGCTTCTGAAAATGGAATTAGAAGGCTTTATTCTTCAGGATTGAAGCAACTAGTTCCTTCCTGTCTAACTGGGAGGGAAACTGACATTTGTGTGAATGACATGAGAACAGTGCCCGTTGGTCTTGCAGTTGTAACCCCCCGGCCGTTCCTTATCTGGGGATGTACCTGACAGACCTGGCATTTATTGAAGAAGGGACACCAAACTTTACTGAAGAAGGCCTTGTCAATTTCTCCAAAATGAGAATGGTAGGTGCTAATTTCCTGATCACCCTGTTTCAGTGACTCCACTGGCATGTAGAAAAGAGGCTGTCATGAAAGTCGCTGCCTGCTTTCTAACCTAGAAGTGGATGGGTGGCGGACAGTGGGTCTCATACCTGATCTTTTCAGCTGAGCCATTTCAGCTTGCAGCGTTAGCAAAGGGGATGGAGGGAAAGGTCCTGGATGACTGTCTAAGACTGGCCATGGATACACAGATGCTGAAGGCTTCTTGCTCAATGACCAGGTTCTGAGCACCAAGTTAGAAGGAGGGAGTCCATAGACAACAACACCCAGAGTTTGCTACTCCTGAGCCTGAGGCCATCCAGTGCCAGCTGTTTCTGTGATTGTGAATTCAGTATCTTCTTCTTGTGAGCATTTTGCACAGCCCACTGAAAGGCAAGACAGCCCTGAGCATAGGGAGTGACTGGACAGAGCCCCAGATTCCTCACTGGAAGGAGTGACTGTCTGCTCTGCTGTAGGCTCTGGAAGGATGTGCTACAACACAGGAAAATACTTTCGCTAGGCTTCTGTTGTTTTTCTTTGTCAGATATCACACATCGTCAGAGAGATACGCCAGTTCCAGCAGACTGCCTATCGAATAGACCATCAGCCAAAGGTAATACTGGGGTTGTAAGAGAATTTAATAAACAAAAAAGAAGAAATTAATGAATTAGAAACAGCAGTTGAGTTCATCAATAATACCAAAAGCTGACTCAGAGAACAGACCAATAAAATAGACAAATCTTTGGCAAGTCTGATTAAGAAAAAAGAAAGAAGGTAAAATAGATTAAATTTATCATCAAGTTCTATCGATTTTACATTCTATATTTTCCTTGACTCTGTCTACGTCACCGCCATCCCTGGTCCAAGCTACTAGTATTGGTTACCTGGTCTACTGCATTCACTCTCCAATGCAAAATCCATTCTACAAATTATAGCCAGATAGAACTCTTTAGAAAAAAAAAAGAAAAATGTGTCCGCAACTTGCATAAAATATTTTATTGGTTTCCTATTGCTCTTTGGATAAAGAAAGAAGAAAATCTTGGTATGTCCAAGAAGCCTTGCAATATGTGGCCCTCTTTATCTTTCAAGATTCATCTCACATCATATATCCCCTTTACCCCTCCTCCCTCCTTTCCAGCCATAACTGCCCTTCCTCCCTCCCTCCCTCCCTCCCTCCCTCCCTCCCTCCCTCACTTCCTTCTTCCCTCCCTCCCTCCCTTCCTTCTTCCCTCCCTCCCTCCCTCCCTTCTTCCCTCCCTCCCTTCCTCCCTCCCTCCCTTTCTCCCTTCCTCCCTCCCTTCCTTCCTTCCTTCCTTCCATCCTTTCTTCCTTCCTCCCTTCCATTTTTTAATAGATGTTATTTTTAAGAATCATTTCAGCTTTACAGAAAAATTGAGAAGGCAGTGCAGAAGATTCCCATATAATTTACAGGAGGTTTTCCCTACTATTTCATGGAAATTTAAAAATTTATCATAAAACTAATAAGAAAGTTTAGAGAGACAAAAAACAGACAAGAACTTTTTGAAAAATAAGAATAATAAGGGAGAGCTTTCCTCACCAAATATAGGTGCATGCTCTAGTGAATAAAAGAGGATCATATGGGTACAGAAATACAAATTAAATAGAGCAGGATAAAGGCCAGGTGTATATTTTATCTACATGAAAGTATAATCTGGATAAAGGAGGCATTTTTTAAAAATTGCCAATTTTTAAAAATTGACCAGTCAGTAAATGGAATAAGAATTTTGGCTCTCCATCTAATATCATTCATAAAAATGAATTCCAGACAAGCTCATTTTCTAAATATAAAAGGAAACACTAAATGACTTGAATAAAATATAGAATAAAATGTTCATGATCTTTAGATTTGGAAGACTTTTTTAAGCACAGAATGCAAAGCTGTGAAGACAAGCTTGATTGAGTTTATCACATCAAAATGAAAAACGCCTACACGACAAAAGGCAATTACTTACGAAGTCAAAACACAAGTAGTAGTTTAGGAGAGAATATTCTTAACAGAAAACAAAAAGGTGGGATAAAAGTATTCTTATGAATTCATAAGACATAAACCATTCATTTGGTAAAGCTATGTACAGGTAACTAACTCACAGAAGAAAAAACAAAACTGGCCAGTACATATTTGAAAAATGCTCAATTTCACTAATAAGAAGAAAAAATGTAAATTATAATAAGGCATCATTTTTACCTATCAGAGAGACAAAATTAATATAAAACATTAGTTTAGGTATGGCATAATAGATACTCTCATGATAGTTTTGGAGATCATTTTACATCATCTTTTAAAATCTAAAGTTGATATACTACTGAGTGACTGGAACCCTTCCACATTGTGAGAGTGACATGGTAAAACCACCTTGGAAAATGGTGTCACATGGATGGTTCCTATAAGGGGTTAATGTGAGTCTGCTGATAACTTAGCAGTATCTAAGAGGGGAGTGAAACATGCCCATTAAAAGTCTAGCATAAGCCTGACCAGGTGGTGGCGCAGTGGATAGAGCATCAGACTGGGACGCAGAGGTCCCAGGTTCGAGACCCTGAGGTCGCCAGCTTGAGCGCGGGCTCATCTGGTTTGAGCAAAGTTCACCAGCTTGAGCACAAGGTCTCTGGCTCAAGCAAGGGGTCACTTAGTCTGCTG
Source organism: Saccopteryx leptura (assembly GCF_036850995.1). Taxonomy (NCBI): domain Eukaryota; kingdom Metazoa; phylum Chordata; class Mammalia; order Chiroptera; family Emballonuridae; genus Saccopteryx; species Saccopteryx leptura. Next base: position 135,836,234 of record NC_089506.1, read on the forward strand.
TAGCCCCACAGTCAAGGCACATACAAGAAAGCAATCAATGAACAACTAAGGTGCCGCAACGAAGAATTGATGTTTCTCATCTGTCTCCCTTCCTGTCTGTCTGTCCCTATCTGACTCTCTCTGTCTCTGCCACACAAAAAAACAAAACAAAACAAAAAGTCTAGCATAAAGCATTCATAGCATTTCTTAATAGCCAGAAATTGGAAACAACTCAGGGCTGCATAAATAAATGAACGATAAACAAATGTGGTCTGTCTGTGCAATGGGATACCACTCACCCTGCAGTCAGGACAGTGAACCAGGACAGACTACTGATACGTGCCACAAGTAGATGAATCTCAAAACATGCAGCTGAATGAAAGAAGCTACACACAAAAGAGCAGGTACTGTGATTCCATTACATAAAGTTCTAGGCAGACAGAACTAATACGTGACAGCAGAAATGGGAGCGTCGGGTGCTTCTCGGAGCAGACTGACTGGGAGCGGTGTGAGGACACTTTCCTGGGTTGTGGCATTGCTCTGTATCTGTGTAGGTCACGTGGGGAAATACACTTGTGAAAACAAACTAGACTACGTATTCATTTTACATATGTAAGCTGTAGCTCAATAAAAATAAAGACATATGTACATGGAATGCCCCCAAGCCCCCACATTTTCATTCCTATGTCACTTCCTTTCCTTTCATTTCTAGCCTCTACCCTAGAGGGACACTCACTTGTGGGCATGAGAAAGCATGCTTACAAACATTTCACAGCAACTTTGTACAGTCGTGAAGCAGGACAGCAGCTGACCTGCAGCGTGCCACGCTGTTCAGGCTGCAGCGGTTCGAGCCTGTGGGGGGGGCGTGGAGCTCGGCACGGCTTAGCGTTAAGACGTGAAAGCAGAATACAGTGTACAATATGATACTGATTATGATAAGGAGGAAAAGATTTCCGTAAGTACATGCAATCTCTAGAAAGACAGTAAAACATTTAGGATAATACAAACCAAATGATAAGAGCATATCTCCTGGTGAGTTAGGAGGGGATTAGAAACATTTGATTTTTTTTTTTTTTTTTTTTTTTTTGCACTGAGAATATAATCCCTTTTTTTAGTTATGTAAAAATTTTTAATGTTTAAAAGAATATGTTGAATTGTGCCAGATTCCAATCAGAAAATGCATGTACCGATATTCTGAAAAAATCTAAAAGCTAAGATCTCCTTTTTGCTCCAGGTCACTCAGTACTTGCTGGACAAAGCCCTCATCATAGATGAAGATACACTGTATGACCTGTCACTAAAAATTGAACCTCGGCTCCCTGCTTGACGATTTGGCCTTGCCCTGGGTCCGTGGAATTTTCACGGAAAGGGAGATGAATAGAACTGTGTGTGCCACGCCTCCCACGGTCCAGGGAGCACAGAGAGGACAGGCCGAAGCCGAGTCTCCTCTGTCCATGGAAGAAGATGGCGCTGAACTGAACTCTGTCCAGTCAAGGGGCCCAGAAGTTGGGGGTCAAAGACAGCTATTGCAGACTGGGGTGGGAAGGTGGAAATAATGCTATTGTGTAGAGTTGATGGCACATTCTGCATAAGAGAATGTAAGGTGGGAGTTGTGGTAGCCATTTTAATGACCCAGGTAAGAAGACCAGTTCCAAACTCTGCCCCAAGTTCTGTTAGAACTTGAGGATGAGGATTCATGAAAAAGGCTTGTGATGTTTCTCTGGCACTTTATTGGCCTGGGCACACCTACCAGTCTTCTCATAGGTTTAACTGTTTCCATTACATTCTCTTTTCTACAAGCTTCAGAAAAGCTGCGGCTTCCTTTGTACGGATGGCCGACACACGCAGTTCCAGGCTCCAGCATGTGCATGGTTCCCAGTGCATGGAGGAATGATGGCATGTTCGGGACCTGCTTTTTCAGTTTTTAAGCAACAAGAGAGGAAAGACATGATGAAGGTCAAGTGAATTTGTACATAATATTTCTTTAATTAAAAACTCAATAGGCTGTGCCCCTGAGGATTCCAGCCAGTGGCTGCACAAGGTGGGGTAGGGGCTTCCTCCTGAGCCTGTGGCACCGAAGCAGCCAGCGCCCTTGAAGGAACAGGTGCAGAGTTTGCAAAACGGTGCCCGCGCACCTCGCCGACAAGACTGGGGAGTGAGGCAGAAGGCCACGGAGCGCTGTGGGGCGAGTGAGCCCCGTGCTGAGTGGGAAGGTGCAGTGTTTGTAGACCCTCAGCCCCTTCCTGTGCTCGCCTCCCACACACAGGAATGTGGGCATCTCTTATGACGTACACAAACCACATTTAGGCTCGTTACGAAGATTGGTTGTCTTTTCTAAACAGTTGTTTAGTGGGAATTTCTTTTTAAAACCCACGTTTCCATGTGTTATTGGTGGACAGTTCTTCCCCAACCATCTTTTTTTTAATTTTTATATTTTTTGAGTGAAAATAGTGTACCTGTATGGGAAATGGGTCCAAACACTCAGCAGCCATTACAGCAGAAACCACTGTGGAGCCAGTGCGCCGCCCTGCGGGGAGAGGGGCCTCGCTTCTCCAGGGGGTTGGCTCTCGTGTGTACCTCCCTCCTCGCTTCTCAGGGAGACCTCTGCTCTAAAAGAAGTAAGAGAAAACACATACAGTTATTGTTACCTGAGCCTATGACACCTGATATTTTTGCTTAGGGGTATGAAGCATATGGATGCTGACAATGAACAAGACTGATCTGTGTGGCTCTCTCCCCCCTTTCTCTGCACGTGATGTTGTTAGAGCTCACAGCTGATTGGCAAACTCATCTTGCTGGCTCGTCAGACCTAGTGGAAGGCTAACTTTGCTAACATAGAGATGAAAACTTTATATTTTCCCTGCATGATAAGGGCCATCTCTGTACATAACTATATAGTGAAATATCAAGTAAGTAAAAGAAAATATAAATATTATAAATAGTATTTCAAGAGCATTCCAAAAATATTTTCAATAGCTCATATTAGCCAACAGTGTAGCACTAAACCCCAGGAGGGTTACTTATGGATGCTTTATTTTTTTCTTTTCTTTCTTTCTCTCTTTCTTTCTTTGCTTTTCTGTTGTTGTTGTTTTACAAAAAGTTGCTTGTTTGTCCTTTTTAGTTAAAATTAAGAGGTTGAAGCATCTTGATGCATGATAAAAAGCATGGGTTGTTTGGGTCCTAACAATGCATACCTTGCGATTTATTTCTGTGTTCAGACACTGAGGGCTTGAACTAATATATCAGTCGCATCAAGCACCTTAAGGTCTTGCAGAAGAAAAGGAAGTAAAGGTTAACTTTCTGGATTCAAAAACACAGTCTTGGAAGGTGAATGAAAACCAGGACAACCAGTGAAAGGACCACACACACACACAGTACTTTCCGGCAAAACAACTCCTGGAAAGGGCAATGCCTCTGATTCAGCCTCAGAGTCTCCAAAGTCGGAATTCCAGAAGGGAGGGGGTGGTTCTGTGTGTGCTTTCTCTGGAAGTTTGGACCCGTGTTTCTCTGAATCATATATTCCAGAGGCAGTGCAGAATTACAGAAAAATAAGAGATAGAGGAATTTCCAAATGCCCTTCCGCTTTTGGCATGCAGGTTTTCCCTCAAGAAGAGAGAAAGCTTTCACGTTTATTTTGTGCAGAATATTGGAAGCTCCCCCTTGTGGTCAGCTGTCAGCACTGTCATTTGTTATGCTGACTTTGAACGTTTTCCTGAGCTTTTCAAGTCCCTCTGCTTCGCGGAATCTGAAACCTGGCTGGCGCTGTGAGGCTGTGAGAGAACTCCGTCTCTAGGGGAGTTCCTTTGGATGACCTGCACGTTTCTGGGCCAGTGGAGAGAGGAACGTGCATTTTAAAAACCTCAATTTGATCACATTTAAAATCCCCAAGGCAATTTGTGATGTTTCTTCCAATTGTTAAAGCACCCATCCTCTCCTGCTCTGCAAGCTTTGTGAGTATTGCTGGAGCATAAACCCCAGCTGCGGCTACCTGTATTCCATTATGAGACCATTTCAAAACGTAGGTGGGAGGTCAGCCTCTAACCAGATAGCAAACACTTGTACGATTGCAAAATTAACCCAGAAAATCAGAAGTAAAATTCAATTTCATGCTTGCAGATGAAGACCCACATTTTGTACTGTCAGTGAAGTTACCTTGGGATTTTAGAGGATGCCATTGGTTATTAACATCTAGTTTTGCTACAGGGACAAATCTCTTCCTTAGGCCAATATATTATGTGACAGAGTCAGGCATGAAGTAGAATGTTGTCGCTTTTCTTTAGTGTTTTCCTGAGGGAATTTTAAACAACTGTTGCAATAGTTTCGAGTGGCTCTCACACAAAGTCTCAGTAACTGATTGTTAAATTTCAGTACTACTTAACAACAAATGAAACTCATAGATACTGAATAACTTGAAATAGAAAAATTCATTTTGTTTCCAATTTGGAGCGTGTAGGATGATGGACCATGTCATTATATGAGACAAGACCTTGGGCCAGCAATGTGGAGCTATTATAAAGTAATAACTATTATTTATGGCTGAAGAATGGAACCAGGTTAATGTCTAGAGCCAGAAGGAATAAATAAGATTCGTTTTCTTTTCATTAAGACAACAGACTATAAGTAATGACTTGGTTACAGAGGTCACTGTTAATCCTGGTAATAAGACTTGAGTCAATGAAATATAATTGAGTGTCATTTCTTTGGTTCTGTTAGCGACTTACAGTTAAGGCAGGGAAGAGCCAAAAAGATAACAAGAAGCAGAAAACAATCATTTTGTTGTAGGTATAAATATCTAAATGATACAGAAAATTCTATATCCGGGCTGCCACAGAGCCTGACATTAACATTAGAGTTGATTGTACTTGAGCTCATCTGCTCCAGAAAAATAATAGTTCTACTTAATGATGCTGAACCACTATCTTTTACACAACCCATTTCATTTTCCCTTAGAAAGGCAGTTATGAAAGAGCCTGGACTGGGCTTCTTTGCCCTGAGTCCTAAACCCAGATCCACACCTACAAGCTGGGAAAACTGAGGCCAGTGCTGCAACCCTCTGAGCGTCAGTCTCCTCACCTGCATAGTAGAGTTAGTAAGTAATTCTGTGCCTCCCACCTCACAGGCTCTCATGAGGACAAAATGGGTCAGACTATAAACTGTAAAGTTCTGTCCAAATGTGAGGTAACATGATTACCATCCTCATCTCTCTTTTGCAGAAGATTTAAATGTATTTCTTTGTTATTTGTATATGTGTGTGTGTGTACATACATGCTCAATGGACAAACCCATTTGTTACTTTGAGAAGCATATTGTTTGTGTCCGTGACTTTGGAAATCTGCCGACTGTGATTCCAACAGAAGGATTTGTGCTGTGGCCTAACACACGCCATGTGAGGTGTGGGCTCTGCCTATATATGCAAATTAAACTTCTCCTTTCTTGAATTCTTTTTGTATTTTTCTACATTGTCTTCTTTATAGCCATGAGCTGCTGCGTGACTCCAATGGCCGAGGCCAGGCAGGTCCACACTGATTTGGGCGGAATGTAGAGGAACTGTGGAGCTGGAAAGGGTGGGGCCACTCCGTTTAATAGAGTCTCACAATGGTGGACGAGCACACAGGCAGGGAAACTGCTTCTCACAGCATCAAGCAAACAGCAAAATGGCCCTCACAGTGGCTGCAGGCAATCCACAATCGACCGTCCACTACCCACCCTGAGGGCAAGCACCCATAGCCTTACATAGCCTACACACACGTGCCTCTGCCACGTGCTCATGCACCACTCAAGCAAAGTGCTTGCAGCAGGTAAACCAGTGAGCAAGCCTAATACAGTTGTTTTCCCAACAAGCTACTTCAGAAATTTTTTTACTTATAGTTTTGGGATAAAATGGTTTAGAAGAAATTCATATTTCAGGCATTCAAAATTAAAGATTTTGAGGGGCTTCAAAAGACATGGTTAAGGGTCCTGTAGGACGTTGCATCCACCGGGTACCAGAACAAACGTCAGAGACTTTCAGGAGTTAAGATGTTACTTTATTGGCCAGTTTGACCTGCACAGGGGCGAACTCCCAAGATGTCTGGAGACACCGTGCCCACAAGGAGCTGCAAACGGAAGCCGCGCCTGGCACTTACAGCCAGGCCCTTATATATCCTAAGTGAGCAAGCATAGTACAGAAGCAGATGTGGCAGTTTAGCTATTGGCTAGGGAGGTCACACGCAGCATAGCAACAGGGGCCGGCATAGCAACAGGGGCCAGTTTTAGCTTAGTGGCGAATTTCAAACCTAAATTTCTGATAAGGGTCTCTGACCTTTGTTCTCAGCCTCACAGGAGCCCTATCAGCACTCCCTGTTCCTTCAATAGTTACACTCTTGGCAGCCCCAGCATATCAGCACTCCTTAATCTATCATAGGACTTCTGTCCTGATAGGGCTTAAATCTTTCCTGTGACATTCCTGGCCCAGGTCCGGCTGCCTCCAAGCACACACAACTCACTACTGCCCTAACAGCCCTATCTGCTGCCAGCTCAGGGCTGTGGACAGGTGTGGAGAGAAGGAGAGCTGAGGAGGTGGAGGCCCAGACCAGCTGTAATGCTGGTGGCCGAGGCCAGGCAGGTTCGCACTGGATTCGGGCAGACGATAGAAAAACTGCAGAGCTGGAAAATGCTGGGCCACTCCATTTAATTAAGTCTCACAACAGCGGACAAGCACACAGGCAGGGGAAACACCTCTCAGGCAAACAAACAGCAGAATGGCCTCTCACAGTGGAAAGCAAGCAATCCACGCAGCCACAGTCCCCAATCTCTCCCGAGTGCAAGCACCCATAGCCTTATACAGGCCTTGCACACGTGGCACAGCCATGCACTCACATACTAATCAGGCAAAGTGCTTGCAGCCGGTATCCCTGCGAGCAAGCCTAACACAGCTGCCCCACATTCCACCCCTTTAGGGTTGCTTGCTTCACAATCTACATGACAGGAAACAGAGACCACAGCAACAGCAAAAGTTACACAATAATTACAGTTGCAAAGATGTCCTTCACAATGTCTGCCTGAGCACTTTGCCCAAGAAGTTAACTGGAGGCCCACCTCCAACTCCCCACCCCACAGTGCCAACAAGGCCATGCATCGTGGGGGGGGGGGAGGCTGTACAGTCCAGGGCCAAGACCATTGAAGCCAAATATGTCCTTGGTGCATCTCTGCAACTGGGTGAAAGTAGCTTCCTGGTGCAGGAGGGCGTCCACTGGAGCTGTCACCCTCCATCAGGGTCTCTCCTACTGTCCAAAAGCGGCATGTCTATCTCTCAAGGAAGCCGATACCCCCCTCTTGTTGCAGTCCATGACAGCCCAGCTGTCTATGCAAATCACCAAGGTAAAGGTCCATTACAGCAACTAGCCGTACAGCTCTTATTAACAGACCTCAGCACTTTCCACGGTGTGCTGTCCATTGCCACAAGCCCCATCCAAACCCCTCAACAAGCTCACAGGACCTGGTGGGGTCACACACATTCAAGGCCTGTGTCACCTTAACAGTTCTCTTAGCTGCTGCTGCTGCAAAAAAAGAAAAACAAACACACCTATTATCTCTTAATGCCAACACCTACTGCACATCTGAAGATGACCAGTGGATTGTCAATTTCACATGGGGCCTTCAGTTCCCGCCTGTCCCTGTTAGACAGGTCCCTTGGCCTTCCCCCTATTCAAACTGGAACAGCAGGTCTTGGGGATCCTCCTCTCCCCCTGCTGTCTCCATCATATAATCTTGTAACTGTGCTGCCCGCGCACCAACCATTTTATTGGTAGCTGCTGGGGCCGTTCATCTCAGCATCTGGAATCTCTGTCCTGGTTTAAGCTGCTGCCAAAGCTCTAAAAGAACCTTATTAGGCTTGCCATCCAATTTCTCTATCTGCCCAGCTGCAATTAAATCTACCCACATCTGTGTTTGGTAACTTTCACAGCCCCATTTCTATTGTTAGTTGGGGGCGGAGGCAGCACGGGCAGCAGCCCTCACAGCAGAGGTCGGGAACCTATGTCTCGCGAGCCAGATGTGGCTCTTTTGATGGCTGCATCTGGCTCGCAGACAAATCTTTAATAAAAAAAATAATGTTAAAAATATAAAACATTCTCATGTATTACAATCCATTCATTTCCTACTGCTCATGTTTATGGTTGTGGGTGGCTGGAGCCAATCACAGCTGTCTTCTGGGACAACACCAAATTTTTATTGGATAATGTGTAATGTACACAGGTCGTTATATGGCTCTCACAGAATTACATTTTAAAATATGTGGCGTTTATGGCTCTCTCAGCCAAAAAGGTTCTCGAGCCCTGCCTCACAGCCTTAGGGGTCTGTCTCTGTTCTGGAGAGCATGGTACCATCCACCCCTATGTCCCACAGCTGCACCCAGCAGGCTGCCAGGGGCTCAGTGCATTTCTGCCTGAATTGCACCCCCAACTCCACCAGCTCTGCCCGGGTTCAGGGCTGGACCAGAGAGTGCTCCACTACCCGGGGAGGAGGCTGTGGCTGCCCTGAGGGGCTCTCGGCTGCTGGGTCTTTTCTTCTTGGTGACCAGCAGCTGGGCTCTGAGTCTGCCCACAGCAGTTGCAGCCTGAGTCTCTCCCTCAGAAGAGTCGGAAAAGCCTGCTATTGCCCACTCAAAGCCACCCCGGGGACAGGGATGCAGCTCCATCTTCTGCTCTGGCTCCTGCAGCTGCTGGCTCTCAGCCTGAAGCTGACTCTCGAGCTCTGAACCCACAGTTGTTTCTCCAACAGCCGTCGCTGCCAACGTTCAGCTTCCAGGGCAAATTGCAACTTGTGAACCCATAACTCTTTGTCCAGAAACAGCTCCAGTTCCAGGCGCCGCTGGCTCTCAGCCTGCACCTCACACTGCAGCTCTCGGACCTGGTCGGTCTTCTTCTCCAGCTCTCGCTCCAGTTCACACCATTGTTGGCACTCAGTATGCAGCTCATCCTGGAGCTTTCAACCTCTCTCAGCTTCTCACACAGAGCTCTTGATTTCTTCTCTCAGGATTGTAAAAAACACCCAGCCCACAGGCTCCAACAGGAGAGTCACTGAGAACAGACACTCCTCTATGCCACCCCTCAAGGATGGCGGTGGCACCATACCAATCTGTTCTGAACCTTGCCCACTATGCCAATGTAATGCTGGTGGCCGAGGCCAGGCAGGTTCACACTGGATTTGGGCAGGCGGTAGAGAAATTGCAGAGCCAGAAAGGGTTGGGCCATTTCATTTCATAAAGTCTCACAATGGCGGACAAACACACAGGCAGGGGAAATGCCTCTCAGGCAAACAGCAAAATGGCCCCTCACAGTGGTGGGCAGGCAATCTGCCATCTGCACCCCCCCCCCCCCAGCACAAGCACCCATAGCTTTACACAGGCCATACTCACATGGCGCTGCCACGCACTGATCAGGCAAAAGGCTTGCAGCCGGTAAACCAACGAGCAAGCCTAACACTGCTGCCCCACACATCCCCTTTCCTCAACCATGTCTCAACTTCTTGTCTTCTGACCTTCCTTACTAACTTATATAAAATTCCACTGTGAGATGAAGGGTTAAGGTAAGGTGTATGGTGAGCACCCTACATGTCCATTATTATAAGGGATTGGGAAAGAGAAAAGGGAGGGTTTCATATTGTAACTGCCATTCCTTAACCTCTACATTTTTGTGTTCTCAAAAGCCTTAACGAGCCTGAACCAGGCGGTGGCGCAGTGGACAGAGCGTCAGACTGGGACACAGAGAACCAGGTTCAAAACCCCGAGGTCGCCAGGTTGAGCGTGGGCTCATCTGGTTTGAGCAAGGCTCACCAGCTTGAGCCCAAGGTCACTGGCTGGAGCAAGGGGTCACTCGGTCTGCTGTAGCCCCCCGGTCAAGGCATATATGAGAAATCAATCAATGAACAACTACGGTAACGCAATGAAGAATTGATACTTCTCATCTCTCTCCCTTCCTGTCTGTCTGTCTTTATTGATAGATACGTGAATTCCAAACTGCCCTCTTGATGTTCCGCTTATCTGTCAGACCTCACCCTTACTGGACTATTGCCCCTGAGACAGAGGAATTCCAAAAAGCTGAGAAGCCTCCCCAAGGAGGGGCTCTGGACATACCAGGATTTTTTATTCAACACCCACATGCTCGAAGCCCCCCAAGGAGGAGCATTCCGGACATACCAGGACTTTTGCCTCAGTATCCCCTCAGGCTCTCCCAAACACTATATAACTCGCCCCTAGTCTATAACCGGTGCTCTTCTCCCCCAGGAGAAGTGCCTGGCAGGGTTCCTTTCTTCCTTTCAATAAAGCCTGTTACTCTGGTCTTTCGGACTCCCGTGGATTCCAACATTTGGTGCCGAAACCCGGGACAGGGTACTAACTGCCTGGACGATCCCTCTTTGCCGTCCAAACTTACAACCAAGGAAGCAATGGGCAGCAGCAGCTCATCCCAGGCTTATTCCCTGATTCTGTTTGGACGTGTAATTGTGGGTTGATTGGCCGGCAGTCTAACCCTGTCCTGAACCCCTGCTGGACCAGAAGGTAAGGAGTTTCTCCCTTCTCCTTCCCCGGTTGGCCTCTAAATTTCTCTCTAAAAACACCCCTTTCTGGTCGGACGGTTTTCTCTGACACGCCTCACGTTTTGAGGGGTTTGACTTTCAGTCTCAGTGGACTGCACCGAAGACTAGGCGCCTAGCCAAACCTCTCCACTCTCTTGGACTTCTCGTCCTCGGAGCTCCCTGACAGGTGGTGACGACCTCTATCAGGGACGACTCCCCCACACGGAGATTCTCTCCTCTTGGGACAGTGACAAAAGGCGGGGATGCCCCCCTTGCTCACCTGTCTCCACTATGGGCTCTTCAGAGTCTAAGCCTTCCGACCAGACACCTCTAGGATGTCTCATAAAAATCCTCACCAAACTCGGTCTCTCAAACCTCAAACTGAAGAAATTAATCTTCTCTAACACGGCATGGCCTCAGTACAGACTAGACAATGACTCCCATTGGCCTGAAAATGGGACATTCAATTACAATATCCTAAGACATCTTGACAATTTCTGCCACCGGACGGGGAGGGCATCAGAGATTCCTTACATGCAGGCTTTCTTCTCCTTTCTCTCCTGTCCTTAATTTCTGTACTTTCTGTTCTACACGCAGGCCGTTTTTGGCCAAAGAAACCTCACCTAAAACCTCTGCTCCTAATCTTTCCTTCTCCGCGGACTCCCAAACTCTCTCCTTCTCCTGCCTGACCCCCGGGGCACCCCTCTCTCGGGACCCCTCTCTAGTCTCTCAGCAAATCTTTTTTGCTGGAGTCTCTTCCCTCCAGAAAGCCTCTTCCCTTCACTAAATTCTGTTTTCTCATTTCACCAGTCTCTCTTTCTCCTCCCCTGCTGGCCAGGGGCCTCTCCCTTCTCCACTGTGTTCTTCGTCCCCTCCCCCTTCCTTAGAAGCTGTGCCTGTCTCATCTCTGACCTCTCTTCCCTCCTTACAAACTGCAGTTCTGTCTCCTCTCCGACCCCTCCTCCTTCCTTACAAACTGTGACTGTGCCTCTTTCCTCCTTGCCCTCTCCTCTCTCCTCAGAGCTCTAAATCCTTTTGACTCCTCTGACCATGTGGCGCCACACCAATACTTTAACCTCCTCCTCTCCTCCTGCAGATTCTGACTTTCCTTCTTTCCATCCAGCTGCTCACACTGTCCATCCGTCTGCTTTCTCTCTTCCTCCCCTCTTTGCTGGCAACTCCCTGCCATCTCAAAAAACTTAAAAAACAGAATTGTATATTAAGCTATGTGAGTAAGTAATCTGTCTTGTCTCATTGTTTGTCAGAAGATATTTCTAGTGAATTGAAACAAGTAAAGCACGCTCATTTAAATTCCTTTATTCGTAATATGTGAAGTCTTTGTTTAATGTGTAACTGTGTCTGTTTCTAAGGCCTTAAACCAGTAATTACCCACCTCATAAACCAGGTTTACTCATCCCCATGGAATCTCCCTGCAATACCCCCATCTTTCCTGTTCAAAAACCTTCAGGAGCTTATCACCTCATACAAGCCATATACCTAATCAATGAGGCAGTAATTCCCCTCCATCTAGTAGTCCCTAATCTCTGTAAATTACTGTCACACATTTTCTCAAACACCACTCATTCACAATCCTAGCCCTCAAGAATGCCTTCTTTACCATTCCTCTATACCCCGACTCTTACTTTCTGTTTGCCTTTACCCAGACACTAATGCAGCCCAGCAATTTACATGGACTATTTTACCCCAGGGGATCAAAAACAGCCCACACCTGTTTCGGCAGGCACTAGCTCAGGATTTAGCAGCATGCAATCTTAAAACTAGTACTCTCTTACAATATGTAAATAACCTACTCCTCTGCAGCCCCTCCCTGCCTGCCTCAAGGAGACTCACCACCACCCTTCTTAACTTCCTCGCTATGAAGTGTTATCCTGTCTTCTCTGCTAAGGCTCAACTTTATTCTCAGTCCCTAGTCTATCTAGGCATTACTTTAACCCCCACCACCTGAAGTCTCACCCTAGATCAAACTCAGACCCTCCACAGTCTCCAACCACCTACCACAACAGATCAAATCTTTTTTTCCCTCAGTCTAATAGGCTTCTTTAAACACTGAATTCCCAATTTTGCTCTTAGTCAAGCCCCTCAGTGAGATCTTCTGAGCATGGCTTTTAAGGTCTATAATGACCAAGGAAGTAACAGAAAAGGCAAATAAGGCCCAAAAGAAGTCAGGAAATACCAGCTTTTGGCTCCAGCGCCCTAAGGGGCTTCATAGCATTTCATCAAGGCCCTGCTCCAGAGTGGAAAGAAAGGTCATCGAACTGAAGCCTGCCAGGCTTCCCGACCCCACCAGTGACACACCTGTGCTGTGGAAAGAGGGACACGAGAAGGTGAGCTGCCCCCTTTCTCCATGGAGGGAGGGTTCAGTCTCTTCTAGCCCTGCTCCAGCTACCTGTGACCTGACCTTGCCCAGCATGCTGGAAAGTGCCACTGAGGGCCCAAGGACATCATTCACAAGCCTAAGGTATTTCTTCCAAGTAGCAGATAAACTGATCTCATTTCTTGTAAACACAAGGGCCATCTACTATGCCTTGCCTGAATATTTGTTTTATTTATCCCTCAAAGATCTCTACTGTGGGTATTGACAGTCTGATTTTATTGCTTTAATGTTTAGTATCTCCTTTGTTCCTCTTATCTCAAAGCCCCATGCCTATTATAGGCTGGGACCTGCTGGTAATTCCAGCTAGAAGCAGTAGTCACTAGGACTTAAATTCTAACTGCAAAGTGTAGAAATGTAAAACCCTTTCCCTAAGTACTTGCAGGTTTTATAGGTTACTCAGCAAAGTGTTCAAAGACTGTCCAAGAGGCACTTCCAGCATTACATCACCCAAGGACTGATTTTCACATGGACAGGTCCACACACCGTAATCCTGACAACTCACTCCCACTGCACCTTTCAACCTACCTCACCAAATCAGGAACTTTCTACTTGTGTGGGACCAACACCTGTGTCTTCATACTAATTGGACAGAAACCTATACCCTAATCTATCTCACCCTAAATATCAACCTAATCCCACCCATGAGCCTCTTCCAGTTCCTAATACACTATCCATCAATGTAAGGACCAAACGAGCTATACAGGTAATCTCTCCTCTTATTGCTTTAGAAATCTCTACAAAAGTAGATCTAGGGACAGGGGACTAGCCACACTACCCTGTCTTATTCCTATTCTCTCTCTCTCTCTCTCTGAAGCCCAGCGAATTCGTAAACATGGAATCAGTGGTTTCACACAAACTGGGCGTCTTGACTATTACCTTTCATTGCTCCACTCACTCTCCTATTTATTTTTCTAACTTTTAGACCCTGCCTCTTACGTTTTGTTCACTAGTTTCTTACAGAACCGCATGCAGACCTTCGCCAATCAGAAAACTGGAAAATCTACCTAACCCTACACACCAACCCTGAAACCTGCCCTCATGAAACAGAAAAATCTGAAACCCTGTATCAGCAAACCTCCTAAATTCTATCTTTCAACCCCTACAGGTCCCCTAACCCTAAAGCTCTCCCATATCCCTGAAGAGCTAGGAGAATGAATAGCATTCACCTCTTAACGCTTCTCAGTCTTTTTCCCTTCACATAAGTAAAAGGACAAGATCACTGGGTCTTCTTGGAGCCTACAAACAGACATGAAACATTTCTTTTAACTCAAGCTAACTGCTCTCTCCAGGTCTGCCAGGAAAAAATATCTCTAACTTTACCATGGAAGAACTTTCACCCCCCCCCCCATACAACCCTCCTTAACTCTGCATTGCTAATCTTCAAATACCTGCCTCTTTCTTTATTAAATTCCTACAGGCCGGGATGAGAGAAATCTCTAGGATTACCTACAATCAAATGCTCCTACACTCCTATTCCCCAGTACCCCAAAGAGAACTTCATGAGGGAAATATCAAATAGGTAGGGATGACAGCAGGAAGAAGCCACCCCTCAGCCTGAGAAGTTCCCTCCTGAATGTTCTCCAAACCCCCTTCCTTTTCAACCACACATATTCAATCCTTCTAAAAGAACTTACACCAATAGGTTTCCTGTATCTTAAAATCTCCACATGTCCTCTCATTTGAGAGGAACCAGACCAGCCTGTCTCATGAGGCTCAACCAGGAGACCATGTATCACCATGTCACTCTGTCCACTCGGCACTCACAGCAAGCAACTGACAATTATTACCCCGCAAAATTTTTTTACTTCCTCACTCAGGTTTTCAGAGACATCACCTGGTTCAGACCTTACAGCATGGAAATTGACGACCTCCTTAACTGGATGAGGGACTTGGCTTGGCAAGATTCCCTTCTTGAGTTCTCTCCAGAAGAAGAAATAATTTTCCAATTTTTTCTCCTCTTTCTCCTCATCACCCCTCACCATATATTATAAAATTAATAACTGCCTTTCTTTTATATGTAACCACAGAGTTGAGAAATGATAGATACGTGAATTCCAAACTGCCCTCTTGATGTTCCGCTTATCTGTCAGACCTCACCCTTACTGGACTATTGACCCTGAGACACAGGAATTCCAAAAAACTGAGAAGCCACCCCAAGGAGGGGCTCTGGACATACCAGGATTTTTGATTCAACACCCACATGCTCGAAGCCCCCCAAGGAGGAGCATTCCGGACATACCAGGACTTTTGCCTCAGTATCCCCTCAGGCTCTCCCAAACACTATATAACTCGCCCCTAGTCTATAACCGGTGCTCTTCTCCCCGGGAGAAGTGCCCGGCAGGGTTCCTTTCTTCCTTTCAATAAAGCCTGTTACTCTGGTCTTTCAGACTCCCGTGGATTCCAACACTTATCTGTTGCTCTCTCTGTCTCTGTCACACACACACAAAAGTCTTAATATTTTCTGGGTCTGGGATCTGGAATATTTCAGGATCACTGGATTTCTTTTACTTGGTGCCTGAACTGACTTGAAACTGTATGTGTGCAAAATAACTCTTTTGGAAAGAAATAAAGATTCCCCTCATCCCTGTCTATCACCCTTACCCACAGAGCCCGGTCTCCTTCTTAGATGGTTACCCACAGACCTCCAGTTCAATGCTTGTTCTGCCAAGAGAGGTCCCCAGGAGACAGAGGGACCTGGTTCGTTATGACAGAGTGTGTGTACTGGGGACTCTGATTCTTTCGAGGATCATGCCACCAGTTTGGTTGGTCCCAATCAGCAACTATTTTAATGAAATAACATAGAAGGGCCTAGAAAATATCTAAGTATGTCATATGTAGAAAGGGTAAGTATCACTTTGTAAAAATTTTGATTCGATGTAAGCTAGGTCATCATGATAATAAATGTGTTCACTGAGGTATGACAGAACACAGCCAAATGCTTGAATCTTTCATGTGTAAACTCATACGACGCTCCCAATTCAGGGAATTTTTCAGCCCCCAGAAGACCCCCTCATGTGCTCTTCCTGTCAGTACCTGCCATGCAAAGGGCAAATGTATATTTTTGCTATAGCTTCTATTTAAAAGGATTGGGAACTCTGAAAGCAGCACTCTAGGTAGAAGGTTATTCCGGGCCCCTACCCCCTGCTACGTCACTCCCTGTGAGCTCAAGGTGGGCCCTGAGAAGAAAGGGAAAGCAATCGATTGTTGATGCGCATGTGGCTGCAGAAGCTGCCTACGTGACAGTCACCAGGGGCCCGGGCAGCTCCCTTTGCAGTGACAGGGCTGCTGTCCAAAGTCTTGGTGAGTCACTGCTATTTACAGCCAACCTTTCCGGGTTGGCGTGGCTGTCCCAAGGAGGGCTATTTTTAAGCAGGGATACGGCCTGCTGGGTTTTCTGGGTGGCATATTAAGTTGGTGTGGATAAAAAGTGAGATTGTTTAGAAATTGACTTCCGAAGAGAAATGTGATTATTGTGTCTGACTCCAGGCCCCAGACAGGTTGGCAGGAGAGCCCTGGTCCCTGGCTTAGAGCTCAGTTAGCAGCAGGAGAGTGGGGGGCTTGAGACACCTTCCTCTCAGGCCTGAGCTAGGGTAGAGGGCCGCTCTGTGGATGCAGCCACGGCCCCAGGGTGGTGCTCCTGAAGGAAGGCGGGAACAAGGCCCCGCGCCGAGGGGACAGTTTCCAGGGCAGGCCCTTCCACCACGATGCCAGGTCATGCAGGACTGGCAGACAGCAAGTTGTGCTGCAGGCCCAGCCACTCCACACAGAGTCCTGGGAGAGGCAACTTCCAGGACCAGACATGAGGGAGGGAAACACTTCAGAGAGAAGGCAGCTGCTAGGAAGAGCCCAGGGCTGGTGGCAGAGAAGTCAGTGGCTGGCCTTCAAGGGCACAGCTGGGGGAAGCTGTGCAGCCAGAGGTCCTGGATGGGATTGGCCTGAGGGGCCCAGCCCCGCCCAGCCGAGGAGCCTTTTCCAGGCCAGGCCCTGCCAGCCCCCCTGACACAGCTTGGCTGTGTGCTCGCAGCAGGACGCGGAAGAGTCCGGCTCCAAGGTCAGTGAAGCCATGGAACTGTGTTTGATTCCTCCTCCACGGGGACATTGCTAGGGCCAGTGCGAGAGGTCTGGTGAGGGGGCCGCGGGCCGAGACCCCGTGTGGGCTGTGCCCCATGCACTTTCACGGTGCTGAGGAAGGCTTGGGCTGCAGACGGCACCCAGGCACAGATGAGGCCGGCAGGTGGGACAGCTTCGCACGAGGTCCTGGAACCCTGACAGCACCCTGCTTGCAATGACTTTTTGATAGAGAATCAGGTTATTTTCTTGATGGAAAAAAAAGCTAAATGTCACTCAATGTGAGACTTTAATCCTCAGCTTTCTTCCCCTTGTAATTTCCAGAGACTGCTCGATTTGTTTCTGGGAGTGGCTTCCCTCAGCAGCATCAGAAGAGGGGCCATCAGAGGCTTGGGATATACTCACTGAAAAGGGAACATTGTGAGGCCCTCCAAGGGAGCTAACTGCTAATCAGTCCAGGAGCTGGATCCAGTTTAAACTGGTTCACATTATTGCTAGAGATTCCTTTTTGAAATTACTAACACATTAACAATGAGCCAAGTAGCTGTTTTTTTCTCACTGGAGGTTAGGAAACAAATGCTGCAGTCTCGCCTCAGTGAGTTTCATCTCTGACAAAGGCCGGTTCTTGCTTGTCTGGGTGGTCGGCTCCCAGGGGGCTGTCAGCCCTGCATGGGTGATATCTTGCTTTGAAGGCTCCAGAGAGTGTGGAGGGTCACATTTCCCAGAACCGGCCGAAACCCTCCGGCTCTCCCAGTGCTGCCCTTTAGGCCTCCCACTCTGCGCCCCAGCCGCCCAGCCCAGGGTGGCTCGAGTCGTGTGAGCTGGCAGTTGCAGTTGCCATGACAAGGCCACACTGGCTGAACTGGTGTGCCGTTTACAGAAGCGCCTGTTTCTTGTCTGCAGCTCTCACACTGCCTGTTTCTAGTGTCCTTGGTGTGTTCTTTCTGTTCTCATGGGGAAGAGCAAGACCACTGCCAGAACTTGACAAGGGGCTCCTGACCAAGGAGTCTCTTAGGAGACCTTGGCGTCTGGGGCTGCATAAGCACGCACTTCCTCCCCTGCGTGTGGAGGCACCTTTTACAAAGACCCCAGCCCTTAGCGGCGAGCCTTCTGGGGGCAAGCGCACCAGCAGCACGTGCTCCTGGGGATGCTGCGGGTTCAGGGTCAGAGCGCATCTGCAGAGAGTGGGCAGGTCAGTCTTCCTCAGGAAGTGGCTGAGGGAGGTCTGGGAAGCTGTGGGCAGGGCAGTGAGGGAAGGGTAAGTAAGCATGGGAGTCTTGGGCATTCAGAGGCAGGAGGGACATTGGTTCTGAGAAAGACTTGGCCCTGGGTCTCCATTTCTGCCACAGATTAGAGAAAGATCCCTGCAGAAGCGTGTGTCAAGCATTCTTGGAATTCCTGCCCACTGAGTCAGGAATCCCAAAGGGTGCCAGTCTTAAAGGGGACTGTGAAGGTCACCTCTGCCCTGCCTGAGAAGCCACAGAGAATCCTAACTTTGTTCAGGGAAGGAAGCACTTTCCAGCATTTCAAAGGAAAAATGGCTCCAACCTCCTGTTTTCTTAAAACAATCTACCCTTAGAAAGGAATTTGGTAATGATCCCATGTCTTCATTCCAAGGAATCCTAGGACAGACCTCTGTCTTACACGTAAAGACTGTAAATGTCTCCTGCCTATGATTTTCTATTTGTGGAATACAACAGAGATGCCCAAGAGTGCCCATTAGGGTAACAGTGTATCCAGAAGTGATGAAGTAACATGAAGCCTTTGCTCTCCAGAATGGGAGAAGGACAGCCATTTTCTTCTGGCCTAGGAGACTGGCAGGCGTGGAGACTTTTTCAGAGTGTTCTGTGGACCTGGTCCCAACCTCAACGTTCACTATTTTGGGGTGACTTTCCCTGGGTGGAAAGCTGACATGTGGTCCTGCCACTGCCCTCTGGCCCCAAGGAGCTCAAGCACATGGACACCGTGTACAGCTGGACCAGACAGAACTCTGAGTCAGCAGAGAGCACTACGTCCAGGATATGCAGGACGACCAGGAGGCTTAGAATGGTGGCAATGACAGAACCCAAGGCCTCCCCATTCCAGGATGTCATGGATCCAGACAAAACCAGGACCCTGACTCCCAGTACACTTACCTGCCTGGGACACAGAGATATATGGTC
Source organism: Saccopteryx leptura (assembly GCF_036850995.1). Taxonomy (NCBI): domain Eukaryota; kingdom Metazoa; phylum Chordata; class Mammalia; order Chiroptera; family Emballonuridae; genus Saccopteryx; species Saccopteryx leptura. The sequence goes on from NC_089506.1 coordinate 135,855,392, forward strand.
CTTGGGCACTCTGACAAAAGGGCTTAATGGGGTGGTTCTTTTTTTTTTTTTTAATGGAGAGGACAAGTGTAGGAATAAAACAATATCATTGCCTTTGGCTGTCATCTTGTACCCATGGAGAAATCTCCCTGGGTTGGAGCCCAGGGATTCTGCCAGATGCTAGCCCTGATGCTGTAAACAATGTTTAACAAATCAAGAGTCACAGAGGCATTCTAGGTTAGGAAAACTGAGGCAGACAGTTTCTACAGAGCTGGAGATGACCTCCCTCTTCACCCCTGTACTCCCTACTTCTCTATAAAGAGAGAAGGGAGGAAAGAAGTGAGTGCAAGAGAGAAGACAAGAACAAATCTCAGAGAAAGGCAGACTGGCCCAGAGTCCCTAGCAGGGTTGACTATTGTGCTGGGCACCTGGCATCAGAGCAGAGTGGACGGAGGTATCCCTGGTACTCAGGCCACTTCAGCAGAAGTCTGAGGACAAGGAAAGAGAGCAGGCTTATAATATTCGGGGACACTGGGAGAGCCACGTGCTCTGAGGTGGTAATCCAAAGACCAAGAGCTGCCGTGACAAATGCATTTCTACGGTCTCGGGGGTTTGACGGAGCGGAGTGGCCTGTGGCACTGCTAGGTACTAAACCACAAACATTGTTTCCTACAATTGCTGGTCAGTGGGGGGCTGCCTGTAAGGTTCTGGGGTCTGCAACAGGCCTGGATCCAGGGCCAAAGACAAGCCTGCGTTCTGATTCCAGCGCTGTCAGTGAGCTGGCCCTGAGATCTGGCAGGTCACTCCCCTTCCCTTGAGCCTCGGGATCTCCATCTGTAAGATAATGCCCAGTTGGCAGGATTGTTGCAAAGACTGAAGACAATATTTTAAAGCCCCTTGTATGGCACATGGTTCATGGGAAGAACTCAATGAATGTTAGTTAAAAAAAAAAAAATCCAGCAAGGTTTGACTGGGCAGACAGGGATGGAAGGGAGCTTCCAGGTAGCCAGAGAGTAGAAACCCTCTGCTTTTATCTTTTCGTATCATAATACTGGAGAAATCGTCGTGGGCTTCAGGCAGTTTGCAATTCACAACATCTAAAACCACCCAGATTTACCCAAGCAACATGAAGGGGCGTGGGGAGAAAGGAAGAAGGAAAGCAAAGCAAATCAGAAGGGAGCTGTCTCCTGCAGGTCTTTCTCTCTATGCTGTGGCTCAGGGCCATCTGGCGAGGCTGTCTAATACAGTTTCTTTGCTTTCCAGACACTCATCCAAGAGGAAGGATGGCCAGTACCTTCTCTAAGTTGCTAACTGGCCGCAATGCTTCTCTGTTATTTGCTACCTTGGGCACCAGTGCCCTGACCACCGGATACCTGCTGAACCGGCAGACTGTGCGTGCAGAGGCCCGGGAACAGCACAAGCTATTCCCTGCAAGGTAAGTCCTCTCGGCTTTAAAATAACTCCAAGTGCTAGCCAGAAGTACGCTTTCCCCTGCTGGACACCAGTGTGAGGGGACAACTAAGTCAAGTTGACAATCATTTTTGAGGTTCATAAAGCACAGTGACCCATGGCAAATACAAGGAAGTGTAGCATCATCATTTCTGCCCAGAGCTTGCAGTCTAGCTGGATAGTAATAGTCATAGTTTATACTTGTTGAGCATTTTATGTGTCTTAAGCACTATATAGGGAATATCTATTTTATTCACGTTAGCATCTTTTTTGTGAGGAAACGAAGTCTTACAAGAATTAAATAATGCCCAAGTTCACCCCGCTAGTGCAGCAAAAGGCAAATCCAGGACACTGATTGCAGAGTCATGCCTCACTCATTGCCACACTGCTTTTTGGAAGATGGAGGTTATAGTGCTGATTTTAAGTATCTGCTTTAAAAGGACATTGCAGCTGGGACATGGAGGCATGGCATGAAGATGGCCATGTTTTCTCAGCCCCTAGAGCCTGGCCAGGAATGGGACAGCACACATGGAATCGAACTGGAGTTCAGGGCTGAGTGTAAGGGATTTCACACAGGCTGGCGTGGACGGGGAGGCTGGCGTGGACGGGGAGGCGGCCTGGACGGGGAGGCGGCGTGGACGGGGGAGGCTGGCGTGGATGGCGGAGGCAGCGTGGACGCGGCATGGACGGGGAGGCTGGCGTGGACGGGGAGGCGGCGTGGACGGGGGAGGCGGCGTGGACGGGGGAGGCTGGCGTGGGCGGGGGAGGCGGCGTGGGCGGGGGAGGCTGGCGTGGACGGGGGAGGCGGCCTGGACGGGGGAGGCGGCCTGGACGGGGGAGGCGGCCTGGACGGGGGAGGCTGGCGTGGACGGGGGAGGCGGCGTGGGCGGGGAGGCTGGCGTGGGCGGGGAGGCGGCGTGGATGGGGGAGGCTGGCGTGGACGGGGGAGGCTGGCGTGGGCGGGGGAGGCTGGCGTGGGCGGGAGAGGCTGGCGTGGGCGGGGAGGCGGCCTGGACGGGGGAGGCTGGCGTGGGCGGGGGAGGCGGCGTGGACGGGGAGGCTGGCGTGGGCGGGGGAGGCTGGCGTGGACGGGGAGGCGGCCTGGACGGGGAGGCGGCGTGGACGGGGGAGGCTGGCGTGGATGGCGGAGGCGGCGTGGACGCGGCATGGACGGGGAGGCTGGCGTGGACGGGGAGGCGGCGTGGACGGGGGAGGCGGCGTGGGCGGGGGAGGCTGGCGTGGACGGGGGAGGCGGCGTGGACGGGGGAGGCTGGCGTGGGCGGGGGAGGCTGGCATGGGCGGCGGAGGCGGCGTGGGCGGCGGAGGCGGCGTGGGCGGCGGAGGCGGCGTGGGCGGCGGAGGCGGCGTGGGCGGGGGAGGCAGGGCACACCTGGCGTGTTTCTCGGAGACATCTACTGGCTCCTGTGGGAATGAGGAGCTCTGAGTTGAGACTGCCAGTGTTTGAGCCTGTGGTGGTCCCCAACCCCCTATTCTTCAACCAATTCATATCCCAGGGTACAATAGCACCCCAGTTTATTTCTTTCTATGTATTATTCCAACAGATATTTATTGAACGTCTCTTTCAGTAGCCAGACACGGTTCTCTACAAGGCAGACAGTCACGGAGTTTGCATCACAGAAAGAGGATGGGGGAATAGCTGTTTCTGTGTGGTCCCACCTGCAGGGTTTCTAGCCTCTTCACCACTAGATTTAAGGGACCACAATGTGCCTGTTGTGTTTTACCAAAACTCCTAGGTTAATAAGAATCTTCATGTGATTTATATTTACTTTTAACTATTTTCACTCTGTCCTTCACATGAACATGAGCCACAGTCTGGGGCTGCCTCCACCAGCATCGTGGAGTCCGGGTCCCTTTCTCTGGCAGTTCAGGACACTTTTTTTTTTCATCTGTCTTACTTAAGTCATGCCTCCTAGCCAAGCGTCCCTGTGCCTACTGGCTAAAAGAGCCTGGAGGAAGCATGGGCAGACAGAGCCCACGCACAGGCCCCTTCCTGCAGGGCTGTTCGCTGAAAGCCTGTCTTCTCGGTGCACAGTGCAGACTACCCTGACTTGCGCAAGCACAACAACTGCATGGCCGAGTGCCTCACCCCTGCCATCTACGCCAAGCTCCGCAACAAGGTGACGCCCAGAGGCTACACGCTGGACCAGTGTATCCAGACTGGAGTGGACAACCCAGGCCACCCCTTCATAAAGACTGTGGGCATGGTGGCTGGTGACGAGGAGTCCTATGAGGTAAAACCGTCAGCTCTTGGCTCTGGAATGTGGGGAAAGGGCAGACTCTGGCCCCAGAGCCTTCTTTTTTACGGGGCCAGTTTTCTGCCGTCTCAGGCAGGGCCCCCTTGCCCTGTTCAGCAAACTGTGGCTCGCAAGCCACATGTGGCTCTTTGGCCCCTTGAGTGAGGCTCTTCCACAAAATACCACGTGAGGGCGCTACCTCGATAAGTAATGTACCTACCTATATAGTTTAAGTTTAAAAAATTTGGCTCTCAAAAGAAATTTCAACTGTTGTACTGTTGACATTTGGCTCTGCTGACTAATGAGTTTGCAGATCACTGCAGGAGAAAGTAGCTTCAGCAGAACAACTGGAGTGCTTTCTGGATCAACGAGACCTCCAGATTCCCAAGGACAGGCCTCCTGTGCTGTTCCTCTAGCATCCCTCCCGTGGAGGAATGAGTTGCATGACAGAGCTCTTCTGAGAAGATGAATTTTTTTAGTTTAGTTTATTGGTGATACGCATTCACCTGGAAGACATTAGGAGATGACGTGCTAGTGGCTGGCTTTATTGAAGGGGCTCGATGGTGGGTGGTGTGTCTTTAGTTTGAGAATTAATGTTTATACAGCCACTGTAGCCAAGACTTCTGAGTTCCAGTCTCTGGGAGAAATTTCATCCTCCTTGTGTGGAAACACAGGGTGGTCTGCCGCTAGGGAGCTCGGCCATCAGGCAGCCTCTCCTCAGAGCCCCTGCTAGTCATAGCAGATGTCTCCAGCCTGAGATACGCCCTCCTTGCTCCTTCTGTTGCAGAAAGCTGAAGGCGGTTCCCAAGGAAGGCAGCTCCCAGAAGGAGGGAGGAGACCATCTTGAGGAAGCAAGATTGGTAGCTCCTTCTCACACAGCAGTGTGCAATTCTGGGCTCCCTGAGTCTCAGATTAGAGCTGACTCTTGAACCCAACAACCCCATCCCCTACTTCCCCATAGCTTCCTAAGCCTGCCGGGTGCTCTGTTATGACTTTCTTAATGTTATTTTACCTATACGTTGTTCCTGAAGTTTTTAGTTTTTTTAAAATAGACTATGTGCTTTTTGGGGCTGGGAAGGTCCTCACAGGGTAAGAGATCCCTACTTTGCTCTATTGCTGTATACTTTTGTTCTGGTATACCTGGATTTCCACACATTTATTGTGCTGCATAAACACTATCAACTGACTTCCCTTTTGACCACAAACTTGCTTAGTCTCTGATCTACCAGCTGCTTTTATCCCTCAAAGGCAAGAACCTCTGGAGAAAACCCTCGAATTCTTAAATGCAAGATTTTCTTGGCCAGTTTGATGACAGTGAGCTTGGCTGAACCATTAGAGAGGAGGGTACAATGACAGAGTCCTGCCACCTTGCTCCTCCCAAGGGACAAGGAGCCTCCAAGAGGTTTTCTCTGGTAATAGGTCCATCATCATCATCATTAACTGCTAATCCACTTGCACAGCCATTTCCTGCATGGTAGTAGTCTTTGACGAACCAGTGGAAGAGGAAACAGGAGCATCTTTTCTCCTGCAGGTGTTTGCCGACCTTTTTGATCCCGTCATCAAACTCAGACACAATGGCTATGACCCCACAGTGATGAAGCACCCCACGGATCTGGACGCATCTAAGGTAGGCTCAGCACCTCTGAACCCTCCTGTGCAGCTGGCACTCCAGAGCCCAAAGTGAGGAACACCTGAGAGAAGGACCCCTGGGTCAGATGTCCCTTAAAAGTCCTGTAACACTGGAGTAGTACTGCATACTTTCCTGGACAAGGTCAGGAAAGTCCCAGTCTTTGTTTTCCTTAATAATCACCACTGGGTGCTGTGATCACTGACTTTGTGCCTTTCCTAAAACAATTCCTTTCTTCGTACACACCCAACCGCGTGCTGGTCGGGAAGGCGGCGATGGCTGAAGGATACCAGGCAGCACTGTACAAAGTAGCTCTGCCTTATCTCACTTATCTCTAAAGCCCCTGTCCCCCGAATTCCCAAATGTGTCCAGCATGTTAGTTGTGCAAACTTGCCCAGTGCCTGAGTGTGCCAGTCCCCAGGTGTGGCTGTGGCAGGACCATGGTCCGAGGTGGCTGCGGCAACCCCACGCTCTGCTCTGCAGATCACCCACGGGCAGTTTGACGAGCGCTACGTGCTGTCATCTCGGGTGCGCACGGGCCGCAGCATCCGCGGGCTGAGTCTGCCGCCAGCCTGCACCCGGGCCGAGCGCAGGGAGGTGGAGAACGTGGCCATCACGGCCCTGGAGGGCCTCAAGGGGGACCTGGCCGGCCGGTACTACAAGCTGTCTGAGATGACGGAGCAGGACCAGCAGCGGCTCATCGACGTGAGTGGACCCTGAACCACCCCGGCTGCCTCGGTGGGGCTGAGCCGAGAGCCTTGACTCCAGGAGCTCCGGCCCCTGCCCCGACTGAGAGCTTGCTGGGACTTCAGCCTGTTGAGAATAATGAAGATAAGGGCTTAAAACTTTAGGTCAAGCCACGGAAATACTCTAAGGGGAAACTCGGCAGAGAAAGCTCCTAGATGGATTTGGTGGGCTGGGGATCCGGGGTTGTGGTGAATGGAAGATTCCCCGGCTAGATAGTAAATAGTAACAATTGGGTATGGAAACCCTGTTTGTGCTCTGAGGATGGTCTTCATTACCACACACAAAGGAAGTCGTGAAAACCAGGAAAACATGCAAAGGAAACGACCCAGGTGGAAGACCTGTCCTGACTGGCACTGGAGCCAGCCTCTGGGCTTCCGGCTGCCTCACTGTAACACGAGAGCAGACAGTGAACTGTCCCCATAGCACAGCTAAAACAGGACAGCAGTTTCCAAAGTTACTTTGACTAAGGCCCAAGGAGCAGTAGAAACAAACCTCTGTTGTTGCAGAAGGTGCAATGCCACAAAATATTCCTCATTTACAAACCTGATGGGCCAGCCCCATGGTCTGTAGGCCTCAGGCTGCTGGTCTCTGCAGCTGTCAGGCCTGTCTTCCTCCTGTCCTGTTGCAGAATAAGCGCTCACGTGCCACTTCCGGTTTCCAGTTCAAGGAGCACCCTGTTTCGTCTGCAAGCCTGTCCTGGCTCAAGTCTCCGATCTCTTCTACTTCTCAGAGATTGAAGAAAGACTATCCTCCCCATAACTTCTTGATTTCTTACTTCAGTGTAGTAATACTTGAATACATGGCACCCATATTCATATTCTTACTGTGTACACACAGAAAGAAAAATGTCAGTCACTTGACATTGATTTTGACATGCAGAGTAGTATATTGTAGTTGAAGGTGCAGGCTTGGGAGTCATACAGGTCTAGGTTTGAATCCAGGCTCTGTTACCTTCCAGCTATGTAGTATCAGGTAGGTTATTTTCTCTTTCTGAATCTCAGTTTTTCTCACCAATAAAATAGAATGATTACACTTACCTCATGGTGTTTTTGTGAGATTTTAAGAAATAAATGAAAGCACATATATAGAGCCCAGCACATAGTAGGCATAAAATTGATGGTGGCTGTTTTTATTATAGATTGTTATTTTACGTTTCTAATACTTTTTAATGAGAGGAACTATAAATGAATCAGTAATGTTAGCAACGCAGAGAATTGTGGCTGGTGTCCATGTTAAGATCCCAAAGCTCAGCAAGGTAATGTTATATGAACAGACTTTTCGGGATAGCTCCCCTTACTCACTGCCCACTCTGCCATTGCACGGGGTTGGTGCTGGTGGGGTTTACACACTCTGTAGCAATGATATATTTCCATCTGGTCTAGGCCAGTGGGTTTTAATCTTAGCTGTACACTAGAATCACCTGAAGAACTTTTACAAATCCCGATATCCAGGCCATAATACCTCATAACAATCGTCAGACTCTCTGGCGGATGGGCATTTGTATTTTTTTTTTAAGTTTCCAGGTTATCTTAGTGGGCAGCCAAGGCTGAGAGCCACCACCTAAGAGAACTCAGCCATTATTAGTGAGTTGAAACTTGGACACCTGGCACTTACAGTCGTGTCTGCTCTCATAAGTTTCTCCTTTCTGCTTTGTCCCTTTTGGCCTGCAGGACCACTTTCTGTTTGATAAGCCAGTATCCCCTTTACTAACATGTGCTGGGATGGCCCGTGACTGGCCAGATGCCAGGGGAATCTGGTATGGACACAGCATTTCACATTTGCAATGTGTGCAGAAGATCTTCTTAGACCGTCTGCTTATCCTAACCCAAAGTTGCTGTGACTTGCACTTGGCAGCATGCCTGGCTTGAGCTAGAAGGAGAAGAGTATTTAGAAATTGTGTGTGTGTGTGGTTATGTGTGTGTGTGTGTGGGGGGGGGAGAATAATACCTAGGTATTGTGATGTTTCTAAGATGTCTAGGAACGTTCTCTGGTTTGCATGAATTATGCATGAGAAAAAGACTATATTTTTAAGAAAAAATTAGTTCATATTATTTGACCTCACAGAGAATCTGTTTCATGACATTAAACCAAAAGAGAAGAAAGTGAAAAATAAATATTGAAGATTTAAGCAAAACTCTACAAGAAAGAATGGATATAAATACACATATATTTTATCTTGTCCAACAGTCCTCAGTCCACTCTGATTCCTGTACCTTGGTAGGTTATTATGACACTACCTGAAGGTGATGAGATAGAACTCCCAGCTGCTCAGTGGGAGTGGATAGGCAGGATCCACACAGCAAACAGGCGAAGTCATCTGCATCCCAGATACCTCAGGCTGCAGGTGAAATTTTTATTTTTTTTGAGGGCCACAAGATTTTGGTTGAATCTATTAGGAGACAAAATAGTCTTGTGAGTGCCAAAGCCAAATGTTAACATAGTTGAATTATTGTCACCCTAGTCTGAGAAATGAGGGAGATTATATTCTTGTTGGCAAAAATATGACATCTATGAGGACTGGAGTTGGTCTTATTCTTCATTCTGTCATGGTAACAGTATTTTGTAGTCCTTATTCAAACACAATTAAGAGTTTAGGGACATCTAGGAAATGAGGAAGGTGAAATGAAGCAAACTACAGAAGTAATTGGAATTTTTACATGTTGAAACAAATATAATTAACACTCAACACCATATTTCTCTCTTCATTAGGCATAATTATGACAAGACATTTCTCATCTGGATCAATGAGGAAGACCACACCAGGGTAATCTCCATGGAAAAAGGAGGCAATATGAAAAGAGTATTTGAGCGATTCTGTCGTGGACTAAAAGAAGTAAGATGTTATCAGAGATTTCTGATATTCACTAAAATATTGGGATGTACTAAACGAATGGATATTTGAGAACTCTGTCATTTGTTCACTGTTGTAGGTAGAACGCTTAATCCAAGAACGAGGCTGGGAGTTCATGTGGAATGAGCGTCTAGGATACATTTTGACCTGCCCTTCGAACCTTGGCACGGGATTACGGGCTGGTGTCCATGTTAAGATCCCAAAGCTCAGCAAGGTAATGTTATATGTAGCCAGCAGCTCTGCTGGGTTTCTCCAAGATCAGCTCAGATGGAAGTACTTTGTGGAGGGAGAGAATGTCACTGCCCCACCATAATCTTTACTTCCTGCACGTCCAACCAGAAATAGTAAGAAAGTTTACTTCAAAAGACATACCAGTAGGACAGAAGGTTAAGGGGCTGTAAGAAAGGGCTGTGGATTCAAGGACAAGAAATTTAAATTCTTCCTCATATGACAAATTCAGATAGGTAGGCAAGCTGCTCTGCTCCTTGGGGTCCCTTCCATTTGGAAGAGGAGGAAAGAACAGTTCTAGTGGATGAATAATAATTTCTACCACAGCACACCAAGTGAATCAACTACTTTAAAACAATTTTAGAAAATGTACTTCCTTCTGAAAAAATATGAAAGTTTTTGTGGTTCACAATTCCAATGTAAAAAATTTATTTGATGTGATTTAACTTCATGATTTTAATTATATCAGTGATAACTATTATATAGATGAATAATAAAAACTCACCAAAGCTGGCATCCAGATGCTAAAACAAGCAGTACAGAAGTTAATAACAGTACACTTCAAACCTATATTATTTTATTAACCAATGTCACCTCAATATACTTAATAAAATTTAAAAGAGAGTAGTTATTAACAACTCTGCAATCTTCTAAATGTCTGTCCTTGGGCAAGTTCATTCCTCTGAGCCTTAGTTTCCTGTCTGTAAAATGGGAATAAAAGCAATACCTGCTTCATGAAATTGTTGTAAGGTTTAAAAATTCCAGCACAATACCCTGGTCCATAGCAAATATATACTTACTGAATATTAACAGTCATATATCTTTTTTAAGTGAACGTGCCAATGACAGTGAATAGATTTTGCCTCTGACAACACTGTGTCGTCCCCGGTCCCAGGATCCCCGCTTCTCTAAGATCCTGGAGAACCTGAGACTGCAGAAGCGCGGCACAGGCGGTGTGGACACGGCGGCGGTGGCCGATGTGTATGACATTTCCAACATAGATCGAATTGGTCGGTCAGAGGTAAGGTCTCTCTCACTCTGAACATGAACTAACAAAATCAGTCTACGAGAAAGGGAAGTAGCTTAAATGGCCTTACTTTATTCACAAAGTTTGAGACCTCCTTTTTCCCCACTGAGTCCCAGTCATGTTAATATTTCATTCTGTAGTACTATTCTTCCAGAGGAAAAAAATCTCATAAAGGTAAGCACAAAGTAAGCTGAGAATGTACGGCAAGTAAAGGGATTCACAAAGTGAATTGTTGTCGCCACTTTCCCCTTGGGAGCTATTCCAGCAGTCTTCAGCAGCAGGAGCTCTATTATGTTAAAGGACAGTAGTATTTCAGCACTGTGAAGTCAGAGAATCTGTGTGCTCTCTCTCTGAGGGTGGTAAAATAGTGGATTTCTGTCTTGCTTCTGAACTTCCTTTGGTGAAGACCATACACTGTCATCTTCACTTAGGCATTTTTTAGATACTTGATTCTTTCTGAAATATTTCAGGCAAAAGATGGGAAATAAGGTATGCACTGGGTGTACATAAGGTTATGCTCATAAAATAATCCTTAGGATTCTATGACTACATAGGATGAAAGGTTTCATAAACTGTATGTAGGCCTGGAGTGATGCATGTGGTGAAGCAGAGGACCCACTTAAGGAATGTGCAGCTTAATCCTAAGCAAATACTGATTGCAGTGCACTGTACCAGTTGATCTGGATGTGGTCCCATTGAATGTATTATGCCCATCATTAATTTAAAAGCCTCTTCTTATTATTACATACAACTCATAATAACTCAGTGGCTGGTTATTAAATCTGTGGATTACTGATGCTCTGTCTTCTTCCTTGCCAGCTTCTGAATATTTCATTGCCTGTTGGTACTCCTACCAGTAAACTGTAAAAGAAAGGAGAAAATACTCTGAACTATTAAGCCATCCTGTATGCTATCAGCTCTGTTAAAGTACTTGAGGAAGAAGTAGTTAAAAATGCCACAATTTGCTGAATAATCTGTGGTGTCATGAATAAAGAAAATCTGGATCTAGTCCTGTCTGCTTCTACTACTAACTAGATTTTTATTAATGGAAAGCAAAATATTCATCACTTTGAAAAAAATGTTTATGTCTAATTAATAGGTGATCATTATAAAAGTTAGAGAAATGCCAAAAGTACTAAAATTTCACGTAACAACTCTGAGATGACCATTGTGCACATTATTCTGAGTTGCTTTTCGTTCTTACAATACTCAAAAAAAGTTATTTTTACAAAGTTTGCTATTATATTATATATTATATTTGATATTATAATATAGCTTTGTTCCAATGCATTATATCAGGAGCATTTTCTTATATTATTCTTCAAAACCATGTTCAATAACAGTCCATTAAAGATAGTCTATTTCTATTTAATATCTCCCTGATTGTTTAATGTTTTGTTTGACCATCTCTATACATATCTATAGTATATGACAATCTCTTTACATTATCATAATCACAAATTTGATTATTTAGTTAGAATAAATTCCCAGGAAAGGAATTCCTGGGTTAAAGATAAGGGGTCCTTATAACCAAGTTTCCTATCAGAAGATTTGTCCCAAGATGGAGTCCCACTGACAGTGAATGAGAGGCCCATTTCACCACACCCTTTTCAACACTGGAACGGGTCTACTGGATGAGTAGAAAATGTGTTTCTCTGCTTAGTAATGACTAGGTTTCTGACCCAGCTTTCTCTTAGGGCCTTAGTTTTCTAATATGTGAAAAGAGGTGGGCAGGGGTCCTGGACTCCCTCATGCCTAAGCTGTGTTCAGAGGTGGAACTCAACAATCTCTTCCATCCCTGCTGTCTGTCCTTGAGCTATAGCATGCATTTCAGTGCTGTCTGGAGTTAACTAATTGCTTACTATCTTAGTTTGGGTCTCTGCAGGAGCAGTGCAAAGAAGGTGACCCTAGGAAAAAATTCATATGTAAATGTGCTTCAATTAAAAATATATATATATATTTGTAAACCAAAGTTCTAATATTTTTCAAAAAGCATAAAATTTAAAAGTTTATCTTAATATTACTCACAGAGTTTTTTTTAATTAGCAATTTTTTAATAAATTTTTATTAATGTTAATGGGATGACATTAATAAATCAGGGTACATATATTCAAAGAAAACATGTCTAGGTTATCTTGTCATTAAATTATGTTGCATACCCCTCGCCCATAGTCAGATTGTCCTCCGCACCCTCTATCTAGTTCTCTGTGCCCCTCCCCCTCCCCCTAACTCTCTCCCTCCCTCCCTCCTATGTCCTCCCTCCCCCCACCCCTGGTAACCACCACACTCTTGTCCATGTCTCTTAGTCTCGTTTTTATGTTCCACCAATGTATGGAATCATGTAATTCTTGTTTTTTTCTGATTTACTTATTTCACTCTGTATAATGTTATCAAGATCCCACCATTTTGCTGTAAATGATCTGATGTCATCATTCCTTATGGCTGAGTAGTATTCCATAGTGTATATGTGCCACATCTTCTTTATCCAGCCTTCTATTGAAGGGCTTTTTGGTTGTTTCCATGTCTTGGCCACTGTGAACAGTTAATTAGCAAATTTAGTACCGTGAAAACATGATTTAATTACCAAACATTTAATTTTAAACAAATTTTCAGGAAGACGTTTACTGTGTAAATGGTCATCTCTGCACTTCAGCACACTCAGTGCTTGGATAGCCTCGCAGGGAGGTCAGAATCAGATCCAGGCCAAAGAGCACCACCAAAGTGTCACTGTGTGGTTTTACTTTTAGACAAAAACTATTATTTTACAGATAAGACTGATGGGAAAAAAGTGTCCGCAATGCAAACTGATGTTTCTTTTATATAGAAAAACTGTTTTCACACACAAAGTAGTAACCCTATCTTAACTAAAGAAAGATTGAGGGAAACCCTGTGAAATATCTCTGCTCCCCATCTCTCACAGTGACCATCACACATCTTTCTTCCCACAGCCCTGGAGAGAAATAATGAGATGGAAAAATGGTTATAAAGTCTATCTGATGTGGCAAGTTCTCATTGTCCCAGAAATGTTCCTTTTGATCAGTGCATTGCATGTGCCTTCTATGAAAATTAACCATTAATCTTTTTCACTATCAAAGGTTGAGCTTGTTCAGATAGTCATCGATGGAGTCAATTACTTGGTGGATTGTGAGAAGAAGTTGGAGAGAGGTCAAGATATTAAGGTGCCACCTCCTTTGCCTCAGTTTGGCAGGAAGTGAATTTTCCCTTTCCCAATTTTTAAATAATCTGTTTGCTGGTACAACAGACATAAATTTCTATCTGAGAGTTTTTGTAGACATGGGAAAATGTAAAATTGTATGTCCTGTCTATCTTTACAATAAAACTCTCCTTAATCGCTTTGGTTTCTCTGATTTTTTTATTGGTATTTTTTAGGGCAAAGAAATCCAATTATAAGTAGCAGGAAGCAAAAATATTTTAAGGCATGATAAAAATATTTGTAAACAACTTACACACAAATCTAGAAACTTTCCAACCATCTAGATGCTACTATAGTCCATCTACCCTTCAATAAATCCCTTTGGACACCATTGGAAAATGATAAACTAATAATTTTCTGAAAAACAGATTAAAAGGAAATTAATTTCTCTTGAAAATATAGAAATAACAGAGGCCATTTATTCAGGGCTTAGTATAGCAAGGGAATCAGCAACAGTCACTTGAATTTGGCGCAGGCGTGGGCAGCTTTATGGCTGAAAAAGAGGAATGGCTCAGGTGTGTTCTGAGTGGGGTTGTAGGCCTGTGGAAATTGGAGGCAGGCTAAGTAGAAGCAAAGTATCCTGTGGAATTGCTTTGGGAAGCATATTTGATGTTCTCTGGTTGGTCCCGAGTTGGAAGCAGGGGCAAAAATTGGGGAAGCTGGCATCCATTGACCAAGCCCAATCTCTGGGCTGACTGCTACAGACTTTGTGCTTTAACTTCCTGAACTGATTGCTGCAGAAGTTGAGGGTCAGAATTCTGTTTTCTTATATGGCCTGACCATTGTATAGTTATATATTCAGTCTCCAAAAGCAATCTAAAAACTGGTGCCTAAAATAATGAAAATGTGTTCAGTATAATTTGAAAGCTGATTTCTTTCCTCAGGATGCAGACCCTTACCTTATTCAAATCTTGTTATTCTTTCCCATTCATTCTGTGATATCTGTAACCTGAAGGGGCATTAGAGGATAGGTGGAAGCAAGTAATCCTGTAACAAGTTATGAAATCACTTCATATACAAAAGAAAAATACTGTTTAATTGAATAACAGAAATGAGATTGAGTTCTGAGTTCTATGAGTGAGCCCTCTAGGTGCTTTAGTTAAAATAAATCTCTATTGTAATGTAAGCATTTGTTTATAATATACCTTCTGCTATATTGAAAAAAAAAGTATAAAAAGAATAAACTTGTGCTGGTGCTAATAGGCAGCACACTAACTTGTAAGTGACAAAGTGAGGTATGGCAGAAATTTAGAAGAGGAAACTACACCCAACATAGTTCAGGATAGCATGCTAAAAGCCCTCAAAGAGATGCAGTGGAGGGATGTTCTACAACCAATCCCTGTAGACAGAAGAGGGATCAGAACCTCAGGTGGTGACTGGCATTATAGGGACAGAGTGATAGAGGGTGGAGAAGACTGGTGTCATGGCCAATCACATTGACTCTACAGCCACATCATGCAGGTACAAGTCCCAAGTCTCCCACTATATGACATTTAAATGACTTACTTATTCTCTAGGATCCTCAGTTGCCTTTGTATAAAATGACAATAATAATGCCCATTTCATAGGATTGTTGGGAGGATAATAGCAATTAATATTTGTAAAGTTCAACACATTGTAAGAACTATGTAAGGGTTTGCTGAATAAATAATAAAAACAAAAGAAATTATAATATTATAGCCTATCTCTGAATAGCCCTTAAAACTACCTGTTAGGGCAAACCAACAGACCTGATGGTTCCTATTCTTAAAAGTCTTACTGACAGAAGTGGAAAGGAAGGCAAATTCATATAGCTAAAGAAACATAAGCATAAATGAACTGAAGAGACTAGCTAGGGGCATATACCAATAATTGACTTTTTTAGAAGCTGAAAAACAAGCACTGGCATAACATATACATGACTAACTATATAAAAAGAAAGAAAGCCTTGTCATCTATATCACAACATCCCAAGCAACTTCAAAAACATCATTTACAACAAGAATTAACTGAATATCTAAGGTACAGAGCTAATATCTCTCTTCTTTTTTGTTGCATTTTTGCCTAATTAATTTCTCATCTTTAGCCATTAGTTCTACTTATCAATAACTACTTTCAATATTGGCTTGCATACAGTATTTAATCCTAATATTATTTTATCTGCATTTGAAACTCTTGATTTGTGGGGCTGTTTGACCTTTATTGTATTACCAGAAAGGTACTCATGTGTGACTTTACTTTTTAAGAATAAGATATTCATAACTAAAGATAGTCATTTAAACCAAGTCTAAAATGGATTCCTAAACACTCAATCTGGCATCTCACTTTTTGTTGAAATCCTTCGTATTCATCAAATATCTTTCTTTGACAGCTCAGCTCCTCAGACAATTTTCAAATCATGTAATAGCACTGAAATTGAATACAAGAATATCCTTTCTCCTCCAGCATTGCCAAGCATTTGAATAAGATTCTGTTTGCAGAAGTTGTGGTAAGTTATACTTTGACACACACAAAAAAAATACAAGCACACTGGCAGTGTTACTATGAAAAGATTTTTTTATGTAAAAGATAAGTTAATTGGACAAGACAAAGAAACTTTTAACTATTAATTGAAATTCTAATTGATTGCCATATATTTCAGCCAAGTAGTCATAGTATGCAAATAGTTCCTGTTTACTAAGATCTTGTTCAATCAATATTCAAGAAACAAGATTTCCAGTCAAGATGGAGTTATAAGTAATGCAGTACTTGCAGCCTCCCACACCACATCAAAAATGTGTCAACAAGTCAACAAGCCCTGGCCAGATGGCTCCATTGGTTGGAGCATCGTCCTGAAGTGCAGAGGTTGCTGGTTCAATCCCCGGTTAGGGCACATATAGGAACAGATTGATGTTCCTGTCTCTCTGTCTCTCTCTTCCTCTCTCACTAAAATAAATAAATAAATAAATAATTTTACAAAATAAAACAAAACTACAGAACTATCATTCAGAATAACCTAAAATCTAGCTGAACAGTAGTCCTATAACTAAGGACAGAAAGAGAAGCCACCTAGAGAGTGGCAAGTGGGATGAAGACACAGAACAGACTGGTCCCACATCCATGTGTGGTGGATAAAAATTGGGAAGGTTATCTTGGCTGCAGAGGTCACTCCTGAAAAGTGAGGGGTCCCAGCTCCACACCAGGCCCCCCTGCTCAGGGTTCCAGTGCCAGGAAGAGAAGTCCCCATAACTTCTGGCTGTAAAAACCAGCAGGGATAGTCACTAAGCGAGGAGGGCTCATGGAGTCCCAGTCAGCTTCTCTCAATGGACTCACACGTGGACTTACTCAGACTCACTTCCTTTGAGTTCCAGTGCTGGGGTGGAAGCTCTAAAGGCACCAAGAACAGATGGGGAAGAACTGAACTGTCTGGCATCAAGGTGAGAACCAGAGGGGCAGGATTCTCTCAGACAGAGGTGCTGGCTGAGGCCACTGTTCCTTTTCTGAGCCCTCTCCCTACTGAGATGGTGGGCAGGCACCATACCTGAGTCTCCAACAACATAGCTAACACTGTTCACCCAGCCCTGGTGATTTCCTGAGATACCCTTCCACCAACTTGTAGACTTGCCCACATTATTTCCAGTTGTTTTTCCACACAAATTACCTGTCGTGGCTCATGCTTCATACTTTCTTAAACTCTCTCAAACAAGCAGCATTTGTTCTCAGCATGACCTGTACCTTTCACTAAGTGGCCCCAGGTCCAGCACTAGCAGCAGCTGGCCTTTGTTTGCAGTTTGGCCTCTTCTGAGCAACTCCAAGCTTAACACAAGTAGCAGCCATCTGAAGGTTGCTTTGCAGCTCATGCTAGGTGGCCCTGGGCAGAACACAGGTGGCAGCTGACCTTGACCTGCACCTCATGGAAGGCCCCAGAACCAGTACACACTGTGGACAGTTTCAGACCACAGGAAAGCACCACCCACTCACTTCCACAAGCGACACACTCAAATGGTGGTCTCAGTGGGCACCAGAGCACTGATGAAGTAATTCCTGCTCTGTGGGTGGACCCCTGCACAGCTGATCCTCCATGGTGGTTGCAGTCAGTTCTTGCAGCTGATTGGCCTGGGTTAAATCCCTCCTATTGATGTGCCAACAGCATATAAGGCCCAACTACAACAGAAGGGTGTTCATAACACACAAAGGGTGGGGACTGCACCTGTAGAACCCAGCTCAGAAGAACAAGAAGGCTGTGCCACTGGACCCTACAAGACACCTACTACATTAGGCAACTCTACTAGACCCAGGAGATGTAGCAGCTCTACCTAATATATAGGAACAAACACAGGCAGGCTGCCAAAATGAGGAGACAAAGAAACATGTCCCAGTGAAAGAACAGAACAAAACTCTAGAAAAATAAAATTGAAAAAAATGAAGACAAGCAATCTACTAGATGCAGAATTCAAAACACTGACTATAAGGATGCTCAATAAATTTAGAAGAAGAGTAAATGAACTTAGAACATCAACAGCATAAAAAAGGGCATGGAAACCATAAAAAGAACCAGTCAGAAATGAAGAATTCACTACATGAAATGAAGCATAATTTACAGGGAATCAACAGTATAGTACATCAAGAATAAAATGAACAATTTGGAATATAAGAAAGCAAGAAACACCCAGTCAGAACTGGTGTTTCTTGCTTCAAAATTTCTTCAAAAAGAATCCAAAAAGATGAAGATAGTGTAAGGACCCTCTGGGACAACTTCAGGCATACTTACATTTACATCATGAGGGTACAAGAAGAAGAGAGCAAGAAACTGAAAACCTATTTGAAAAAATAATAACAGAAAACTTCTCTGATCTGGTGAAGGAAATAGACATACAAGCCCAGGAAGCACAGAGAGTCCTAAGAGGACCACGCCAAGACAAATCTTAACTAAAATGCAAAAGGTTAAAGGCAAAGAGAGAATATTAAAAACAGCAAGAGAAAAGCAGTTAGTTACCTACAAAGGAGCTCTCATAATACTGTCAGCTGAGGCCCTGGCTGGTTAGCTCAGTCAGTTAAGAGCATCATCCCAAAACAGCAAGGTTATGATCCCTGGTCAGGGCACACATGGGAAGCAACCAATGAATGCATGACTAAGTGGAACAATAAATGAATGCTTCCTTTCCCTCTCCCCTCTCTCTCCCTTCTCTCTTTCTCTGAAACAATAAATCAAAATAAATTAAGCCCTGGCTGGATAGCTCAGTCAGTTGGAACATCCTGGAGCATGGCAGTTGCTGGTTTGATTCCTTGGTCAGGACACAGGAGCAGCTCGATGTTCCTGTCTTTCTCTTCCTGCCTCTCTCTCTAAAAAAAAAAAAAAAAAAAAAAAAAAAAAAAAAAAAGACTGTCAGCCGATTTCTCAACAGAAACTTTGTAGGCCAGAAGTGATTGGCAAGAAATAGTCAAAGTGATGAAAAGCAAGGACCTACAACCAAGATTACTCTACCCAGTAAAACTATCATTAAGAATTGAAGGACATATAAAGAGATTTCTAGACAAGTAAAAGCTAAAGGAGTTTATCACCACCAAATCAATATTATATGAAATTTGCAAGGACTTTCAGAAGAAGAAGAGGAAAAAAAGGAAAAGAAGAAGAAGAAGAAGAGGAGGAAGAAGAAAAGAAAGAAAGAATATGAACAATAAAATGGCAATAAATATATATCTATCAACAATTGGATTTAAAAAACAAAATAAACAAACAGGCAGAACAGAAACAGACATAGATACAGAGAACATTCTGACAGCTGCCAGACTGGAGGGTGTTGGTGGGTGGGTGGAAAAGGTGAAGGGATTAAGCAGTACAGAGTGTAGTTACAGAGTAGTCATGGGGATGTAAGTACAGCATAGGGAATGTAGTCAGTAATTTTCTAATAACTATGTATAGTGTTAGATGAATATGAGGTTTTTGGGGGATGATCACTTATTAAGTTAATATCTAATCCTTCTAACTAGGGGCATATACTTGAAACCAATATAATATTGTATGTCAACTGTAATTGTAAAGTAAAAATGATTATAAAGTAAGACAAAAAAATATTCAAGAAGCAATGATGTGAACAGAGCATGGTTCTGAATCAAGGGACTTATTAGCTATATTCCTTGTGTCTGAGGCAGATTATAGCCAGAGTAGACTTTGATGGCTGGGAAATCGTTCTGGCTCTCATCCATGGGAGAAGAGAAACATGGGTCCTTCTCCTGATTTCAGAGCTGTGATAGTATGTTGGTTTATGGGGAATTGGCTATTTTACCCTTAGGCCAAAATTCATAAAAGAATTTATTTTGCAAGCAGCTAAAAGTTGTTCTGAGATCAAAAGATTTGCCTTAAGTTCAAGCTCAGCTACTAACTAGCCAACTATATGACCAAGAGCAATTAATTTAATTTAATTTAATTTAATTGTCTTGGTTTTATTTGTAAAAGGGAAATAATTCTTTTCTTATTAAGCTTTTATTATGATTTAATAATATTGGGCAGTGACTTAACTTTTTTTATTTTACTGTAACCTATGTGAAGAAATACATTAGAATCCAGTACACACATGTATAACTGTGTAATTAACTGTACATGTGTATGTATGTAAAACACAAATAAAAATTTCACATATTTATCCTTACTGTTTGAGATGCACTCTGATATTTTTCTATACTATCCTATTCTTTTCAGTTTTTAAAAATGCTAATTTTGACCGATTAAATTGATTTTACAACACAAGAAATTCACATTTTAGAAGTCCAGACCTAATTACCTGGATTGATAAACATTAAATTTCCTTTCTTCTATTTTTCCTTCTTTGAGCTTTCTATATATTTTATTCCACTGTCTTCTAATTTCCAGGTTTTTTGATGAAAAGTTCATGGTTATGTAAATAGCTGTCCTTCTATATGTAACGTGTCATTTTTCTCTGACTTAGGTTTTTTAGCAGTTTGCCTATGATATGCCTAACTGTTTTTCTTCATATTTATCCTTTCGAAAGTGTCACCACATAGGTATGATTGATCATTAACTCAATCTCCAGTCCCTCTCCCTTTCCCAGAGGATGGTGAGTGAGGTAGAAAGTTCCAAACTTCTAATCATGGCTTGGTCTTTTGGTGACCACAGCTCCCATCCTGAAGCTACCTAGGAGTCCACCAAGAGTCACCTCATTAGAACAAAAGACACTTCTATCACCTAAGAAATTCCAAGGAATTTGCATGTCAGGAACGGAGTCAAAGATCAAATATTACAACAAAAAATGTTCCTAGTATTCTTATCACTTAGTAAATTACAAGGATTTTAGGAGTTCTGTGCCAGGAGCTGGGGTCAGATACATGTACTCTTTTATTTCATAGGCTCTTTTTGATTAGTAGATTTCAGGAAAAAAGGATAAAAGAAGACGTTTCTTATGTAAGTACATGCAAATTCATTAAGAAGACTTGAAAATTCTAAACGTGTTAATCTAACAAGTTTAAAAATACAAGCCCAAATTGACAGAACTAAGAGAGGAAAAGGCCAATACAAAAATTTTTCTCTCAGTATTCCATAGAACAAGTAGACAAATTATCAGGAAGAATCCAGAGTACGTAAACAAGAATATTAACTGTGTCTGGATCTGCCTAGAAGCAGATCAACATGAAAGTGGTTTTTGTGGGAAGGGAACAGGAGAAGGCAGATGCATTCAAATCTGGTGTTAGACTGAGAGGAAAGGAAGAAAGATTGGGTAGGAAATGTCTCAGACTACAGAACAGTTCCAAGAAAGTTTTATCCAGGCCAAGGGAGAGTCTTCATGCCTATTTTAAGAGTCTTGTATCTCCTAAGGCAAGAATGAACCTTGCTCATTTATAAGTTGAAAGCAGACTACAGAAAACCTGGCCTTGGTATGAACACAATGGTTGATCTCCAGGGGCAGGAGCTGGAGATATCAGCTCGAATATGCAAGAGATCTCAGTGATACATTTTCACAGCCACCACCATCCACTGTCTGAATCACACAGACTCACTTCTGGGAGAAGCTTCTTTGTGAGGTCCCATCAATCTTCCTTCCTAAGGAAGATCCTAGAAAAGGGATGTTAGTAGTATGACTGAAGTCCCACTGCTGTGATTGATATTACTACTCAACCTCCTTCATTATCCATTGTAAATTTCCAGCATCTTTGTTTATCACTTTGGCAGACTTTGGTGACTTACTCTGTCATATAGCCAAACCTTCAGTCCTGAGCCTTGGCAATGACATCATTCTTGGACCTGAGTTGTTTCACGTTTGGTTACAATAGTACAAGGGAATACTATTTGTGTCACTTGGGTTCCACATCTACTCCTCACTGTCCTACGGTGTAAAAGCAGCTCTATCTTCTCTGCTGTCAGGTTTGATCACCTTTTTCACACTGATGAGTCCTCTTCTCACTTGATGGTCCCCAGATATCAGAGGGTTATTATTCTTTTTTTGAATGTCAAAAATGTATCATAACTTTTTAAAATTTAAACTTGAATTAAGCCTAATATTTTAATGTAAAAAGATCCATAGTTACTATTAATTTTAATGCAGGAAAAGTTTGGCATAAATTATGGAATATCTACTGTATTTAATCTTATAATCAAGGTAGAAATGTAGTAATCACCATCTTTCTACATTAGAAATATTTATTCTTGGCCCTGGCCGGTTGGCTCAGTGGTAGAGCGTCAGCCTGGCGTGCGGTGGTCCCGGGTTCGATTCCCGGCCAGGGCACACAGGAGAGGCGCCCATCTGCTTCTCCACCCCTCCCCCTCTCCTTCCTCTCTGTCTCTCTCTTCCCCTCCTGCAGCCAAGGCTCCATTGGAGCAAAGATGGCCTGGGCGCTGGGGATGGCTTTGTGGCCTCTGCCTCAGGCGCTAGACTGGCTCTGGTCGCAACAGAGCGACCCCCCCCCCATGGGTAGAGCATCACCCCCTGGTGGGCATGCCGGGTGGATCCCAGTCGGGTGCATGCGGGAGTCTGTCTGACTGCCTCCCCGTTTCCAGCTTCAGAAAAATGCAAAAAAAAAAAAAAAAATTTTATTCTTTTTTTCTCATATATGGAGGAAACTATACAGGGCTTTAAAATTTTATTGAGAGGCCTGACCTGTGGTGGTGCAGTGGATAAAATGTCAACCTGGAAATGCTGAGGTCACTGGTTCGAAACCCTGGGCTTGCCTGGTCAAGGCACATATGGGAGTTGATGATTCCAGCTCCTCCCCCCTCCTCTCTCTCTCCCTCTCTGTCTCTCTCTCTCCCTCTCTCTCTCCTCTCTAAAAATGAATAAATAAAATAAAATAAAAAAATAAATTTTATTGAGAAATAACAAAAGTGACAGAGCCTCAAAAACTTCAAAAATTAAAAAAGGAAAATAAAACTGCCATCTGAAATTTAAAGTAGAAAAATCTGCACCTAAGGGAGATTAGCCATCTGTAAGACTAACCACAGAATTGCCTAGGATCTAAGACTAATCTAAGAACTGAAAGACTGCAATCAGATGATTCAGAAAAGGAAGCCAGTGAATTCCATTTAATTCTTCCTGTAAAAACCTATATAAAGAGAAAATAAAGGATTTATCATGGAACCTAGAAAAGGAGGATGGAATGACACCTAATGGACAGGCCTCTGCGTCGTTGAGGAAGGCTCTACTCCATTGCTATGATCAAGCAAAGCCACGTTTGTCCCTATGATGGTATAGGAACCATCTGGCCTATAGATTGGCCGTGTTGCTTTGGACCCATATATTCAGTAAGTTACATCCGAGTGCTGAAAATAGCCATGACTGAGGTCAAGGATTAAAGGTCAAGGTATACCATAATTAATCATGAGGTTATTCTGTAAGTATAACCTACATTTCACAATGAGTAAATCTAGTTTGAGAGCTGTAATCATGGGATTATAAAAATAGAATTTAAGAAGAGGGTACTTACAAAAAATTAATTTTAAGAAACTTAGTGGCCTGACCTGTGGTGGCGCAGTGGGATAAAGCGTTGACCTGGAACACTGAGGTCGCTGGTTCGAAACCTTGGGCTTGCCTGGTCAAGGCACATATGGGAGTTGATGCTTCCTGCTCCTCCCCCTTCTCTCTCTCTCTGTCTCTCTCTCTTACTCCTCTCTCTCTAAAAAAATCAATAAATAAAAGATTTAAAAAAAAAAGAAAGAAACTTAGAGTTACAGTGGAAATGCAATAAACTGACAGTCCTTTAGTTTTTAACACATACATCAGTCTCCTTACTTTTCAAAATGTGCTTGGCTCATATAGGCTATTTCTATATTCAACCCAAAGATTTGGGAAAAAAATGTCATATTTTTACATCTCCAAAAAATCTTTGTTTGCACAAAACTCAGTTATTAGTATAAAAGCAGTTCTGAAAATAGAAATCTCTTTTAAATAATGTAGGTGAGGCTAAAAATAAAGACACGGCTCCTGGAATGTAAAGCAGCTATGCTGCTGACAACGCAGGCAGACATGCATAGAGCACTGTTTTGTCAGGAGAGACTTGTGATTTGTGATCACTCTGCAGACATGGTCTGAATTATCTAGAACTCATCAGTACTGATGAGGCACTAACTGCATTCAGGTGCACTTCAATCAGAACTTGATTATACCATTAAAATTAATGAAGCGCTAGAAAACTAATGAGTAAAAGAGGGTTGCTTTTAAAGTCTTTTATGCATTTTATTCATTTGACAACAATTTGCTTATGGTGCAATCACATCTCTCTCTAGTAGGCAAGTAAAAAGTTTTGGTTATTAAAGGTTTTTAAGTAACACATTATATTCAACACACTCCCGGGCACATCTCTTCAACATTCCCATAAATGGCCTAATGCTTTAGCTTAATTAAAACAGAGATCAATTTATCTATCTTTTGACATCCTGTTTTGTTTTGTTTTTAATAAAAACTAAACAATTGTTCTCTCTTGGATTCCAAGTTTTCTCATTATATTGTTGAGATGATGATTTTCCTCTTCAAGCTGCTAGCACATTCAAAGCCAATAAGGCCATTTTTAATCTTTTCTAGGAATATTTTCATCATGATTGTGGGGAGGAATCCAACTATCTTCAAACAGGACTTTACTAAGAGATTAGGAATATAAAACTGGGAAGGAAAGATAAATGTTTGCCAGGTGTTAGTGTGTTTTAATATTAGCCAGGCAAAGAACAGAATGAATGCAATAGTCCCCTGATCTGTGGGGAATATATTCCGAGACCCCCAGTGGATGCCTGAAACAGCAGACAGTATTGAACCCTGTACACACCATGTTTTTCCTATACCTACATACTTATAATAAAGTCTAATTTATAAATTAGGCACAGTAAGAGGTTATCAATAGTAACTAATGGTAAAATAGAATAATTACAATATACTGGAATGAGTTATGTGAATATGGTCACTTGTGTCAGAGGATCCCTTGCTAAAGTCTTCATATGGGCTCAATGCTTTATGATGCAATGTGTTGTCAACAATCTGAACACATTTCCTGTTTATGTCTTATACCCACAAATTTAATGCCTTTACATTTTAACTTATGCACTGTGCCCAACAGCAAAACTAGAATGCATTTTTTTCTCCTTCACAATTTCAGAGAGTTTTGTTCTTAACATAGATCTTAACAACTGCAGCATACAGTTTGTTTTTCTTTTATAATTGTCAAGAACATTCACTTTTTCACTTAAAGGAAGCCCTTTACAGCTTCTCTTTGGCATGTCTGAATTGCCAGCATCACTACTCTTACAGTCAACTTGATAACTAAGATGGCTACCAAGTAACTAACATGTGCATACTGTCTAGAGCAGGGGTTGGGAACCTATGGCTCGTGAGCCAGATGTGGCTCTTTTGATGGCTGCATCTGGCTCACAGACAAATCTTTAATAAAAATAATAATAACATTAAAAATATAAAACATTCTCATGTATTACAATCCATTCATTTCCTACTGCTCACGTTCATGGTTGCGGGTGGCTGGAGCCTATCACAGCTGTCTTCCAGGACAACACCAAATTTTTATTGGATAATGCGTAATATACACGGGTCATTGTATGGCTCTCATGGAATTACATTTTAAAATATGTGGCATTCATGGCTCTCTCAGCCAAAAAGTTTCCCGACCCCTGATCTAGAGGGTGGGTGTGCTGGACAAAGGGACGATGAAAATCCTGGGCAGAATGGTGTGAGATTTCATCATGATATTCAGAACAATCTGCAATTTAAAACTTATGTATTACTTATTACATTTATTTCTGAAATTTTCCATTTAATATTTTCAGATCAAGGTTGACCATAAATAATGAAAACTGCAGAAAGCAAAACTGCAGAAAACAGGTGACCAGAGTATTAGGTAATCACAGGAATGTAACATGATCAATAGTCTAAGCACAACCAAAGGGTCAGATATTTTAAATTGTCTAGTTTTTGTTTTATTTTATTTTATTTTTTTAGAGAGACAGAGAGAGAGAAAGTCAGAAAGAGGGATAGATAGGGACAGACAGACAGTAACAAAGAGAGATGCGAAGCAACAATCATTAGTTTTACGTTGCAACACCTTAGTTGTTCATTGATTGCTTTCTCATATGTGCCTTGACCGTGGGCCTTCAGCAGACCGAGTAACCCATTGCTCGAGCCAGCAACCTTAGGTCCAAGCTGGTGAGCTTTGCTCAAACCAGATGAGCCCATGCTCAAGCTGGCGATCTCGGGGTCTCGAATCTGTGTCCTCCGCATCCCAGTCCGATGCGC
Source organism: Saccopteryx leptura (assembly GCF_036850995.1). Taxonomy (NCBI): domain Eukaryota; kingdom Metazoa; phylum Chordata; class Mammalia; order Chiroptera; family Emballonuridae; genus Saccopteryx; species Saccopteryx leptura. The sequence continues at coordinate 135,881,467 of NC_089506.1, forward strand.
TATCCATTGCGCCACTGACTGGTCAGGCTAAATTGTCTAGTTTTGACAAATTTAATGTAAGTTAAGCTTCCTATATCTAAGTTTTTCCCAAGTATAAATAAGCATTACTGCTCACAAGTATTAGTATGTAATGACTAATTACCATTTATAACTATTTGGGAAGCTTGCGTAAAATTGCTTAATTAATAGTGGCTATTATAATTTTTTAAAAGTTCTGTGCTCCAGAAATATCACTTTCTAAACTCAAATTGAGAAATGATTTTTCAATAAAAAGGGCAATTGTACATGGATAACAACTTGATTCTAAAACTTAAGAATGGCTGGAGACCTGAAGATGGCAGTGGAGTAGGCAGACGCACAGATGCCTAGCTCTCACCACCAAACTGGAATACAAATCAATTTAGGAAAAATCAGCGTGAAAAACCAACTCTGGACTATAAGAACAGCTCTCAAAAACCAAGGAGCAAAGTAGAAGCCACAACAAACCTGGTAGGGAGCACCTGAATCTCCCCTGCTTATAGGAACGGAGGGGTGGGGTGAGGCTGAGAGCCCAGAGGGGATCTCACTCCAAGGAAAGAGCAGAAAATACTGCTCACAGCCACTTGCCTGGCGACCAGGGAGCGAGGTGTGTAGAAAAGACCAGCTTATTTGCCAAGTGGAAAGGAGAGAGAGAGGGACAGACTGTGATGGGCAAAGGAATACAGGAGAGAACCTAAAAAAGCTGACTCATCCGTGTTGGAGGCGGCCATAGCTGTGGGAGAGACTGATCCTTCCACAAAACAGTACTGAATTGCTTCCAGATCAGAGATCTCCAGACATCTCTCCAGCTCCAGTCAGTGCAACAGACACAGTTGAAAACAAGAAGTGAGAAGGAGGGGCAGTAACTCAGGTCTCCATGGAGATCAGAGATACACCTCCCCCTACTGAAGCTGAGAAAACACCCTGCCCCCAGGGAGATTAGTTGGTGGAAGAGGCCTTCAGAGTCTCAGGTTACACCCATTGCATTCCTGGATACAGTTTCAAAGAAGCCCCCTGCTGAGATCAATAAACAAGACTATCACCTGTTAAGAAAACAAACAAATCAAGACTTTAGAGCTGCCCAAATCCGAAAGTGGATTACAAATAGTAGTGGATACCAACCCAAGAAGACCTAAAAATAACACAATTGAAAACTGGAGGCAGACAACACCAAGCCTAGACTCAACCAACTCTACAAACAAAACACCCAAAACAGATAATGAGAAGACAAAGAGGTGCAATTCTTTTTTTTTTTTTTTCTGAAGCTGGAAATGGGGAGAGACAGTCAGACAGACTCCCGCATGCGCCCGACCGGGATCCACCTGGCACGCCCACCAGGGGCGATGCTCTGCCCACCAGGGGGTGATGCTCTACCTCTCCGGGGTGTTGCTCTGCTGCAACCAGAGCCACTCTAGTGCCTGGGGCAGAGGCCAAGGAGCCATCCCCAGTGCCTGGGCCATCTTTGCTCCAATGGAGCCTTGGCTGCAGGAGGGGAAGAGAGAGACAGAGAGGAAGGAGGGGGAGGGGTGGAGAAGCAAATGGGCGCTTCTCCTATGTGCCCTGGCCGGGAATCGAACCCGGGTCCCCCGCACGCCAGGCCGACACTCTACCGCTGAGCCAACCGGCCAGGGCTGAGGTGCAATTCAAATGAAACCACAAGAGAAACCTTCAGGAGATGAACTGAGTGATATGGAAATAATCAAACTTCCAGATGCGGAGTTAAAATAATGATTGTAAGGATGCTTAGGGATCTTAGAACAACAATGGATGGTCATTACGAACACCAAAATAAAGAAATAGCAAGTATAAAAAAAGGATATTGAAATATTAAAAAAGAATCAGTCGGAGATGACAAATACAATATCAGAAATAAAGACCACAATGGAAGGAATTAAAAACAGGATGGATAGATCTGAGGATCACATCAGCGAGTTGGAGGACAACTTGAATAAGGCAAGAAGCAGAGAAGAAAAAAGAAAAGAGACTCAAAAAGTCTGAGGGAACTCTTAGAGAGCTCTGTGACAACATGAAGAGAAATAACATCCGCATCATAGGGGTTCCTGAAAAAGAAGAGAAAGAACAAGGGATAGACACTTTGTTCAATCATATTATAGCAGAAAACTTCCCTAAATTAATGCAGGAGAAACTCTCACAAGTTCAAGAAGCACAGAGAACTCCATTAAAGTAAAACCCAATGAAACCTACACCAAGACACATCATAATTAAAATACCAAAGCTAAGTGATAAAGAGAAAATATTAAAAGCTGCAAGAGAAAAAAAGGCTATCACCTACAAAGAAGCCCCCATAAGGATGCCATCCAACTTCTCAACAGAAACACTTGAGGCCAGAAGGGAATGGCAAGAAATATTAAAAGTAATGCAGAACAAGAACCTACAACTAAGACTACTTTATCCAGCAAGGCTATCATTTAAAATCGAAGGAGAAATAAAAAGCTTCCCAGACAAAAAAACAACTCAAGGAATTCATTACAACCAAACCAATGGTGCAGGAAATGTTAAGGAGCCTGTTGAAAACAGATCAAAGTGGGAAAAGAATATAGCAAAAAAGGAATACAGCTTTAAAGAATAAAATGGCAATAAACAACTACATATCAATAATAACCATAAATGTAAATGGATTAAAAGACCCAATCAAAAGACATAGGGTAGCTGCATGGATAAGAAAACAGGACCCATACATATGCTGTCTACAAGAGACACACCTTAGAACAAAAGATGCACATAGTTTGAAGGTAAAAGGATGGAAAAAAACATTTCATGCAAATGGAAATGAAAAAAAAATCTGGGATAGCAATACTTATATCAGACAAAAGGGACTTTAAAACAAAGTAAGAGATAAAGAAGGCCACTATATAATGATAAAGGGAGCAATCCAACAGGAAGATATAACTATTATAAATATCTACACACTTAATATAGGAGCACCTAAATATATTAAGCAGACTTTGATGGATATAAAGAGCAAGATCAACAGCAATATTATAATAGTAGGAGATTTTAAGACCCCACTAACATCACTAGATAGATCCTCAAGAATGAAAATTAACAAAGAAACAGCAGACTTAAAGGACACACTAGATCAACTCGATTTAATAGATATTTTCAGAACCTTTCACCTTAAAGCAGCAGAATATACATTCTTTTCACGTGCTCATGGTACATTCTCTAGGATAGACCACATGTTAGGGCACAAAAGTGGTCTCAACAAATTTAAGAAGATTGAAATCATATCAAGCACTTTCTCCGATCAAAACGGCATGAAACTAGAAATGAACCACAACAGAAAAGCTCAAAAATTCTCAAACACATGGAAACTAAATAGCAGGTTGTTAAATAACGAATGGATTAAGAATTAGATCAAAGAAGAAATAAAAAAATTCCTAGAAACGAATGACAATGAGCATACAACAACTCAAAATTAATGGGACACAGCAAAAGCAGTACTGAGAGGGAAGTTCATAGCACTACAGGCACACTTCAAGAAGCTAGAAAAAGCTCAAATAAACAACTTAACCCTGCATCTAAAAGAACTAGGAAAAAACAGCAAGTAAAGCCCAAATGTAGTAGAAGGAAGGAAATAATAAAGATCAGAGCAGAAATAAATGACATAGAGGATAAAGAAACAATACAGAGGATCAATGAAACTAGGATCTGGTTCTTTGAAAAGGTAAACAAGATCGATGAACCTTTAACTAGACTCACCAAGAAAAAGAGAGAGAGGACTCAAATAAATAAAATTAGAAATGAGAGGGAGAAATAACAAATGACAAAACAGAAATACAAAATATTGTAAGAAAATACTACGAAGAACTGTATGCCAAAAAACTAGACAACCTAGATGAAATGGACAAATTCCTTGAAACACACTATTTTCCAAAAATCAATCTGGAAGAATCAGAAAACCTAAACGGACTAATTACACCGAATGAGATCGAAACAGTTTTCAAAAAACTCCCAACAAAGAAAAGTCCTGGGCCTCATGGCTTCACAACTGAATTCTACCAAATATTCAAAGAAGAACTAACTCCTATCCTTCCCAAACTATTTCAAAAAATTCAAGGGGAAGAAAGACTTCCAAGCTCCTTTTATGAGGCGAGCATAATTCTGATTCCAAAACCAGGCAAAGACAACACAAACAAAGAAAATTATAGGCCAATATCTCTGATGAATATAGATGCTAAAATCCTCAACAAAATATTAGCAAACCAGATCCAACAATATATAAAAAATATAATACACCATGATCAAGTGTGATTTATTCTGGGGAGGCAAGGCTGGTACAATATTTGTAAATCAATCAATGTGATTCATCACATAAACAAAAAGAAAGAGAGAAACCACATGATAATTTCAATAGATGCAGAAAAAGCATTTGATAAAATCCAGCACCCATTCATGATCAAAACTCTCAGCAAAGTGGGAATACAGGGAACATACCTCAACATGATAAAAGCCATCTATGACAAACCCACAGCCAACATCATACTCAATGGGCAAAAATTAAAAGCAATCCCCTTAAGATCAGAAACAAGGCAGGGGTGCCTCCTTTCACCACTCTTATTTAACATAGTCCTGGAAGTTCTAGCCACAGCAATCAGACAAGAAGAAATAAAAGGCATTCAAGTTGGAGAAGAAGAAGTAAAACTATCATCATTTGCAGGTGATATGATATTGTATATAGAAAACCCTAAAGTCTCAGTTAAAAAACTACTGGACCTGATAAATGAATTCAGCCAAGTGGCAGGATATAAAATTAATACTTAGAAATCAGAGGTATTTTTATATACCAACAATGAACAGTCAGAAAGAGAAATTAAGGAAACAATCCCCTTCACTAATACAAAAACAAAAAAAATAAAGTACCTAGGAGTAAACTTAACCAAGGAGACTAAAGACTTGTACTCGGAAAATTATAAAGCATTGATAAAAGAAATCAAGGAAGATACAAACAAGTGGAAGCATATACCGTGTTCATGGTTAGGAAGAATAAACATCATTAAAATGTCTATATTACCCAAAGCAATTTATAAACTCAATGCAATACCAATTAAAATACCAATGACATACTTCAAAGATATAGAACACATATTCCAAAAATTTATATGGAACCAAAAAGAACACGAATAGCCTCGGCAATCTTAAAAAAGAATAGATTAGGAGGTATCACACTTCCTGATATCAAGTTATACTACAAAACCATTGTACTCAAAACAGCCAGGTACTGGCATATTAACAGGCACATAGATCAATGGAACAGAACAGAGAACCCAGAAATAAATCCACAGCTCTATGAGACAACTGATATTTGACAAAGGAGGTAAGGAAATACAATGGATTAAAGACAGCCTCTTTAACAAATGGTATGGGAAAATTGGACAGCTACCTGCAAAAATATGAAACTAGATCACCAGCTTACACCACTCACAATAATAAACTCAAAATGGATAAAAGACTTAAATGTAAGCCTTGAAACCAGAAGCATCTTAAAAGAAAACATAGGCAGTAAGCTCTCCAACATCTCTTGCAGTAATATATTTGCTGATTTATCTCCTTGGGGAAGTGAAACAAAAGACAGGATAAACAAACGGGACTATATCAAACTAAAAAACTTTTGCACAGCTAAAGACAATAAGAACAGAATAAAAAGAGAAACTACACAATGGGAGAATATATTTGACAATATATCTGATAAGGGGTTAATAACCAAAATTTATAAAGAACTTGTAAACCTCAACACCAGGAAGACAAACAATCCAATCAAAAAATGGGAAAAAGAAATGAATAGACACTTTTCCAAAGAGGACATACAGATGGCCAATAGGCATATGAAAAAATGCTCAACATCACTAATCATTAGAGAAATGCAAATTAAAACCACAATGAGATATCACCTCACACCAGTCAGAATGGTGCTCATCAACAAAACAACACAGAATGAGTGCTGGTGAGGATGTGGAGAAAAGGGAACCCTCCTGCACTGCTGTTGGGAATGCAGACTGGTGCAGCCACTGTGGAAAAACAGTATGGAGATTCCTCAAAAAATTGAAAATTGAACTGCCTTTTGACCCAGCTATCCCACTTTTAGGAATATACCCCAAGAACACCATAGAACGGCTCTAAAAGGAGAAATGCACCCCCATGTTTGTGGCAGCATTGTTCACAATATCGAAGATCTGGAAACAGCGGAATGTCTGTCAGAGGACGAGTGGATTAAAAAGCCTTGGTACATATATACTATGGAATACTACTCAGCCATAAGAAATGACATTGGATCATTTAAATAACATGGATGGACCTCGATAACATTATACAGAGTAAAATAAGTAAATCAGAAAAAACTAAGAACTATATGAATCCATAAATAGATGGGACATAAGAATGAGACTCAGAGACATGAACAAGAACGTGATGGTAATGGGGGAGGGGGGTGGGGGTGGGGGAAATGGGTGAGGAAGGAGTGTGGGGTGGGGGAGGGGAGGAGCAGAAAGGAAACCAGATAGAAGGTGATGGAAGACAATTTGACTTTGGGGGAGGGGTATACAGCAGAATCAAATGTCAAAATAATCTGGAAATGTTTTCTCTCAACATTTGTACCCTGATTTATCAATGTCACTGCATTAATTTTAATAAAAATAAAAAAACACAAAAAAGCCTTAAGAACAGCTTCTTAAATAGTAAATAAAGATCTAAAAGTGAGCTTTAAAAAAATCGAGATAAAAATACTACACATAAAAAAGTTAAATATTGCTTTTTCTATTTTTAAAATTGTAGTAAACATAATAAGGTGACCGATCGTCCTCCTTTAAGAAGGAAACTCCCTCTTTTGTAAGTTCTGTCCTCCCTCAAAAAGTGTCCTCCTTTTTTATATTGGAAGACTAATCTTAAATGTCCATATTGGATCAATGCAGAGTTGATTCATTGTATGTGATGTGATGTATTTGTATTTGACATGATGATTTGTCAAGGATCAGTACAGTGGGGTGAGACGTGATTATGAGATGCATGCGCTCCTCACGGGAGACGTTGAGAGAACACGCGATATACCGAGTGTGCAAATGGGTTTGTGTACTTCTTACTGAAACACGACACGGCACATACAACATTGTAGACACTCGATTATTTCTTTCTCAGTGAATATTCAATCATAGACAGGTAAACACAATTCACGTTTTATTAATTCACTATCTATTTAATAATTTCCAAATATGTATAATTTCATTTACAAGTATTTTCCCAAAATTCGAGTTTTAAAGTGGAAATCTAACCTCAAACCATATCTATTAATAATGCATTTTGATTAAATAGTTGCATAAAACAGACTTTTTAAATTAGAAAATGATAAACACACCCAAATATCACTGCAAATTAGTGGTTTTGTTGGATATTTAGTTTTGTTAATTTAGCTTCTGGAAAATATGCATACCATGATGTAACGTTTTCAGTTCCTAATGTGCTTGCATCATTCGTGTAGCTCTATATTTTATTTTTAATTTTAAGTTTCATTTAAGGGATGGAAAAATCAAAAAAGAGAAAATGCCACTTCAACAATAAATTGAAAAAGAAATTTTCATTCTTCATATCAAAGAAAGATACCTTTGTTTTCTGCAATATTTGCAGCGGAGAATTTTGTATTGCAGTTGGGGGCAGAGCAGCGATAATGAAACACTTGACCACCAACAAACATAAGCAATCATTAGATGCATCAGCTTCCAGTTGTAAAGTAACGAGTTTTTTTAAAACTTCAAATTATTCTGAAGATGAAAAACAATTGGCTGCAATGGAGGGAACATTTGCATTTCATACCATAATTCACAATTAAAGTTTTTGTAGTATGGATTGTATGACTAAATTATTGAAAAAGTTTCACACTGCAAAATTTTCATGTGCCAGAACAAAATGCCAGGCTATTTTGAAATCAGTATTTAAAAATTACTGTGACAAAATACTTACAGAGGACTTGGAAACTGCAGCATCTGTACCAATTTTATCTGATGCATCAAATCATGATGAAATTAAATTGTATCCAATAATAGTAAGATATTTTAATGTTACCACAGGCATTCAAGTAAAAATTTTAAATTTAGAATCCATTGAGGGTGAAACTTCTGAAATTTTGTCAAACCATCTATACAGAGTAATAAATGAAAACAATTTGAAATCCAAAGTTGTTGCACTAACAGCTGATAATACAAATACACATTTTGGTGGGCAAAGACGCAAAAGGGTGAATAATGTGTATGTAAAATTACAAGAGTTACTCCAAAAGAAAATACTCCAAAAGAAAAGGAATAGGTTGTAATGTACATATTTTGTCAAATGCAATCAACAGCATCATGTGCCATGCCAATTGATGTAGAAGTAATAATAACTACAATATATTTGCATTTTAGTCATTTTACCATTCATGTTGCTACTTTAAAACAATTTTGTGAAGAAGCAAATGTTGAATACAAAATCTTTTAGGATATTCAAAAGTTAGATGGCTTGCTCTAACACCTGCTATAGAGTATGTTCTACAATTATTTGAGCCTCTCTGTTCATATTTTTTAAGTTTTAGACAAATATTCTAAAATCCTGGAATCATCTTTTAATAATAAAATATCTGAGATATTAATGTATTTTTTACATAATCAAGCATCTATTTTTCACAAAATGATTCAAAAAATTGAAGGTGAACACATTGCAGCTACAGAAGTTAGTCTTATTTTGAATGACTTTTTCCTTCTATATAAATCTCATTTTGAAGAAAAATTTCTTCCTTTAATTATAAAAAGAAAATTGTCAGACTAGAGGACTCAAGTCCGGGCATAACAGAAAAGTTTATCAGAGAAGTGCAGAATTTTTACCAGACATGTTTTCAATACGTCGAAGAATGGTCTGAAACAAACATCATGGGAAATAATAGTTTCAATGATGTTTTTTTACTTCATCGCAAGTATATTGGACAGATATAGAATCTTGTCTTGAGTTTTTATCTAAAGAAATGCCAGACATCAAAATAGACAAAAATGATCTCTTTGAAGAAATTAGAAGATTGGATGTATATTTAAATTCTGAAAAATTAATACAATGGGAAAATGAACACGTCAAAATTGATAAAAGATGGGTAGAAATATTCAGCCATTTCAAAAATGAACATATTCCATGTGAAAATTTATTTATTCTTGGACTGAACAGGCCCTTCATTGAGATGGGTGGCTTTGTTGGCACCATGGGGAAAGGGGATAGAGGTGGACCTCCAGTTAACTCCTTGGGCAACCAGCACCTGTCCGCTTAAGGTAGAAGTGTATTAACCCTTGAGTGCTCAGGGGGACAGCATTATGAAGGGCACCTTTGTAATTTCTTTATGGCCAATAATGAGTTCTCCTATTTTACTGCACATGGAATCAGAAGATCTTGGTGTATTGGCCAATAAGGTTTGGTATGCCTGCCCGGGGTGGCCTCTAGTACCTGCTAAGGTGCTGTCTGCAGATAGAACTCTGGCCTGTATTCTGCCAGAGAGAAAAGATTTGCCTCTCTTGGTGCTCTGACAGCTCTCTTGTTTTGCCCATAGCTTATGATTTGGTCATTCTATTGCTGTAGTTTGTACTGTTTCTGTTTATGCAATAACCTCACTCCTCACACAGTGACCATCATGGAAGATACCTGTGGTGTAGATTATAAAGTGAGCAAAAGGGGTGGAATATTGGTCAAATAAGCTTGTAAATATGATATATATCATATATGTTTGCTTGCCTGTGGTTTGCATTGGGGCTGGGCAGCCAGATATAGTGGTCCATGAGGTTGCAGGTTGCCTTCCTGCTTGGGAAGGGCCATTGTCTTGCCAATGTTTACTGGAAGGGAGATTGTGTCCCACCACCAAGAGGTGAGGGAGGATTTCTTTCTTTCTTCTCCCTGATCCCTTGCCCTTGGTGGGAAGAGCAGGTTTTCTGCTTTTCCCTTGTCTTCACTGTGGCTTGCCTGTCTAGGTGAGACACCAATAAACAGAATGGCCCACCATCCTCCGACTCCACTGTTTTTTTACTGTCTGCTTGAATTCAATGAGAACCTGCATGTGAATGGCCATGATGGCGTAGGCAGCCCCTGGCCTTACAGGTGTTTAGATTATTTCTTTTTTTATTTACTCCTCCCCATCACCGCCCTTATCCTTATCTCTATCTCCAACTGACTGCAACAGAGTCTATCCTGTAGTTTCCCAAATCTCTCAGGAAGAACAAATTTATCTGTAATCTGTACTACCAGCGAAATTTGCATTTACCCCTTGTTAGTGGCTTGAAGTCTGCATGTCTCACCCTCTCAGGCTGCTGGCTGCTTAAAGGGAAGGCCTCTGTCATTTTTATATTTCTAGCACTTAACAAGGTACTAGCAAACAGTAGATACCAGAAACATTTTTTCCTTACTTACCCCATTTTAAAGAATTTTATTTGGTAACTACAGAGTTCTCATTACTCCTCTGAAGGAACAGTCTAAGGCCCATGTCAGGTAGCATTTCTTCAAACATAGGAGGAGAGGAGGAAGTACTTCTTTCAGAAATTAGAGTTTGAAATCTTACAACTTACATGTAATTTAGGTTTAAGTATTCATTTGAAGCACTTGATACTCTCACCACTAAAAAGCGTGATTAGAAACTTGAACTTGAGACAAACCAGAAGAGAGTAAGAAGGTGTAAAGCCAGTAATCAAAGCCACCATCACAGCCTCCTGGCCCATGCAGGTTCGCATTAAATTCGGAGAGACGGTAATGAAACAACAGAGCCATGAACTGGTGGGCCATCATCTTTAATTCTAGCTTGCACCCGGCGGGCAAGTAAAAATACACACTGAGCTCCAAAACCCATTCATTCAGCGCTCACAAAGCTACTGACTTATCTGAGTTTCCTAGAATCAAATGTTTCTAGCTCACTAGCCTCATTCTCCTTTGTTCCTGTAAAGCCAGTGGCCAGGGCCACCATCACAGCAGCCTGGCCCATGCAGGTTCGCATTGGATTCAGACAGTCGGTAAAGAAACAACGAGCCAAAAACTGATGGGTCATTATCTTTAATCCTAGCTTGCACCCAGCGGGCAAGTAAAAACACACACTGGGCTCCAAAACCCACTCACATTCAGTGCTCACAAAGCTACTGACTTATCCGAGTTTCCTAGAATCAAAGGTTTCTAGCTCACCAGACTTATTCACTTCTGTTCCCCATCTCCTTCCTTCTCCCTGCACAAACTCTGCACAAACTGGCTTCTCACTCAACACTCCGCCATCTTGGCTGCTTCTCCTGGCCTCCTCCACATGGCCTCTTTCTGCTCTCTGCTCTGCTCCCTCTGCTCTCTCCTCTAATATTAATCTCAGGAACCAAGAGAGCAAGCTCCAGTTCTGCCCCCATTTTATAGTGTAGAAATCCAAACCTATAATCCAATATACAAAATAGGGAAGTCTCTAAATCACTTTCTGAGGCATGATTGGATTGTACCATCCCACATCAAAAAGGGTGGGAAAGGCTTAATCCCAAAACCAAGCCCCAGGCTACAAGGATCCTGCCTGCCCACAGCCCGCCCCCAACACACATTAATATCACCTGGGTGACGGCCTCCACGTGGGCAGCGCCATCCTTAACAAAGTGAGCATAAGATATTTTATCTGTCCAACAGTTCTCCATCTCCTTTCCTCTCTCTGCACAAACTCTGTACAAACTGGCTTCTCTTTCAGCACTCCGCCATCTTGGCTGCTTCTCCTCTCCTCCATGTGGCCTTACTCTGTCTCTGCTCTAATGATAATCTCAGGAACGGAAAGAGCAAGCTCCCAGTCTGCCCCACTTTATAGTGCATAAATCAAAACCTTTAATCCAATACACAAACAAGGAAGTCTCTGATACAAAGTCACTTATCTGAGGCATGATGGGATTGCACCACCCCACATCAAAAAGGGTGGGAAAGGCTTAGTCCTAAAACCAAGCCCCAGGCTACAAGGATCCTGCCTGCCCACAGCCCGCCCCCAACACACATTAATACAATCACACCCATCCCAAGCAATCACTTGGGCAACGGGCTTCCACGTGGCCAGCGCCATCTTTAACAAAGTGAGCATAATATATTTTATGTGCCCAACAGAAGGTGACATCATTTTTGTAATTAATTTTTCCAATGCTGTTGTTCCCCATGTTTAAAAAAAGAATATGAAAATAAAATGCAAGCTTCTTCAGGAGAGCAATTTCCGCTAATGGGCTTCTCCTGTTAGATGCTTCAGGAACCGTTTTCTTTCACTTCTGAAATAAAGTGGCACGTGCAAACCTCAGAGGCATTGTCGGTCAGTTACAGACCACCATAACAAAGCAAGTATAGTAGGAAAATGAGTTGTAATATTTTTGTTGGTGGAGGGTCTACGTCCAGTTTGTAAAAAATGCAACACCTGTGAAGCGCAAGAAAGTGCAATAAAACCAGCTACTGCTTGTAACTTCCTTATTGAGAAAACCAACGATACAAAAGAAAAAAGAACATAAAGTCACCTTTATGTGCATGTCAGGTAATAAAACTATCACTAGAGTAAGCCCTATGGGAATCACTTAACTTCTCTGAAACTTTGTTTATTGACCTGTAACAAAACAAGTTTCTTTTGAACAATAAAAAGATTTTTAAAGGTATGTATTTCTGACCTATGGTGGTGCAGTGGGATAAAGCGTCAACTTGGAATGCTGATGTTGCTGGTTCAAAACCCTGGGCTTGCCTAGTTAAGGCACATATGGGAGTTGATGCTTCCTGTTCCTCCCCTCCCCCTTCTTCTTTCTCTCTCTTCTCTCTAAAATAAATAAATATAAATAAATAAAGTATGTATTTCTATGAATCTATATGTAACTGGAAATTCTCATGTGCTATCTCAAAACTCCCATAGATTAAAAAACTCTTTAATAATTATTCTAACTTTAATGAACACTTATTAAAGAACATTTATAAAATGAAAAAGAAAAGGAACTTATAATTCAATTTCCCATGAGACTTGCTGTAAGGGTTCATAAACAGGTAAGAAAACCACTGACAGAATTTTTTTTTAAGAAAGAAGCTATTAGAATGTCACCAGTCTGGATCTCATTTTTGTTTTCAATAGCGGGGTCATAAATTCCTTTCCTCTCTCTCCTGCTTTATTTTTCTGTATATTTAAATGAAGTTCAGTAAATATCTAGACAGTTCATTGGTTAAAAAAAAAACTAATTTGGCAAAATTTGGTCCTAGTCTTTCTTTCTAGATTCACTATCCTCCCTCCTAAATTACTCGACAGTTAAAGAGGTTTTCTTGAAGCAGCTCATGCCAGTGTGTGACTCAGCTAGAGAGCTGGCTCCCTTAGGCAGGGCCTTGGACATCTCTAGTCCTGCAGCACCTGCTGGTCACTTTAGCAAGGCTGGCTGTGCACCTCTCACTCTGAGACTCTAGGCAAGAATGAGGGTTTAAATTCTAATGGTAGTAGTTCCAATGACAGGTCCGGTGGACTGAGCACACTCCCCCTCTGTGCCCTACTGAATTTAGCTGTAAAACATAATGCATACATCAGTTATGTAAGGACTCTGGGAAATAAACAGCAGCAGGCAAGTTAAAGAAGAATAATTCTTGAAGACTAGAATTCAAAGTACCACTGAACCAGTTCTAAGTTTATATCCTGGACATTGTGGACATCATTTTGTATATATATACTTTGAGTTTTATTCTTCATGAAAAAAATTTAAGCAGGCAATTAACTTGTTGAGAATTGTGTTATAGGCTTTGTCTTTTGGCAGATGGCAATTAAAAACCTCTGAGTTTGTGTTGTGCATGTGGGTTCAGAGACCAACTTGAGACTTGTGAGGAATTTATATACAGAAGTACAGGAATTATCTGTCACTCCCTTTCTTCCAGGATTCTCCCTCTCTATATAGGTATGGCTGTTGCATGTTTTTTTCTCTGGTTCCTTCAGCCAAAAAGATAATAGTTGGCTTTCTATTACAGTTCTAGCTGCTCATATACTTTGTGACTGTGGCCCACCCTCAGGGTAAAGACACACACACATACATACACACAGAGGGACACTCACCCATGTGTTAATTACTTCTTCAGATCCTGACTCCCCTCTACAAGAGTCTGCTTTTATTTACTTTTCAGAATCCCCAGGTAGTTGTTTTTTATATTTTGTCCAGAATTTATAGTTATCATTAGATATTTTGTAGAAATCTTGTATCATCATAATAAAGTCCTTTGATTTAAAACATAACATTTATTGCTTGTGTAAAAAATTACTTTGATAATTTAAAAAAGTATCTGGCAATGGTCAGCTCTCACACTATGTAGTGTTTATATGAACATGTGTTTTATAATTACTTCATGTTTCACATCCTTTTCTGTATACATAACACACAATTTTCTAAAAATGAGGTACTTCAGATCTTCATAACCAAAACTATCCTCACATAATTTACCCTGTGGGTAATACTATTATGGAGATACACATTTATAATATATATTTCAATAATATGAGAATGAAAAATTTTAATACAAGGATGATCTTTGAGTTGTAAAAGTGCATACATTAAAAAAACAAAGTCTCACATGAGCAAAGATAACTTAGTAAAGTCTGTTATAAAGGGGGTTCAAGCAAGCAAACACTCCTCTGCAGTACTTCAAAGTAGCAGAGCCCACATTTTGGGATGGAGATCTTGGTTCAAATCCTAACTCTTCCTCTCACTAGATGTGTAACTGTAAAGCCAGGAGTCAAGGCCAGGGCCACTATCACAGCAGCCCGGCCCATGCAGGTTCGCATTGGATTCAGACAGTCGGTAAAGAAACCATGGAGCCAAAAACTGGTAGGCCATAGTCTTTAATCTAGCTTGCACCCGGCGGGCAAGTAAAAATACACACTGGGCTCCAAAACCCAGTCACACTCAGTGCTCACAAAGCCACTGACTTATCCGAGTTTCCTAGAATCAAAGGTTTCTAGCTCACCAACCTTATTCTCCTCAGTTCCCCATCTCCTTCCTTATCCCAGATACAAACTCTACACAGACTGGCATCTCAGTACTCCGCCATCTTGGCTGCTTCTCCTGGCCTACTCCACGTGGCCTCCTTCTGCTCTCTGCTCTGCTCTCTCATGCTGAAAATCTCAGGAACCAAAAGCGCAAACTCTCGTTCCGTCCCCATTTTATAGTGTAGAAATCCAAACCCTTAATCCAATATACATAACAGGGAAGTCTCTAATACAAAGTCACTTCTCTGAGGCATGATAGGATTGTACCACCTCACACCAAAAAGGGTAGGAAAGGCTTAATCCCAAAACCAAGCCCCAGGCTACAAGGATTCTGCCTGCCTTTAGCCCACCCCAACACACATTAATATCACCTGGGCAACGGCCTCTTTAACAAAGTGAGCATAATACATTTTATCTGCCCAACAGTAACCTTGGATAAGTTACTTAAACTCTCTAAGCTTTTCTTCTCATTGTAAAATGGAGAAAACAATAGTACTTACTCTCAGGATATTGGGTGGGTTAATGAGGGGAAAGCATTATGCACAGTGTTAGGTACCCATAAAATGTTCAAAGTGAGCTGTTACTAGTGGTTATAGTATATTTTCTCCAGAATTCCAAAGATTTGTACAACCTATTTACTCAGTTTATTAATCTTTATTTAATGTACTTTCACAAAAACAAATTGAGATCATGTTCCTTCACTTCCAGGAACGAACCGCCCTCTACAGTTTAAAATTCAGCACACTACTAAAAGGACACATTTTAGCTGAATGCACCCTCTAGTGGTATATAATATGTGCAAGTACCTGGCTTCTGTGAAGAAAATTCCTTTATGAAATAGCACTAAGTTAATGCTAGGAAACGGAAGCCAGCTGATTAAAAACGTTATGGTACGAACAGCATTACCCTACATCTTTTAAAAAGGTCCCACTCTTCAAGAGTTGGATTTGACTTTCAAAAATTTCCCCACCTAGGATATTTGTGATATTTACGATTCCAAATTCCACCACTTCCACAGTATTCTTTCCTCTTAAAGAAAATCTGGTTACTTTCTAGTTGGCTTTATCATTACAAAGTACCTATTCTTCATTCAGTTATCAAAAATGACTTGAGCACCAACTACATACTGGGCAATGGGGCTACAACAAACAACTTTTTACATAACTACATATTTGAAAGTGCCATAGGGAAGTATAAACACGAGCATACAATAGGGAACTAGCCTAGTTTGGGAAAGAGGGAAATTGGAAGGATTACTTTAGACTAATAATGTTAAAAAGCCTTGAAGTGAGTAGAAATTAATTGAAAGAAAACGAGTGCCCTACAAAGAGAACAGAGTAAATAAAGGCCTGGAGATAGCAAGGTACATGGGGCATTTGCTAAAACGAGGAAAGGTGCCGATCACGGAACTCAGAGAAGAGGGGGAAGATTGTGCAAAGCGAGGCTAGTGAAGCCAGCAGAGACTTAATACCAGGTTCAAGAGTTTGAACTTCATCCTAAGAACAATGGGAAACTCTAGAAGGGATTAAAGCTGCAGAGCAACAGCTGAGTCACATTTTCACATGTTTGCCTGGCATGGAAAACAAATTTGAGGGAGTGCAAGTACGAATGCCTAGACCAGCTGTCAAGAAAGCGAGACATGTTGACACCTGTGACGAGAGAAGTAGCAGTAGAGACAAAGTGGACAGATACTGAAGTGATAAAATGGATCGAGCATAATGGGGATGGGAGCAGCGGCCCCAATGCCATGTTTCTCACGAGGTACAGCTGGAGGCGGCAGCCGTTTGGGAAGGGTTGCTGAGTTGTTAGGGAAGCCAGGGCTTTCCTTTTAAACAACTCGGGCTACAGTGTAGTATTTCAGGGAATGCCTGCCTAGGACCGGGCAGGGCCGTGGAGCTCCGCCCCCTACTCCACAGGGCCCGGGAACTCCTCTGCAGCGTGCCGTTGCTGCGATCCACGCACTGCGCTAACACTGCTACCTCTGACTGGAGAGCCCTTCATTCCCTGCCGCGCTGGCTCCCCCAGGTTTCTGCTTCTCGAAGTTCAAAGTCACCTTCACAAGGAAGCCTTCCCCCACGTCCCACCCCAACGACCCTCCCATCCCTGCGCCACTACACGGTGAGTTCCAGACAGCACGGAGGGAGCACCCTTCAGCTTTGTGTCCCAGGCGTCCAGCCGAGGGCCCTTCCAATCCGAGCGCTTCGCACACTTTCACTTAGCCACATTCACCCGCCCAGGAAGAGCCCCTCGAGCCAGTCGGGGTACAGCGAACTAGTCCTAGTGTAGCCTCCCAGGAAGTGACCTGCTCTCCGAGAGGAAGTGCTTCCGGTTTCGGGAGCCGCCGCCGCCGCCGCGAGGGGTTGGGCTTCTCTGGCATGCTAACTCCGCTGCTCTGGAGGACTCACGGACGGTGAGATGCGCGCGGGCGGACTGGAGGGGCCCCAGGGACGCCCCCTCCCCCTGAGGGTGGTAGAGTGCGCTCCGAGGTTCCCTGGGACCTGGCGGGAGAACGGAGGGACTGACCACTAGGTACCCAAGGGCCCCGGCCAGGAGCGGCTGGGAGCGGGCCCGCGCGGCCTGCCCGGGACGCCGGCGCGGGCGAGCCCGAGGCTGCGCGCTGGCTGCTCGGCCGGCGGTGCGAGTGGAGCGGGTCTCCGGGCCTGACGTCAGAGCTTTCCCTTCCGACTGGCTGAGGGCAGGGCCGTCCGCCTTCCTGGCCGGTCGCAGGGTCTCAGTGACGAGTGCGCGCGCTGAAGGGGCGCAGGTCGTGTCCACAGCCGTTTACTGGTTCCGCTCAAGTTGTGTTGAAGGAATGTGTGTTCTCGACCACAGTAGCAGAGGGTTTTAACATTAGTTGTTGCACGTGACGTTGCCTTTAGACGGGTGCAGCGTAATAACTGAGAATGATTTGGTAGACCCGATGTCATCACGTGACTGAACTTGTCTTTATTTCACTTGTCAGTCGGCTGGAAAGAGTTGTAATGACAAACCACAGCAAAACACAGGATTTCTGTATACAGTGTGCCAATGCACAGTGTTGGCGATGAAGTGGCATGTTGAGAAGATGGGAAGAAGTAGCCCTGGGACTTAGAGACAGGAAATTAAACGTAGGAAAACTGCAAAGTTTGGGAAGAGTCATTTCATTCACTGTATTACTTTGTCATTCAATTTTGTGAAATCATTTGGTTTCTTAATATTTTCCAATTTTAAGCAAATATTTATATTAGGCATGTTTTTGTTGTTGTTTTTTTACTGTCGTGGTCGCTTCTCTGGTAAGGGCTAGATTTACATTACAGGCATATCTATGTAGTACATTATAGAATTATATATATATAAGTTAAAAAATCTTAATAATTAAAACTTGAACATACGAGTATGTGTGATATTATTATATAGCATGTATCTTTAGTTTAGTATTTTTCTTATAAATGATGACTAACTGCCATGCTTGTGTTAAAGATTGATACGATTCCTCTGGTGAAACCATGACCAGGTGGGCACGAGTTACCACCACATCTAACAAAAGACCCTTGCCTGCAACATCATGGGAGGATATGAAGAAGGGGTCCTTTGAAGAAAAAAGCCAAAACCGATCAAAGACTAAACAACTTGAAGCCACTAGACTGTCCTTTAAAAATGCACCCAAAGCAAAACACAAAAAAAACAAAAAGAAAAAGGAGTACTTAAATGAAGATGTGAATGGATTCATGGAATACCTAAGACAGAACTCACAGATGGTTCACAATGGGGAGATAATAGCAACAGACAATCAGAAAATAAGGGAAGAAATTGCAGTTGCTTTAAAGAAAGATAGTCGCAGGGAAGGAAGACGAGTAAAAAGACAAGCAGCAAAGAAAAATGCAATGGTAAGATTATCATTAATCTACGAAAATATTAACTTTGTATAGCTAGAAGCTAGTAATCATATACTCATATTTTAGTAGTCTGATTACTATTCTGTACTAAATTTATAAAGCATCTTTTTGAGGGCTAGTAATAACTTAATATACTGATTAATTATCACACCAACACTTACAAACATGGTCACATTCCTATATTATGGGTAGAAAACACTAACATGTAGACAGGTTAAATATCTTGCTGAAAGCCATTTAGCTAGTAATAGTGCATGTGAAATTCAAACCCAGTGTTAATATGTGATTACTTAAGAATACTGGCTGGCACTATATGAGAATATGTGTTGTTAATAAATATCAACCTAAATGGGTTGCTAACTATGCAATCCAGTCAAAATAATTTTTTCAAACCCAGAGTCTGACTTCAAAACCTATGCTCTCACGGCTGCCTTCAAATAGCCTTTTTGCAAACAGCCATTTTTTAAAAAGACAAAAATAAGTAGGAGGATTAAGTAAAACAGGTTAATGTGTAGTTCCTGTTACATGGAAAGGATGTACTTTTTTTTTTTTTTTTTTTTTTTTAAATTCAGTGTGAGGAGGGGAGGCAGAGACAGACATGCCCCCTGACCAGGTTCCACCTGGCAAGCCAACTAAGGGACAATGCTCTGCCCATCTGAGTGTTGCTCTGTTGCTCAGCAACTGAACTCTTCTTAGTGACTGAGGTAGAGGCCATGGAGCCATCCTCAGCACCTGGGGCCAACTCACTCCAATTGAGCCATGGCTGCAGGCGGGGAAGAGAGAGACAGAAGTGAGAGGGCGAGGGGTGGAGAAGCAGATGGGTGCTTCTCCTGAGTTTCCTGACAAGGAATTGAACCTGGGACTTCCACGTGCCAGCTGATGCTCTACCACTGAGCCAACCAGCCAGGGTGAAAGGATGTATTTTTGTCTTTCTTTATCCATGAGAAACAGACACAAGAAAGATCTAATAAGAATCACAGTAGTAAGTAATAGAGCAGCAGAATTAAAACTCCCTATGATTCTTCCTAGCCATTGCTCCCTCTCCCCATTTTACACTCAGAATGCTGGGGGCTGCAGGATTATTTCTGTGGTGTCCAGCCCTAGATTTTAAATTATGTCAGCCACAGGAGATGAAATAATAGTATAAATCTTACCTTCTGTAAATGAATTTACCTACTTCTTCTAGCAGGATAAAAAGTAGAATCAGGATTTGTTATCATTTTATGTTTTCATTTTTTTTTGCTAGAATTACTAAATGTAAGAGCACAGTTTATACCAGTGCAGGTTTGAAATGTTATAGCCACCATTAATGTAGCTTCTGACATTTGCAGGATGAGTTCTGTACAATGTCATATTTAAAGATAATACTGATGAGACATTCCTATGGATAAATTGGGATAGTTTTGTTTAGATTGTACAATTATTTTTAAATATTTTAAAGTCAAGTTAACTTGAAGATAATTTAACTGAAAGATAATTTCATTGACATAAACAGTATGGTGAATTGCATACTGTTTAAAAATGTTTACTATTGTGATTTTTTAAGAAAAGTTTTATGTTTGTAATTAAAGGGGAAAGACTTATTTAAAAGGAAAGCTTTATATTAAAGCATATACTTTATTTTTATTGCTTTTTTAGAGAGAGAGAAGCATCGATTTTGTTGTTAAACTTATTTATGAATTTATTGGTTTATTCTTGTATGTGCCCTGACCAGGGATTGAATCCACAACCTTTGTACATGGGGATGATACTCCAATCAATTGAGCTACCTGGTCAGGGCAAAGCATATATTTTAAATAGTATGCAGTGGTCCCTCATCTATCGCGGGGGGTTGGGTTCCAGAACCCCCCACAATAGGCGAAAATCTGCAACTTAGTGACCATATATTTATTTTGTTATTTATATATATTTTAAGGCTTTATTTCAATTTAATATTCTTTTAATGTTTTAATTAATATTTTATATTGTTTTCAATTTTTTAGACTAGAAAATGATTTTACTGCAAAAATAATTACAATAATAAATATATAAAAATACCTATACATCATAAAATCCTGTGATATAGCAAAAAATCCGCAATACAGAATTAGATATACACAATTTAAAAATCTACAACACAATGAGACCACAAAAAGTTACATGCGTAATGGCAAGGGACGACTGTAATTGCTAATAAATTAAGATAGGAATTTACAAGTCTACTCTCTACAATCCCATCTACATTAAATTTAAGGATTATTAAAGAAACTTGTATTTGAAGTTTACATAAAAAATAATCAATGAGTTGTCAGGTTATTAGAGACCACCTTAACTTCACCAAAAATCTAAGGCTTATGTTGGTGATCCAAAATTCAGCATTAGCTTTTCCTGCAATTGTAGAATAAAATTTTTTTTGTTTGTACCAGCTCATTTAAAGGTAGAAGGTACTGAAGAATAAAGGGATTCATTCTTTTCCATTGTTATTAAACAGGAAAAAAAGAAAGTAAGGACATAGGGTAAAATGCTATGTTTTATTTTGCCTGTTGAATTTGTTTTAAAACCCATGCTTATTTTGGAAGAAAAAAAACAATTCATAGATGAACTATTTGTTATCCAAGAACTGTATATATCTTTCTTTTTTTGTTGTTTAAATGAAATAGTTTATATATCTACCATCTTTGATTATGACTGTTCTCATTTATTGCAACAAAAAATATCCTCCAAATTGCTAGATAGTATGTAAAACAAGCAAACCATTGTTCACTGTTATGCTGGAGCCACATAATTCATCTTAGAATTATTCCTTTAAAATGAATTGTGTATGCATTCTAAAAATGAAACATCTATTTTTTAATATAAAGAACATATATTATAAAGATATAAAAACTGTAAAGGTATACTTTTTGGTAGGAAATGATATTTTATGATTTGAATCATAATTTAAGTACAGCTAGTGCTTGACTTACGACCTAGATTGGTTCCGATAGACCGTTCATAACACGATGTGGTCGTAAGTTGAGTAGGCTATATGTACAGTACTGTGAAATATGTTATAAAAATCTTTAAGTCATATTTTATCATAATTTTCTTTCATTATTATATATCATAATTTTCTTTGTTCATTTTATGCCATTTGTATCATCTCTACACCATTTTGTTTCTTATTTTTACATTCGTCAGGTTTAAGTAAAACACTGCATTACCAGTACAACTGGTTTAATATTTGCAAAGACAATTTCCTCTTGGTAGACATCTTGGGAGGGGTTTGATGAAAAAATATCCAAGACACAAAACACAAATTGCTGTACCGAGTCTGGGATAACAGTTGAAATGGTGCACGCAGAGATGGTAGTGCTTCCGGAAGCTGGTCAGCACTGTCCTACACCCAGCTGGGCAACGCTTGCGCTGCCAGACACGGAGCAGTTGTGGCTAGCGATTGTGGTCGTAAGGGCGAATGGTCGTAAGTTGATCAATATTTGTAGAATCATTTAACCCATATTCATTCAGTTATATAAATTTTAAAAGTTCAAGTATTTTTGATTGATAATTTTTATGGTAATTGTCTACTCCAGAAAACTTAGATATTTTAGTCAGACATCTTCATTAATGAAATATATAGTCCGTAGTTGCTTAGTTCATTATCTCCTATAAAACCACTTATAATTTTGTGTCTGAGATTGATGGACTGAGGGATTTCAAAAACACTGAGACCTTGATGGAAATGACATTTCTTGGCCCTGGCCAGTTGGCTCAGCGGTAGAGTATTGGCCTGGCATGTGGAAGTCCTGGGTTTGCTTCTCGGTCAGGGCACACAGGAGAAGCGCCCATCTACTTCTCCACCCTTCCCCCTCTCCTTCCTCTCTGTCTCTCTCTTCCCTTCCCGCAGCCAAGGCTCCATTGGAGCAAAGTTGGCCCGGGCACTGAGGATGGCTCTGTGGCCTCTGCCTCAGGCACTAGAATAGCTTTGGTTGCAACAGAGCAACGCCCCAGATGGGCAGAGCATCGCCCCCAGGTGGGCATGCCGGGTGGATCCCGGTTGGGTGCATGCGGGAATCTGTCTGACTGCCTCCCCACTTCTAACTTTGGAAAAATACAAAAAAAAAAAAACTCCATGGAAATGACATTTCTTATTCTTTAGGATTGTGTGAAACACTTTTCTACAGATAAAATTTGAGATTTGAGACAAAGTGCTAGATAACCTTAAAGTGGGAAATGTTCTAAAGATGTTTTTGATAATAAGAATTGATAAAAGACGATGCAATTTTGCAGTGTTGAAACTCACGTTGTGTTTTCCCAGGTATGTTTTCACTGTAGAAAACCTGGTCATGGGATTGCAGATTGCCCCGCTGCCCTTGAGAATCAAGATATGTGCACTGGAATATGTTACCGGTGTGGATCTACAGAGCACGAAATAACCAAGTGCAAGGCCAAAGTAGACCCAGCTCTTGGTATGGTTTTTTTTCCTCTTCAGTTTTTGATTTACTTAATCAGAAGTGGGAAGGTGGCCAATAAGTAGCCAACTGTGTTTTTTCTGTTGACAGAGTTATGAGTGTGCCACTCTTTTGAAATCATGAGATTAAATTTCAAATTCTGTAAAGACATGTTTTCTTCTCAGAGTATTTTAAAATATAATTATATTACTTGTAATGTATATAACCAACTTAACAGGAACAGTTTGATTCTTACAGGTGAATTTCCTTTTGCAAAATGTTTTGTTTGTGGGGAAATGGGACACCTGTCCAGATCTTGCCCTGATAATCCCAAAGGAGTGTATGCTGATGGTGAGTACTGTTACCCTTGTATGTCAAAAATGGCGAGTCATAGAGAATTATATTTAATTTATACTGTTAATCAGTTCTTGAATAAATTTTTGAATAAGTAGCAAAACCTTGAGAATGTCATTTTTATCAAGTGCTATTCTATGTAGTGGACTTGTTGGGAAATATAACTTGATAAATTAGTAAATCAGAAAAAACTCAGGTGACTTTCAAACTCTGCTTGCTTTAGCATCGTTATGAGAATATATTTTAAATTTATATTTTTAAACACAAGCAAAGGGATTATATCTCAAACTAATATAAGATTTTAATAAGATTTATAACATAGTGTTATGAATTAATCTCAGCCTAGCATATCATTTTGTGTAGAAGGGTGCTATATACACTTCATATTTGTAGTAATTTTTGTTTCTGAATGTTTTCCTTAGTTAATTGTCTAGAATGGGGTCATGTAACTTTCTTTTTTATTTTCATTTTTTATTTATTTTTATTTTTTATTTATTTTTTTGTATTTTTCTGAAGTTGGAAACGGGGAGGCAGTCAGACAGACTCCCGCATGCGCCCGACCGGGACCCACCCGGCACGCCCACTAGGGGGCAATGCTCTGCCCATCTGGGGCATCACTCTGTTGCATCCAGAGCCATTCTAGTGGGCGTAAGGGCGAATGGTCGAGGCAGAGGCCATGGAGCCATCCTCAGCGCCTGGGCCAACTTTGCTCCAATGGAGCCTTGGCTGTGGGAGGGGAAGAGAGAGACAGAGAGGAAGGAGAGGGGGAGGGGTGGAGAAGCAGATGGGCGCTTCTCCTGTGTGCCCTGACCGGGAATCGAACCCGGGACTCCTGCACGTTAGGCCGGCGCTCTTCCGCTGAGCCAACCGGCCAAGGCCTAACTTTCTTTTTTTTAAATGGCAATTCTGTTTTTAATATTTGAATATGTGTCATATCTTTTTCTGTAGCAACTGTACAAATTTATCTTCTCATCAACAGTGTAAAGAGTTCCAATTTTTAAAAATTTTATTTATTTGATTTACCTTACCATTAGTAGTTCCCACATAATTGGCATGTTGTCTTTTTTTTTGAGAAGTATGTAAAAAAAAGATACATCTTAAAATTAATAGTATCTTAGATTTAATGAATTATAGTATCTACTTTGAAGAGTTGTGAGGATTAAAATATATTATTTCACTGTGGCTCTACAAAGAGCATAGAGACCCAAGCCTAGAAAAATGCTCAAAAATGTCTTTCAGTTTTGAATTTATGAAACTGATACTATATCATGAGTAATAAAGATAGTTTTGGATGGTCAACCAGAATGACTGGATATAAGAAAAAGTACAG
Source organism: Saccopteryx leptura (assembly GCF_036850995.1). NCBI lineage: Eukaryota > Metazoa > Chordata > Mammalia > Chiroptera > Emballonuridae > Saccopteryx > Saccopteryx leptura. The sequence goes on from NC_089506.1 coordinate 135,906,445, forward strand.
CAAGAAGAGTAGATCATGCTTGACTGGGCGGTGGCGCAGGGGATAGAGCATCAGACTGGGATGCAGAGGACCCAGGTTTGAGACCCCGAGGTCGCCAGCTTGAGCGCGGACTCATCTGGTTTGAGCAAAAGCTCACCAGCTTGAGCCCAAGGTCGCTGACTTGAGCAAGGGGTTACTCGGTCTGCTGAAGGCCCGCGGTCAAGGCACATATGAGAAAGCAATCAATGAACAACTAAGGTGTTACAACGCGCAATGAAAAACTAATGATTGATGCTTCTCATCTCTCCGTTTCTGTCTGTCCCTCTGTCCCTGTCTATCCCTCTCTCTGACTCTCTCTCTGTCTCTGTAAAAAAAAAAAAGAAGAGTAGATCACATAGAAGTGAGAGTTCAGCTAGGTTTTTTTTTTGTAGGAAATTTTTCTGAGTCAGTCACTTAACATTATGAGCATGATCATGATAATACTTGATAATTATGCAAAAGACTCATTTTAGAAACCACAGGTGTTGTAATTCACAGTCCTGTAATGTTGCCGAAAGTAGTCAGAATGGGTATTTTAATTAGGGCTGGGGTGCCTGGCAAATAGAAGGCCTGAGAAACAAAAGTTGATTTTCATTCTTTTTGTAACTGCTCATCCCCATCTGACCTGTACAGCAGAGCAGTGGGTTCTAACCTTATAGTATCTACTTTAGGCGAGGTGTGGTGTCATTGATCATTAGAATAAAAACTGTGAACATCCTCAATGAATGCATCAGCACACAAATATTGCTCACAGGCTTAAGAGTTTATGAACCCTTGCCTATTAACCACAGTCCAGGCTTCTGTGCAGTGGCTCTTGGGACACTCCAGAGGACAAGTGCCTCGCATTTTATCTCCCTTCTCCTCCTCACTTCTCCCCTGAAGGCCAGGTGCAACAAACAGAAAAGTGCAGTTCAGTGCTCTGTAAGGTCAAGAATGAAGAATGAACTTATTAATAGGAATGGTGGCACCCGCTTATGTTCCTGGCTGCGAGGTTGTGAGCACCAAAGAAGATATGAAAGCGCTTTGAGACATGTAAGTGTGAGAGGTTTTTAATGACTTTTTTTCTTTTACTAGGTGGTGGTTGTAGACTTTGTGGCTCTGCAGAACATTTTAAGAAAGATTGCCCTCAAAGTCAGAATTCAGGTAAGATCTCAGGGCTTCTATTTAGAAGGGGTAAGATGAGAAATCCTCTATGTTTTTGTTGCATTTTGTTACTAATATTCATTGAGGTACTACTGATTTTTTTTTTAATTGAGTGAGAAGTGGGGAGGTGGAGAGACTCCCACATGTGCCCAACCGGGATCTACCCAGCAATCTCCCTATGGGGTGATGCTCTGCCCATCTGAGGCAAGAGGCCACTGAGCCATCCTCAGCCCCCAGGCCAGGGGCCAACTTACTGGTATCAATCTCAATTGAGTCATGACTATGGAGGGGGGCATGGGGGAGAGAGAGAGGGCTGGAGGAGGGGTGGAGAAGCAGATGGTCGCTTCTCCTGTGTGCCCTGGCCAGGGATTGGCCCTGGGACAATCACATGCCAGGCAATGCTCTACCACTAAGCCAAATGGCCAGGGCTGAGATACTACTGATTTTAAGGCAATCTGGTTTTCTGCTGCAGTGATGACTTAACCGTTTCTTTGTCAGCAGTAGACATAGTACTAATTAAGAATTAGCTGCTATTGCCAGGTGGGTAAAAAAAGTGACCAGTAAGCCCTAGAGGACCCTGATCTTATAAAGTATCTTATTCATAAACATTTGTATTTGCTTCCTAATTTAATAATAGAGCCAATTCTGTTACTTTAGAAAAAGTATGGATTCACTAGGAAAATAAGAAATATTTAAACTTTCAATATTCTTATAATTGAGTATCCTTATATATGCTTTCCTTGGTGTGTACCTGAAGGATTCAGAATTGGTCACAAAAAATGCTAAAACTATTAAAATTGTATTATCCACTTAGTATCTGCCCAGTTATATTTTCTTCTAATGAAATATACTTCCCACTAAAATTAGGGAGTCTTTCAAAATGAATATGAAGTGATTAAAAAAGAGAAGCATTTGGTTTTTTTTTTATTAAATATCAGAAAAGCAAGCAACAAGTCAAAGAAAGTTGTTTGATTATGCAAATGAGATGCAAAACCGACTTTCTTTCTTTGGTGAAAATGCACTCACTATACAAAAAGCTGAAAGTACTGGAGTATCTGCATGTTCCCTGATCCCCTCATTTTTGTGAGCAGTGTACTACCCTTGGACATCAAAAACTTCATAAATTTTTACTATACCCATGGCATATTTGGGAGGAAGTGGAGACCATTATTATATTAGTTTGCCTTGACTAGAATGATGATAATCCTGTGGGAAAGAACACAAGACAATAAGATAGCTCAGTAATGCTTCACAGGGGAAAAATATTTATTTCAGATAGTAGTACACAACTCTGCCCATTTTTACTTGTTCCCTGTCATTTGAAAACCAAGAGTTCTTGTTTATAATCTTGTCCAGAAGATAGTCTTTACTACATTTTAGGCCAGTGGTTCTCAAACTTTTTGAAGTTGGGGCGCATTTAAAATCCTATAAATAATTGTAGGTGCACATATTTCTGAGAAATATGTTATAATAATTAAGTCAAATATTAAAGAAAAAAATATAAAGTCCAAGTGTGCTTTTATGCTAATTAAACAAATAAATGACAAAATTAAATTTATTCTGACATTAAAAATATTTTTATGTTATATTTCTTTGTTATGCTTTTTAGAATTTGTAAAGGGGTTAAAAAATAAAAAAATGACAAAAAGTTATCTTTTTATATATGTAGATACATTTTTTTTTATAAATTCTTTTTTTTTTTTTTTTTTAGATTTTATTTATTCATTATAGAGAGGAGAGAGAGAGAGAGAATGGGGGAAGAGCAGGAAGCATCAACTCCCATATGCGCCTTGACCAGGCAAGCCCAGGGTTTCGAACCGGCAACCTCAGTGTTTCCAGGTTGACGCTTTATCCACTGCGCCACCACAGGTCAGGCTATAGATACATTCTTAATAAGATTTAGTAAATTTAGCAGGTCCCACCACGAATGTGTTTTTTCATTTTTGTGTTTATGAGAAACATGAGCCTGATGTGTCCTAATGATTTCTTCAATGTTTGGGCATATATTTGAAAGGCAAGCTCTCATTTCCTTGTCAATACATTGAAGAATTCCTCTCTTTTTACTCTTAATTGTGTTGAGGGTAGAAAATCCTAATTCACATAAATAGGATGTTGAAAATTGTAGCAAAATGTTCAAAGCTTTTTTAGATATTGCCACATATTCTTCTTTTATAGAAATCCAAAAGGCTTCAAGAGACAATTCCTTATGTTTAATCATCAATCCAAAACCCCCACCATACATATCATCTTAACTTTACACCAAACAAAGGATAGAAGAAACTTGCCTCCAGTCTTTCCGGGGAACATGGGGGGCAGTGTAAACAATCCAGCACCACAGCTTAACAGCCTTTTGCAACCTAATCAGGCAAGTGAGTGGGGGGTTGGGCAGGCTGTCAGCTTACAGCCAATTCCCCACACCTCTGTCCCCCGCAAAAATCTAAACTCCAAAAACCCTGTTCGTTTTTTGGTCCTCAACAGGCACATATTTCTCTGGAATCCCATGGGGTGCACCCGGAAACCTTCTAGGGCGCACCACTGTGCTCTGGTGCACACTTTGAGAACCACTGTTGTAGGCAGTGAGATTGAAATGATGAAGTGGAATTTGAATTCTCCTTCCTGGGAGGACTGCCACTTCACAAATGACAAGACTAACAAGCAGATGTTGTAGAATTTCACAGGTGGAAGCTTGAGCATTTAAAAGAGACCTTTCATAATAAGTCTTGCTGTTTACAGACTCTTGGAATTCATTGACTCTATAATGATGAACTCTGGATAAGAATGAAAGCACTGTCTCATCAATTTTTGCCGTGCAAAGCAGTTGCTGCATTTCCCTAATTGGGATGAGAAATTGCCTTAGGTACTCAGAAATCAAACGTTATAATCGCTCACTTTCCTTTATTGATGGAGTATTCCCTCCTTGTAATTATTCATGTTAAAACTAGTTCCTTTGCAAAACCAAAACCAATCTAGGTGGGTGTATTTGATTACTGATTTTTGTACATTCTGACTTTTCTGTCCCTTTACAGATCGAATGATTACAGTTGGTCGCTGGGCAAAAGGAATGAGTGCAGACCATGAAGAAGGTTTGGATGTGCCTGAACCACAGAAACCCAAAACAAAGATAGCTAAAGTTGTTCATTTTTAATAATGATTAGAACTACTGTAAGTTACCATGTCATCGGTCCATTCTGAACAGGGTCTTCTTCACAAGTCGGAGCTGGGCTCCCTTGGAGAGGCCTATATTGTAGAACCGGTGTGATCTTGGTGTGCTCAAATAGTTTCTGAGTTCTGTCGATCAAGGGGTACTTCTGCTTGGAGAAATCACTGAAGAAAAGTATAAGATGTTTAAATTGGATTCTTTAAAAGACCTTTTCTAACAGATAGAACCTAAATATAACTAAATGGTTATATATCTAATTGTAACAATCATTTTTCTTAAAATTATGCCTTCATCTGAACCACCTCTAAACTAAGGGGGAAGTGCTTTGCATTTGGAAATGAATTTTTGGTTATAGTTTTCTAGGTTCAGAGTATCAGATTATAAATTGTCACAAAATCTGTATTTTTAAAACTACTTAATAAAAACTTACTATTTTTCTGAATACCTAATTCAGGATTTAACTAGCCATTGTACATTAATAGTCTCCTTGGGATCATGACCCTTTATGAATCCTAAATGAGATTAATTTAGGTTAATTTTTGTTTCAGTTTTCACATAAAGAAGAACATATTTTTGAGGTTAAAGTTGACGAGTACCTCACCTTAGCAGCTCTTTCTTTGCCCTTGGTTGTCAAGAAAGAAATTTGAGCCAAAATTCAGTTTGGAGTATTTAACCAGAATGATGGCATATAACAGATTGTATATCATACTTAATAGCATTTTGTTCTCATGTTTTAGATGAGTCAGGGTGAGATGCAAGTATTATCATAATGTAGTTAGAATACTAATCAGAGACCATTAGCTTTTTTGTTTGATTTGATGAATACATGCATACTTAATACATGTATTTCACAAGGCTTAGGCTCCCATTTTACAGTATAACAGAATGACTGATGGATTGTGAGGCTCATTTGGAATTTTACCTGATTGGGTACATTTGTAAGTAAAGAAAACATCTGTGATTAGTTATTGATGCTTCAAAAGCAAAATATTTACCAAATAAGAAACACTTTTCTCTGTTTTAATATCTGCATAACGCAACAGTTCTACTCTTAATAGGAGCTGTTCTTTTATTTTCAGTGAGAGGAAAACATTGCAGGATGTGGCTCAGCATCCCAGGCTTAAGGAAATGGGTGTCATTTAACAGGAAATGCACAAGTCATACAGCTGGAAAGGACAGCATTGCTGCCTTAGTCATTTAGTCCAAACACACCCAAATTTACTCACTTCTCCTATTAGGAGCAAAAGGTTCTGGAGAGTCAAAAACCTGTCAGCTGCAAGTTAAGTCTAATGTATTTCATATAGTCTTTAATGCAGACATGTTAGTGTCCATTTTGTTTCCTTGGGTTACTTTGTTTACATTTTAATGATCTATAAATTAGTGAAACCATTAGAAAATAATTGCAGGTACCAAATGTAACATTAAAAAAGTATATGGACACTTTGTCAAATTCACCAGACAAATTCTGACATCCTGAGATATTGTGTATTTCTTGAAAGGAATTGTAGATGTTTATTTTCTTTGTTAACAAATAATTAAAGAAGGAAAGGTTTTAATTTATTCATTATTATTTCCTAAGAAACTACTATGTTCCTGGTACTCTCTTAGGCACATGGAATTGTGCCAGTGAATAGGACAGACAAGGCCACGTGCATTCTAGTGGAGCTTGTAAGGCCAGCAGCCGCTGTCATCACAGCCACCAGGCAGGTGCACGTTCACATTAGATTCGGTCAGACGGTAATGGAACTGCGGAACCAAAACCTGGTGGGCCATTCCTTTATTCTAGCCTCGCTCCCAACAGGCAAGGAAAAACACACAGGGCACCAAAACCCACTTTGGTTCCACAACCAGGAGAACCTTCTCTGGATTTTCCTAGAATCAAAGGCCCCACCAGTCTCAGCAGAGCTCGCAAGAGCCCGCACCTCTGTTCCCATCTGCACACCTCCCTTCTCCTCTCTGCACAAACTGGCTTCCCCTTCAGCATCCTGCCATTTTGACTGCTTCCTCTTCTTCTTTCTTCTTAAAGCTTTTTGGTGGGGCCTGACCAGGCGGTGGTGCAGTGGATAGAGCATTGGACTGGGATGCGGAGGACCCAGGTTCGAGACCCCAAGGTCACCAGCTTGAGCGCGGGCTCATCTGGTTTGAGCAAAAGCTCACCAGCTTGGACCCAAGGTCGCTGGCTCGAGCAAGGGGTCACTTAGTCTGCTTAAGGCCCGCGGTCAAGGCACATATGAGAAAGCAATCAATGAACAACTAAAGTGTCACAAGGAAAACATTTTGGTGGGAAAACACCTCCTCCAACAACATTAGCACAACAATGGCCCTTCCCAAACAGGAAGGTAATTAACAGTTTTACAGATCACATACCTGGGCAGCGGCCATTTTTAACAATAAAAGTGAGCAAATGCAAAAATCACATGTTACAAACTTATTTGCCCAACAGGGCTGAAGAATGAAAAGGAGACTTCAGGAAAAAATACCTATCAAATATCAGAATAGGCCCTGGCCGGTTGGCTCAGCGGTAGAGCGTCGGCCTAGCGTGCGGAGGACCCGGGTTCGATTCCCGGCCAGGGCACACAGGAGAAGCGCCCATTTGCTTCTCCACCCCTCCGCCGCGCTTTCCTCTCTGTCTCTCTCGTCCCCTCCCGCAGCCAAGGCTCCATTGGAGCAAAAGATGGCCCGGGCGCTGGGCATGGCTCTGTGGCCTCTGCCTCAGGCGCTACAGTGGCTCTGGTCACAACATGGCGACGCCCAGGATGGGCAGAGCATCGCCCCCCTGGTGGGCAGAGCGTCGCCCCGGGTGGGCGTGCCGGGTGGATCCCGGTCGGGCGCATGCGGGAGTCTGTCTGACTGTCTCTCCCCGTTTCCAGCTTCAGAAAAATGAAAAAATAAAAAAAAATTAAAAAAAATATCAGAATATATAGTATGTCAGAAAAATAATATCAGAAAGGGACACTTTAAAAATATCTTGTTGAATCCCCTAAGACTTGGTGGTTAGCACTCTTCTTCCTTCAGTCCTTTGAAAATGTCATCATGTGTCTGTCACTTCTCTATGCTCGACTCCTTAGTCTACATCGAGCCCTGCTATCCTGGGTTCAGTCCTGTATTCTCACCTGCCTGCTGGTCATTCCTGCTTGGACATTACACTTACACCTGAAACTCGATGTGGCTTTAAACAATCTCCCTTCCCCCTGGAAACCACCCCAACCCCCCAAAATAATTTCCCTTCTTGTCTTTTTTTTTGGCTACAATTATATTCCAGGCCACTAGGCTGGAATCTCAACTTGTTCATTTCTTGATGTTCCCAGTTCCCACCCCATGGTCAACCCTCCTTTATCTGCTTCAGGCCTCTGCTCTGTAGTCAGCTTAGGAGTCTATGGCCAGACTTACAGGAAACAGCTCCTTCCACATCCCAGTAACTTTCATTCTCTTACTCTAATTTTCTCCATAATTTATATTCTGACCTGACACTATGTGTCCCCTCTCCACCAACTTACAGGTTATATCAAGGCGGGAATTTTTACTTGCTCATTACTATATTCCGAGAAGTACTTATTAGCACATAGTAACATCCACTTTTTTTCTTGAGAGAAATAAGTGATATAAAGGGAATTAATAGATGTTGCAAATGACTATGTATCTACTTTTAGACAAAAGAAGGCCTCTGAGTGGGAGATTTTTCTGCTGAATCTGAATGACAGAAACCAGTTGTGAAGATAACAGGAAGCAGCATGTAGAGAAAGGGAATAGTCAAAAGCTAAAGAGGGAATGGGCTTGTCACAGTTGAGGGGCAGAAAGGTGTGGTCTTTTACTGGCTTCCTTCACGTAACAATGTTTTCAAGGTCCATCTCTAATAGTCCATTCTATAGGTAGGTACACAGGGAGGTATATAGGGGTAAGCCTTGGATATATTGGCATGAAGCAAGCAATACTGAGGAAGGAGCATACCTGGGTAGTTGGAAAACAGCAAAGAGGCCAATATGACTAGAAAAGAGTGAGGCATAAACTAGTAAGAGAAAGTCAGATAGTTAACGGGTCATAGTTTATAGGCTCTACCAGTTAGTTTCTGCTGTGGAATGACCACAGAATCTCAGAAGAATACAATAATAAACCTTTACTTAGCTGATGGCTCTGAGTCAAATCTAGGCTGGGCTTACTTGGACCACTCTGCTACAATCTCAGTTGGGCGTGCTCACATCTATATAAAGTTTGGTTAGGGGTCAGCTGATTTAAGCTAGGCTCAGATGAAGCAATTCTGTTCCACATGTGTCTTTTCCTTTTCCTGGGACCAGAAGGCTAGCCCTGACATGTTGTTCTCCTGACAGTGGCAGAGATGTAAGAGCAAGTGTTTGTAAAAGCACTTTGCAAGCCTTTGGTTGCATCATGTCTGCTAACATTCCATATTACATGGTCAAGAAGACAAGTAGTAGAGTAGTACCGTCCATTCATGGATGTGGGGATGGTGCTGAGGCAGTGAATATTTCTGAAGAGTATACCACACAGTTTTACCATTAGAAGGTTTGGACTGTTACTGTGTGATATGCACAATTGTTTATGAGTTTGAGAAGAAACATGACATCATTTGACTGCTAGACTGAGCATAGAGTGAAGGGAGACGCAGGAACAGAAACAAAATTACAATCCAGGTGAGATAAGCTAGTGTTTTGGATTAGGGTTATAGTGGTGAATTTGATTAGAAGGGCTGAGGGCTGATTATATTTTCAACATAGAGCTATAAGATTTGCTGAGCAGACAGAGATTTAACAAATGAACAGCAGGATGTATCTAACTTCTTAAATACTCTAAACTCTAATGGAGAAGTCCTTCAATGTCTAAAAGTTAAGCTGTAAAGGAAACTGACTTGACGTATGCTGGTTCATCTTATGAGTTAAGACAAATCACAGACAGTGGAATAATGAATATCAAAGTCTAGGGAATAAAGTGCTAATGTAATGGTTATGAAAGAAGAGCTCGGCTAATCTCTTTCTCTGCAATAACACATTTTGCAGGTCCTTTTCAAGTGTATATATAGCAATAGATACTAAACTGGTCAGCCACCTTGAATATATGTTAAATGACACTAGTAAAGTAGTCCTATTACTAAAATTGATTGGGTCCCATTATGTTTTAATGTCTTCCTAATTTAAAGCTCTAAAACATGTAATACATCTTGTCAGATGCTCCTGACACACAGATACCTGCTGTCCATGAAACAATCCCACACTATTAATCAACTAGCCAACTTATTTTTGATTTTATAAAATTTTATAAAATTTCAAATAGAACACATTTCAGCTCTGCAGGCTAAACATGTTTATGATCATCTTAACCATATTTGAACAGAACACACAATATTGCATAGGGGCAGCTTTCTATTGCCTGCATCCCTGGAAGGGGGCAGAGCCATGGACAATCTAAAATACAGTGTGTCCATAAAGTCATGGTGCACTTTTGACCGATCACAGGAAAGCAACAAAAGATGATAGAAATGTGAAATCCGCACCAAATAAAAGGAAAACTCTCCCAGTTTCATACCTATTCAGTGCAGTTTGATGTGGGCTCACGCACAGATTTTTAGGGCTCGTTAGGTAGCTATCCCGTATAGCCTCTACAGACTCGTCACTGACTGATGGCCTACCAGAACGGGGTTTCTCCACCAAACTGCTGGTTTCCTTCAACTGCTTATCCCACTGAGTAATGTTATTCCTATGTGGTGGTGCTTTGATATAAACACACCAATATTCACGTTGCACTTTGGTCACGGATTCGAATTTAGCGAGCCACAGAACACACTGAACTTTCCTCTGTACCGTCCACATCTCGACTGGCATGGCCGTGGGCTGCTCTGCTGTATACACAGTGTTTCGTCATCATCTGTGCATGCGCACATGCTGCCACATCATCCTACAGAAACTGGGAGGGTTTTCCTTTTATTTGGTGCAGATTTCACATTTCTATCATCTTTTGTTGCTTTCTTATGACCCGTCAAAAATGCACCGTGACTACGGACACACTGTAGTTCCAAAGCTCTTTAAATGCTAATCCAATTCAATGATATCTGACCTGAGATACACTTTCTTTTTTAACCTCTTCCTAATTGCATTTTGCTTAGGCTAATATAAAAATTATTTAGTGGCCCCAAAGCTTGCCATGTCAAGGATAAGGGTGCATGGAATTAAAAGTGGGAGGTCAATTACAGGGAGTTGAAAGGTTAGCATAGCACTTCACATGCTTCTCAAGCAGCAGCAGCAGCATTCTCTGAACTGTGCACAGGAAGCTGCTGTCTCCGATGGGTTTGGATCAGCCACAAAGATTTCCAGCAAAGGAATGCAAGAGGCTATCAGAGACCTGGCAAAAATAAGATACCTGTTTCCAAAACAATGCAATATTTCAATTTCTCATTGACACGGAGCTTTTCCAATCAGAGAACTGAATCTCGATGGTATAGGGGAGGCGGTAACCCTACTCTTCTGGGACCCTGCTGGAATGGATCTGGAAGGATGACCTTGAGATCCCCTGGTATGGACACACATTGCAGAATTACAATTAATTAGGAAAAATATGAATGAAAGATTTCTCAAAATTGTAGGAGCAAATTAACCTGCAGATGTCTCATCAGACTTACAGTATATGACCTGCAGTCAATAGGATGGATGAGAAAGCCAGCACATGTGATTCCGCTTCTGATGCACTGCGGACCACCGATGTCGCTGCCACCATGGACGTGTTACTGAAAGGAAAAAGGACATTTTCTAAGTTCTTGTGAGAAATGAAGAATAGTTGTTAAAAAATAAATTCCTAGTTATGATTTAGAAGACATTCTCTATGGTTACATTCAAACCACAGTAATAACTAATAAAGGCCACAAGAATTTTCTGCCTAAAAATTATACATACTTTGCAGAATTCCACAAAGTTGGAATCTATGTCCAAACTGGTTTTATTGTGCCCTAATGGGTTGTAATTTCAGACTCCTTTTTTAATGGAGATAAAATAAACCCTATTGTTTTAAAGAACTCAAACAATAGGGAACCCTGCAGACTAGAACATCAAAATTTTACTTCCGTTCAACCCTAGTCACCATGCACTCCCACCCGAGAGATGATCACTCAGCATTCTGATGTGTACCCTCCAGACCTCTTTATAAATACATGGCATTATGTAAGCAAATGCACATTGACTTTATTTTCATCAACTTTTCCTTTCTACTCAATACTATAAAACATTGCTATAACACTTGAATTTCATTTACTCACCTATCTTTAAGAGGCCTCCTTCACGATACAAGTACAACCAAGTCTTTGGGTTTGGCACCGTTCGCTATAGGACAAGTGATATAGTATATTCAATCATCTTCATTCACTCATATGACTTCTCAGGACTGGTGTAAATAGAACAGTGTACTTTCCTATTTGAAAGAATAAGGCAATCATTTCTATGTTTGCTTGCATAACTTCATTATTGAGGTCTATATTCATCCTTCTACTCACATAACCATTCCTCCAAATCCAGTGTCATTTTTCAAAGCCAAAGGTGTTTGGTCAGAAGAAGTAATTCTGCATGTGGCGGTGAGAATGGTGGCCACCCGATGCAAAGGCCAGGAGCCTCAGCACTGCAGAGGAGAGCAGTGAGCTGTTTTCAACAAAATTATTTTTCTATAGGATCAAGTAATGATATTTTGAAGACTAGTGAATTATATGGACAGTCCAGGAAGAACTCAGGTAAAGGAATATGGTATATTAGAAAGAGCACTAAGTTTGGAATCAAACAACTTGCTTTTGAATCCCAAATTGCCATTTAGTAGCTATGATATGTTAGGCAAGTCACTTAATTTTTTTTATCTGTAAAATATATACCTATGGGGTTACTGTGGTGATTACATGAAAACACCTGACACAGTACCTGAATCTCAGTAGGTGCATAGGAAAAGTAAGTTGAATTAGAATTCATTCATTCATTATTCCATTCATTCCAGTTCAATTTGTCTAGAACGGTGTTTCCCAACGTGGGGTCCACACCCCACAGGGGGGCAATTCGATAGTTAAGGGGGGCAATTTGAAAATGGACTTGACACGACTTGAACTCTTTCACCCCGGGCCATTTAAATGCAATGCTAGATATCGGTGCCAAATTTAACAAAAAATGCAATTCTTAAATAATTGCGGTAAATAATTATTAAGTATAATTTCGTTTGATGAGACCAAAATATCAATTGGGTGATTGGCATCGTCAAGTAAACTTCGTCCTGGGTTCACCGTGGAGCGTGCCGTCTGCCGCGGGGAATCCCGGACGTTTTAAAAACTCGCTAAAAACGCAGTTATTCTCACCTAATTGGCCCATCGCAACTTCTGTAGTGTTTCACATCATTCAGTTGGTGTTAATTTGAAATAAGTGTCAGTCAAAACTGTTGTAAAAGCTCATTGATTTAATAAATAGACATATATATTGTATAGATATAATTGGTATTTGATTTTATTTTTATCAATATTAAACTCTTTATTAAGTACTTCTTGCATTGGGGCTAGAAAGCACTAATATTTTATAAATATTATTGGGGCTATAATAGTGCATGCACGACAATTTTAATTTTAGAAGCATAACTTTCCAGAAAATTTTGTCAAGTGGAAAAAATATAGATACCTTTTGATTTGCAGTGGTAGTGTAGTAAATGTGTTATATACATTTAAATAAATATGAATTTTTAGTATACGTTTACTCTTTGTCACATTGAATATATTTTAACACATATTTTAATATTAGTTTTTAATTGATCTTATTTTTATTTCTTATAGCCCATAGTAAAATGAGTGGTGCAAGCAAGAAAAAAACTCGTCAATATTTGGAGGAATATTTAAAATTTGGGTTCATACCCACTGTTCACGATGAGCGGATTCCTTTTTGTCTTTTATGCCAGCAATGCTTGACCAACGAATCAATGAAACGAGGTCGTCTTGAGGCGCATTTGAAGGTGAAACATAGTGCTCATATTAATTCAGATTTGAGTTACTTTCAAACTTTAAAGAAAATTTTTGAAAAGAGAACAACATTAAAGTCTCTATTTACTGCTCATACTTCAACTAATAATCGTGTTCTTGAGGCTAGTTATCAAATTTCTTTATTCATCGCTAAAACTGGAGAAAATCACACTATAGGAGAGAATTTAATAAAACCGTCAATATCAGCATTTCTTAAAATGGTTCTTGAAAAAGATGACAAAGATGTAAAAGCTATGCCACTCAGTGGCAATACTGTTAGCAGAAGAATAGACAAAATGAGTGAGGATATTGAAAAATAACTTATTGAAAAGCTGAAAACAAGAAAATTCTCCTTGCAAATGGATGAATCAACTTTGAGAGACAGTGAGGCAGTATTGATAACTTATGTAAGATATATTGATAAAGGACATTTTGCTGAAGAAATGTTGTTCTGTAAAAGATTAGAAAGCACCACTACCTCCAAAGATATATATAATAAGCTAAAAAACTACTTAGATGTCAATGATATACCAATGAAAAATATAACATCTTGTGCTGCAGATGGTGCTCCCAATATGATGGGTAAGAATTGGCTGCTTAAAATTGATGAAAGATGCGAATCCAGAAATGATTCTTGTGCATTGTGTTATTCATAGGGAAAACTTGGTAGCTAAAAACATCTCACCTGTTCTGAATGAAGTATTACATACAGTAATAAAGTGTGTTAATGCTATTAAAGCTAGTGCCAAATGTGAGCGTCTTTTCAAGCTATTTTGTGAAGAACAAAATGAAGACCATGTGAGACTTTTACTTCATACTGAAGTAAGATGGCTATCTAAAGGAAACTGTTTGAAAAGATTTATGGAACTGTTTGATACTCTTAGTAATTTTTTAAGCGACAAACCTGAAATGAAGTATCTGTTAACAATAGATGGTAAAGCATTTGTGAGTTATTTAGCTGATATCTTTGAAAAACTAAATATATTAAATAAGCAACTTCAAGGAACAAATAAAACTCTTGTCGATGCAAAAGCAAAGATATTTGGTTTCATTACCAATATTGAGTTATGTCAGAAACATATTAACAACAAAAACTTTAAACAGTTTCATTGGCTCCAAAAATGTGAAGTAACTGATACCGCTTTACTTGTTATTGTCAATCATTTGAATATTCTATCGGCTGATTTAAAAGAAAGATTTTCTGATTTAAAACAAATTGATTTCCCAACATGGATGATGCAGCCAATGTTAGTGGATTTGTCTGATATATCAAATATGCAGTATCAAGAAGAACTCGTAGAATTGCAAAATGATGATTCAGTTAAAGCTTTATTTAATATCAAAGGAGCGATGGCATGGCTTTGTGAGGAAACAGAAATCAAATACCCAAATTCAACCAAATGTGCAAGAAAACTATTGCTACCGTTTCCATCTTCATTTTTAGCTGAATGTGGATTTAGTGCTATAAATGATTTACTGGTAAAAAAAAGAAATCGGCTGGATATATTGTAACACAACGTGGAGACTTGAGACTAAAGCTAACCAAATTGGAACCTAATATAAAATCTCTGTGCAGCAAGCATCAAGCACAAGGATCACACTAAATTAAAATAATAAATTAATATAGAAAAATCTGTATTAAAATTATTTGGAATTTAAATTTCTGTTTTTCATTATATGTTTTGAAATTTTACTTACTGTGTTTTTTTTTTTTCATTTTTCTGAAGCTGGAAACAGGGAGAGACAGTCAGACAGACTCCCGCATGTGCCCGACCGGGATCCACCCGGCACGCCCACCATGGGGCGACGCTCTGCCCACCAGGGGGCGATACTCTGCCCATCCTGGGCGTCGCCATATTGCAACCAGAGCCACTCTAGCGCCTGAGGCAGAGGCCACAGAGCCATCCCCAGCGCCCGGGCCATCTTTGCTCCAATGGAGCCTCGGCTGCGGGAGGGGAAGAGAGAGACAGAGAGGAAGGCGCGGCGGAGGGGTGGAGAAGCAAATGGGCGCTTCTCCTATGTGCCCTGGCCGGGAATCGAACCCGGGACCTCCGCACGCTAGGCCGACGCTCTACCGCTGAGCCAACCGGCCAGGGCCAACTTACTGTGTTTTGTTAACAATTTCATAGTGATTTCTTCCTAGAACCTATCATTTATGTTTATTAAGTGAACAAATCAATTTTTTAATGTTAAAAATTATGTATGTTACATGGGGGGGACATAAAAATTTTAGGAAGGTTAAGGTGGGGCATGGCACAAAAAAGGTTGGGAAACACTGGTCTAGAATGTCTGGCATAGAAAATAGTGAGAGGAACATTTGAAAAGAATTAACACCAAAGTTTAGGCTTTGTTCTTATTAAAAGCTTTGTAGCTACAGAGTATCTACAATACTGATTTCAGAAAATCGTGGTGTTCCCTCTCCTCTTGGAGTGTTTTATTATGATAGTGTTAACCACGTTGTATCACTCTGGCATCCATGCAAATATAACACACGACCCCAGCAGTGTTTCACTTCCGTGGTATTAAACGACTATTACATGGTATTAATCATAATAAGGTTTAGCCATTTTAAAAAATAAGGCTCTATCTCATCAAGATTGGGAAGTAAGCAGTAAAGCCTAAAATAACAGGACAATTCTCCCCTTTCAGCAAGGTGTTCCAGAAGCTGAGTGCGCCCAGAACTTGAACTCCTTGGAGAAGGCCGTGTGGCCTGACTGCGGTCAGTCCCTATTAGTTCATTTGACAAGGTGCACAGCTCCATATTCCAGGAAAGGAGGAGAGTGGAGGAGGCTGAATTAGGGATGCCGGCGACAGGAAGTCACAGAGGTAAGAGATGCAGGCTGACAGAGTGGCCTCTGATCACACAGGGAGAGCAGGGAGGAGTGCCTTTCACCTTTCACCTTGGCTCACACAGTGTCCTCCCAGCTTCTCAGCAGGGAGTGAGGCTTCACAAGGAAAAAAAAAAAAGGAACTGCCAATTAAATATCAAGAGTGGGAAGTGAGAAGAACAATTCAATAATTATTTCCTCAAGAGTAATTCAAGTACAAGAGCTTGGAGTCTAAGCCTGACGGCCTGGGCTCCAGTTTGGGTTCCATCACTTTATTGCTGTGCAATCTTGGCAACCTCTGTCCTTAAGTGAAAGTACTATCAAACTAGGAGAGTTATTGGTGGGATTACAATATATGTGGGTAAAGCATGTCAACTCAACAGAGATGATAAATAAGTGATTATAATAATTTTGGTTTTGTGTCTTTTTTTAAAATTTCTAAATTTACTTATAGAATTTGAGAGAGACAGGAGGCAGAGAGAGAGGAAGGTTAAGAGAGAAACATTGATTTGTTGTTCCACTTGTTTATGCATTCTTTGGTTGATTCTTGTATGTGCCCTGACAGGGAATTGAACCCACAACCTTGGCATATCTGGACAATGCTCTAACCAACTGAGCTACTTGGCCAGGGCTGGTTTTATGTTTCTTAATAGCACTTGATACAGTTCTCTGTGCAGAACAAATTTTTAAAAACACTTTAATTGTAAAACAAGAGGTCACATGCTGGGCAATGAAGCTGTACTGAAATATGAAGGTCATCGTTTCCATGGTGTCAAGGTTGGTTAAGAAACTATTTTAAATTTATTCTTACACATAGTGAGGGTCCCACAAAGGTCGCTTGGTAAAGTTGGACAAGAGATGGTAAACCAAGTGTGCTGGTTTTTCCACATGCTTTTCAACCCAAACCAATAAAATATCATGTTCTTCCAGAGTATTTATTTTTATCTAAAAGATAATAACAAGAAAAATAAATTACAAAAGAGAAAAATGGATGTTTTTACTTAAAACACCACAGACATATATGTAGTCATAGGCTGATGGCACTAGCTAAGGCAGCTTTGCCCCCGGATGACAATGAAGCCAATGATGGCAATTTCTCTTCAAGCACTTGCAAGTCCAGAGCTCTGATCAGGACGCTTTCCTCCCGTGGCTTCCAAACAGTATGTGACTCGAGGGAAGACTATATGTGCAACAGTTTTTCTCATAAAAAACAAAAAATACCCTTTCTCTGTTGTCCCCTTCTTGCCGGGGTCCAGCCCCGGGGGGGATCCAGGGGTCCCACAGGAGGAGACGGCGTCGGCAAAAATGGAGTGAGAGAGCCGAATTCTTTTTCTTTCTCTTTATTCTCTGGTTAGCATTTACTGCCAGGCATCTCTGCCAAATGCTAGTATAGCTCCCTTTTTATACACGCACACCGAGTTACAATCACATGGTGTTAATTATTATTTTTGTTTTCACTATGTTTGCATGTTTCCGGAAAGCAGTTAATTTACATCTATGAGTCACAAATCAGGTAGCAAATCATTCAAAATAACTTGAATAGCGATAACAACATCAGTAAAAGCTTTTAAAGTATTAGTCTGTTGTGAGTTAAGGGGCAGAGAGAGATTTAGCAGATGACTAACAATGGACCACCGCTTGCTCAGGTAAATGGCCTTGAGTTTATGCAGTGTCCTACTTTTTCTCACAAGATTCTGAAAGGCTTGCCTCTAAAGAAATTAACATAACATTAAGAATAGCTTTCACCCAAAGATATGCAGAGTGCACTTGCAAGATAGCCCAGCAGCAACACAAGACATTAACTGTTATTACTTCCATGGATTTCCCTACATTTTTCTCATTATTACAGAATTTTGGAAAGTATGTAAATCTCATGAGAACATCTCATTGAGAAAGCCTAGCAATTGCCTTTAGTCAAAAGACAATTCTCTTAGTAAAACATTCTTTTCTTGCTGACTACGCTTTCATCCTAGGCCACACAATGGGCCATCCTACTATACCTTACCTAAGATACTATTGTCTAATCAAATATTACTTATTTATTATATTTAAACACTAGTTAAGTTCTGACTCTATTCTTCTCAGAATATACCACTATTTGCAGATCAAATAAGCAAGAAGAAAGGAATGTTTCTCTACTTATCACATGAAAAGGCTAGGGAGGAAAAATGTTAAGTGAAGGCCGAAGGGTGCTCTGTGCACAGCCACTGCCTCCTAACCATTCACAAGTCACAATCTATTCTTTTTAACATGATTAAGAAGGAATTCTCCTACAAACTTAACCCTTTACGAGGGATATCATAGCCAGCCTCTTATGTCTATGAGCCCAGTTCAAGGGGCTTACAGGCTTTTCTGTGGAACTCACACCCTCTGTCTCATTTCCAAAGAAATCACTACGAATCTACAGGGAAAGCACGGTACTATTATCCCTGTGCCATAATTAATAGCACATACCCAGAAAAGGGGGGATATAAGGCCAGATTAATTCAAAAAGTCAAAGGGGGAAGTATCGTTCTGCCTTTCCTTTGCGGTGACTTTGTCACCCCACAGCCATTGGTCTTCACTGCAGTGACTTTGTCACCCCGCAGCCATTGGTCTTCTCTGCTGTGACTTTGTCAATCAGCAGTTTTTGATCTTCTTCTGCTGTGACCTTGTCAGCCAGCAGTTTTGGGTCTTCTTCTGCTGTGACCTTGTCAGCCAGCAGTTGTGGGTCTTCTTCTGCTGTGACCTTGTCAGCCAGCAGTTGTGGGTCTTCTTCTGCTGTGACCTTGTCAGCCAGCAGTTGTTGATCGGCTCCCGACACCTTCTGATGTTTTTCTGCTTCTGAGGAACAACAGGAAATAGCATCAGACTGCTGGGCTTTGACTCCCCGCTAAAGCCTTGGAGCCTAGGCCACTTGGTACACCTTCAGGAAGGCTGAGGTGACCCGAGGAAGCACGCTGACCACCTCTAGAACCAACACAGCTTCTCGGTGGGGCCACTGAAGTGCCATGTTTCTTTAGCACAAAGCATTCTTTCATTTGTGAATCACAGGGCTCATCCTACGGGCAGGCCACTCCTGGGTGTCTTTCTGATGTTCATTATTCCTTAGATAAGGGGAGCCCTGTCTTGCGGAGCCATGTGACATAGACTGAAACATTAATGTTCCCTTGTTAATCTGAACTTTCCACCTACTGTGCTTTCGTCACTAATCAGAGGTGTGTGTTTTGCTAAGAGCACGTTTCTATCCTGCCCATTTTAAATCTCCATCTCTTCTAAGTTGTTTTGAAGTTAATGTTGAAATTTACCATCTTATAATAATTCCCATGGCAACAAGCTGTGAGGAGACAAACATAGGGTTAAGACTTCACTGTAGGAATCAAGCAGATGAAAAAGTCAGGCTGGGAGGAAGAAATCCTTTAGTGAAACATAAATATCTTCAAGAAGAAAACGAAAAAATGAGAAACTGACTGAAAATGACTTAGAAAAGAAAGAATTGACTATTCGCTTATGCCATTTTACCTCTCTGGTACTATTATGGCAGTTCTAGGAAACCATCACAGCACTTTCCCAGGAAGCTGCCCAATCAGGTCACAGACACATGCTGCTGCTTCTTACCCTAGAGCCAGAATAAACGTCAGACAAAGTAGCCACCATTAAATCCTGCCCTTACAGGCCCTGGCCGGTTGGTTGGCTCAGTGGTAGAGCATCGGCCTGGCGTGCAGAAGTCTCGGGTTCAATTCCTGGCCAGGGCACACAGGAGAAGCGCCCATCTGCTTCTCCCCCCCTCCCCCCTCCTTCCTCTCTGTCTCTCTCTTCCCCTCCCGCAGCCAAGGCTCCACTGGAGCAAAGCTGGCCTGGGCACTGAGGATGGCTCCATGGCCTCTGCCTAAGGCACTAGAATCACTCTGGTTGCAACAGCAACGCCCCAGATGGGCAGAGCATCACCCCCTGTTGGGCATGCTGGGTGGATCCCGGTTGGGCACATGTGGGAGTCTGTCTGACTGCCTCCCCGTTTCCAACTTCAGAAAAATACAAAAAAAAAAAAAAAAAAAAAATCCTGCCCTTAGAGATCTCTCTAGTCTAGACTTACCCAGTGCTGAGTATAGGGCTGCATGAATGCACAATATTTTGGCCCTTCCACCTAGAAGGCAAAGGTAGCAGAAGAGCTTTCTCATTGCTCTGCTGTCATAATCAATGACAATGATGCAGATGAACAGACAGGTGAGCCAGTGGTTGGTGTTGGCTCTCCTTTAACCATACTATTTCAGAAAAGCCAACGTTTACCTAGTGAAAAAACTCTCCAAGACCAACTTTCCAAGGCAACAAATTTCCTTTCATGTTCAGAAGAATACAGGTCAAATTCTCTTTGCAACCAACTCAAATATTTTACCATTTGGTACCTGAAGAATTTTATTGTATGAAATGAAGTTTAAAGTAAATAGGCTCAAAATCTGCTGGGGCTTGCAGATTAATTTTATTAATGATATTTTTTTCCGTACCAGTAAAAGTCTGTTTAATGGGTTTGGATACTATAAATAGCACAAGAGGAAATAACTCAAAATTTTAGCATTTTGTAATATCTGTTGACAAATATGTTATTGAGACTACATTGTGAGGAGGAAAAAAGTATTTTTTACAGAGGCCTGGGAAGAGGGTGGCGAACTGTCCTTGGAGGTGTCTGGGGGTGGCCCCAGGGGATAAGGGGAGGGTCTTGGTCAGGTGAGGCTCTGGGGCCAGCCCCTCCCAGCTTCCATGGGAGTGGCTGGTATCCTTCCTGTAAAATATTCATTGACTTAGGACCTATGCAACTTACGACCATTCGACTTTACTACCACAATCGCTAGCCACAACTGCTCCGTGTCTGGCAGCGCAAGTGTTGCCCAGCTGGGCGTACGACAGTGCCGGGTAGTCCGGCAGCACTACCATCTCTGTGTGCACCATTTCAACTGTTATCCCAGACTTGATACTGCAATTTGTGTTTTGTGTCTTGGATATTTTTCATCAAACCCCTCCCAAGATGTCTACCAAGAGGAAATTGTCTTTGCAAATATTAAACCAGTTGTACTGGTAATGCAGTGTTTTACTTAAACCTGACGAATGTAAAAATAAGAAACAAAATGGTGTAGAGATGATACAAATGGCATAAAATGAACAAAGAAAATTATGATATATAATAATGAAAGAAAATTATGATAAAATATGACTTAAAGATTTTTATAACATATTTCACAGTACTGTACATATAGCCTACTCAACTTACGACCAAATCATGTTACGACTGGTCTGTTGGAACCAATCGTTGTCATAAGTCGAGCACTAGCTGTACTGAGTTTTGTCCTCTGTAAAGGTTTTCAAGTAGTCCTTGCCACTTTCTGCCTAGAAAGCTCCCTTTACCCCTCCAACCATCTATTTACACTGTCTTCCAGGAGAACAGAATGGCCCTTCTCCAAAGTTATGTCACTATCTTTGAGTTACTTTGAATTGCCTAAGAGCTGACTGTAAAGCCAGTAGCCACGGCCACCATCCCACCGCCTGGCCCATGCAGGTTCACATTGGATTTGTACAAATGGTAATGAAAAACAGAGCCAAGAACTGGTGAGCCATTAGCTTTAATCCTAGCTTGCACCCAGCAGGCAAGTAAAAACACACACTGGGCTCCAAAACCCACTCATTCAGTGCTCACAAAACTACTGACTTATCCAAGTTTCCTAGAATCAAAGGTTTCTAGCTCACCAGCCAGATGTTCCCCATCTCCTTCTCCCTGCACAAACTCTGCACAAACTGGCTTCTACCCCAGCACTCCACCATCTTGGCTGCTTCTCCTGGCCTCCTCTACGTGGCCTCTCACAGCATGGGCTCCTCCTAGAAAGTAATCACTCTTCTCCCAGAACAACGTGATCTCTCTTCCTTTTAAAACCTTTTGGCGTGAAAGCCCTCCCCCAACACATATTAACATAATCACGTGAGCTCATCCCAAGCAATCACTTGGGCAACGGGCTTCCACATGGGCCCCACCATCTTTAACAAAATGAGCATAATATATTTGACCTTACCAGTTTAAACACTACAATCTCTCACTTGTTTAAAAACTATCTTCAAATAATTCTTCAGTTGTTTCATGTATATATGTGATGTTTCCAAAATAGACTATAAGCTCTTTTAAGATGAGAATACATCTTTTGCTCCCTGTATTATGACTATTATTAATTTTATCATTGTATACTGAAAATGAAATAAAGGTTAAAACAGTAAACATTGCCCAATTTCATTACAAATACTAGAAATCTTAAACTTTTGCCAACTCACTAATTTATATCAAAGTAACTATAGATTTTAAACCCTGAAATAAGTAAGATTCTTAACAGACCATTGTGTTGTAAGAGTTATTCAAATAAAAGATGACAGAAAAGAAAGCTGCATTTTAAAATAAAAAAATATAAAAGCTTTAAAAAGAGAAAAAGGGATAACTTGGAAAGAAAAATATCAGATTTTTATCATAAATATAATCTAAAAAATGGAGGGATTTAAATTATACAGAGATAAAATAAGAATGTTCCTTTACTTATACAATATACTCTAATAAGTATATCTACAAAAAATTAATTATTGATGCCTCTCCTTAGATACTGGATAATATACCATTTATTTGTTTAGAACTAAAGTTTTTTTAAATATTTTATTTATTGATTTTAGAGAGAAGAGAGAGAAAGGTGGGGGGAGGGGGCATGGGAAGCATAGCTGCTTTTTGCTTGTGCCTTATCTGGGCTTGTCCAGATGCTCAGATGCTCATGAATGCTCAGATGCCAGTAATGATGCAAGAAGCAGATTTCATAGTTATAAAGAAAACAAAGTCTTATAGCATCTTTTATAAGAGAGAAAGAAAAAGCAGTAACTTTGCTATGTAAAACCTGTTTTTCTGCATCCTTGAACCAAGCATAGTTGGAAACCTAACTGGATCCAAAGGGCATAAGGAAGACTCCTGAAGAGGACTCAGAAGTGAGAAGAGAGACATAATAAAAACCAACAACCCAGGCCCTGGCCGGTTGGCTCAGCGGTAGAGCGTCGGCCTAGCGTGCGGAGGACCCGGGTTCGATTCCCGGCCAGGGCACACAGGAGAAGCGCCCATCTGCTTCTCCACCCCTCCGCCGCACTTTCCTCTCTGTCTCTCTCTTCCCCTCCCGCAGCCAGGGCTCCATTGGAGCAAAGATGGCCCGGGCGCTGGGGATGGCTCCTTGGCCTCTGCCCCAGGCGCTAGAGTGGCTCTGGTCGCAATATGGCGACGCCCAGGATGGGCAGAGCATCGCCCCCTGGTGGGCAGAGCGTCGCCCCATGGGCGTGCCGGGTGGATCCCGGTCGGGCGCATGCGGGAGTCTGTCTGACTGTCTCTCCCCGTTTCCAGCTTCAGAAAAATGAAAGAAAAAAAAAAACAAAAAAAAAAACCAACAACCCAGAGCGAAACATACAGAGGAGGTCAAAATCAGATTTGAAAAGAATCAATAAAGTAGTATCTGACTTTGCTTTGATTTCAGGTTAAATGACCATATAATTTATTATTTGAACTGGAACACTGAGGCACTAGTAATAATTATGATGGGACTACTAGGACCACCTCAGAAAAAGCAGAACACAGGCTTACTCTATTTTAGAAGCTATTGCTTTACTGATGAGGAAAAGAGTACACACAGAAACAGGAGCATGAACAGCTGGCATTACTAGACATCTCCTGAGTGCCAGCCATTGCTTATGTTCCAGAAATACAACCGTGAGCAAAACGGCCTTCGGGGCACTCGTAGTCTAGTTAGTGTGGGCATCAGCTTCCAAGGGCCTCCTGATTTACCTCTGAAACTAGATACAGTTAAAATACAAGTAATGCATGTTCATTTACATTTGATGACACAAAGTATTATAAAAGGAGTTAAAAGGGATACAAAGAGGACAAACTTCTTTCTTAAAAAGCCCATAACCTAATTATGGGAGAAGACCATATTTAACAAGATTTATTACTATTAAGACTTTTATCAGTTCAATGTAGTATAGAAGAAATGTCACAAGATAGTGCATAATTGACAAATTAATTTTAAAGAAATAATTGTTAAAGGAGTTCCTAGAAGGAAACATTCCTCCAGTCAGGGGTGATGGCAGTGGCTTTATGAAGGAGCATTTGTCCAGGTAGGGTTTGGGTAGATGGACAGGAGGAGAGAGGTGGGCTAGAGAACTAAGCTAAGAGGTAAGAGTGAGGCTTGACTTTTAGAAATAGTTTTCCAAAAAGATTTTTTACTTTCTTAAAAGCAGCAGAATAAGCAGAACAAGAACTGCTTGTTCTGCAGCTTTTAAGTAAGTAAAAAATCTTTTTGGAAAACTATTTGTTATGTACAATGAGTTGTGCATCTATCTACCTGGATGTCTCCTACCTTTTCCATAGTGTTGTAAGGTACCAAAGGCTACAGAATTAATATTAATATTTTAGGAAGCTTAAAGAACATTTTATTAATTTGGGTTAGGCGTACAGAGAGATTTTGTAAATGATCTCTGTACTTGTGTGATTAGCATAAAACCAAGATGGCCGATGGCATTGTGTTGTAAATGCAGAAAGAGAAAGGAGACTTGGACACTCTGACCTTCCCCCATACCTGTGGAGAATGGGTGAATAGCTAGCCAGGTGTAGGGAGAGAAAAGATTAAATTAAACCTTTTCTTATACTAATGGACCATTTTTAGGCATTTGTCCCATGGAAACTACCTCTGCCCTCCTGAAAGCATGTAGTTAATGTGTGTATCTCTGAACAAAGGAATAGGAAATGAACACTAGAAATTATAGGAATGTCTTTTAGTATGTAAAGTGACATTTTTACCATTGTGTTGCCTTGTAAGTTTTAATGTAGAAACGTTTTTTATGAATCCTATAGACAGATGTTATAAACTTGCTAATGAATTGTGTCCCATCCCCCTCCTTCATCCTTTCCTCAAACCTGTATAGGAGAAAACAAAAGGTATAGTCTTACACCATGGTGTCAGGTTTTTTCCCCACCCATGTATAATTAACAGTATATAACCAGCCCCTAGAATATTAAGGGGACACACGATTTGAAACTGGGGCCCCATGTAAGATATATGCAGCCGGCATATTTAATAAATTTTCTCCTTTAATAAAACTTTTCAAAAATTTATTTGGACTATGTGCCTCTACAAAAACCCGTGGAATTGTGGATTGGGTACTTTACAACATTTGACACCCAACATGGGGCCTACGGTGTGTTGCATCACCGGGTAGAGGCACCCTGAATCGGCTGATCTCTCCAAGAGGCTGCCCGATCCCGCTTGAGTCCCAAGGAGAGGCATGCCACCTGAAATGTTGTCAGGTGTCCCGATCTTCCTGTGGGTCTGGACAGTTCCCGGTAGATAGCCCCGGTTCCCAAATTTGACAATTTGCACTATTTGGCAGAAAAATCAAGGAGGTAAGTAAAGTAACTCTTTTCACTTTACTAAATTCTCTAGTTTTCCTCTGAACTCTTGCTTTCACTTTTTTGTCTGAGACTGGTACTGATCAAATTGGTTTGGGACTAGAATGTAGGTAATTTGGGGGCTTCACTGACTCCGGAGTTGTGACTCCAGATGTAAGTAGGGCCTTCAAAGCTGCTTTGCTGAGCTAAAACTCCGAAAAATTGTAGGTGATGTAGATCTTTTGCTCTGGAATTTTGTAGGTAAAGCAATGCCATTGCTTTTACTGAGTTGTAACTACAGAGGTATGTAGGTAAAACAGATTGTCTGCGTTGCTGAGTTGTAACTTTGGAAGTATGTGGGTAAAGCCAGCTTTCCAGCATTACTGAGTTGAATCCAGTCCCGTTGTGGACTCTCCAAAGACCAAGACATCGGTAGGAGATCCGTCGGTCTTAGTTAGGATTCTCTGGGATGTATTTAGTTGTACTCTGGAAAGACGATTAATAGGACCTGAAGTGACCAGGTCCATCAGCTTCTATCACAATTTTGTGTTGCACATTTATATATTTCTTGAGGAAGATAATTAAAGGGGACGGAGTAGAGACCTTGTACTTCCAGAGGCAGCTAGTTGTGTTATGCTCTCAAAGAAAAACCTGAGTCGAGACACCTTTGTATTTATTGAGATCTCATTCTTCTTTGTTCTCCTTCCTTTTGTCTAAAAAAAAAAAGCTCCTGGTTTTAAAGTCTAAAGTCCTTGAAGGGATGCGGCCTGCGTACACCTGAGAGGCCATGAGAAGGAGCCCTTCCCTCGTCTATGAAAGCACACTGGTGTGTGTGTGTGTGTGTGTGTGTGTGTGTGTGTGTGTGTGTAAGTCCTTTGTTTAATGTCTAAAATATGTTTGTTTTAAAGTGTGCCTTGAGTCTTTTGTATCAAAATTGGAAGCCACTGACTAAAAAGCAATTTTAAGTGGAGAATTGTTGTTCTCTCTTTGATCTCAAATTGCTTCGGGCGCCCTGTCAGGTTTCTCCTCTAAAAAT
This sequence comes from Saccopteryx leptura, assembly GCF_036850995.1. Lineage (NCBI taxonomy): Eukaryota > Metazoa > Chordata > Mammalia > Chiroptera > Emballonuridae > Saccopteryx > Saccopteryx leptura. The sequence continues at coordinate 135,933,025 of NC_089506.1, forward strand.
TATTCTCTTCTGTAGGCTTCTTTCCTTGGGTTAGTGTAATAATTAGTATCTCTATAGTCAAACACCTTTTATTCTGGGTGCTAATTAATTATCTGTCTTATCTTTTTGTTTTTATTGGTGCACAAATTTCTGGATTTTTCTGAAGTAGTTTTAATTTTGTAATTAGTACCTTGGCTATTAAATATGGGAGGAGGGGCCAGTTCACAGAAGACCACATTATGTTGTCTTTTAAAGCACTTTCAAGAAGCTTATGGAGACGGCCATAAATACGAAATTAAATGGTCCAAGAAAAGGCTACGCTATCTCTGTGAATCAGAATGGCCGATTTTAGGAATAGGATGACCATTGATTGGAACTTTTAATCTCCAGCTAATAGAGGAAGTCTGAAATATCGTAACTGAGGATCCAGGCTACCCTGATCAGTTTCCATACATTGATCAATGACTAAATTTAACATTAGATCCACCACAATGGCTAAAAGCTTGTACAATATAAAAAGGTTGATACGTCTTCCTAGTCCTGCCAGACTTATATCTAAGACAGAAAAGAGATTCAAGAGAAAAAATTAGAACTCAGAAATAAATCAATGTATGTATTGCAATAGGGAATACGGCCAGGAAAGTGTTTCTCCAACCTATAAGACAGGGGTCAGGAACCTATGGCTCATGAGCCAGATGTCGCTCTTTTGATGGCTGCATCTGGCTCACAGACAACTCTTTAATAAAAAAAAAGTAACATTAAAAATATAACATATTCTCATGTATTACAATCCATTCATTTCCTACCGCTCATGTTCATGGTTGCAGGTGGCTGGAGACAATCACAGCTGTCCTTGGGACAACACCAAATTTTTATTGGATAATGTGTAACATACACTGGGCGTTGTGAGGTCAGGAAGTAAACTTCCCTCCTTTTAATCAAATAGTCAGCTAGCTAATTGCAGAAACCTTTTGACAAAGAAGATGGCTAGAAGAAAAAAAGATGAGGAGTATGATACTTTTCAGCAGGAATGGACAGAGGAATTCACCTTTGTGGAGAGAGCAGGTTCTGCAGTGTGTCTAATATGCAATGGTAAAATTGCATCAATGAAATGGTCAAATATAAAGCGGCACTTTGACACATGCCATACTACATTTGCATCAAAATATCCAATGGGGGACAGCAGGAAGAAAGCATGTCAAGAGCTACTGTGCAGAGTGCAAGCTAGTCAGCAGCAGCTCCATGTTTGGACCCAACAGGGTGACTGGAATTCGGCTAGCTTTGTGCTGCTTTAGCAATTGTGAGAAATGAAAAGCCACTCACAGATGGGGAGTATGCCAAAACATTCATACTTGATGTTGCCAATGAACTTTTTGAAGACTTTTTGGATAAAGACAAGATAATCAAATGAATAAAAGACATGCCTCTGTTGGCAAGAACTGTTCATGATCGTACCATCATGATGGCAAATCAAATTGAGGCAACACAAGTGAAGGACATAAATGCAGCACTATTCTTTTCTCTCGCTTTGAATGAGTCAACAGACGTAAGCCATTTATCCCAGTTCAGCGTGATTGCAAGGTATGCTGTTGGTGACACACTATGTGAGGAAAGTCTTGCTGTTTTGCCTATGAAGAAGACAATAAGAGGGAAGGATTTATTCAAGTCTTTCACTGAGTTTGCTAAAGAAAAAAAGCTACCGATGGATAAACTTATTTTGGTGTGTACTGATGGTGCTCCGTGCATGGTGGGGAAAAACAGAGGATTCGTAGCACTTTTTGTGAACATGAAAAGAGACCCATCCCTTCTTGGTTAGGAAGAATAAATATAATCAAGATGGCCATATTACCCAAAGCAATATACAAATTTAATGCAATTCCCATCAAAATTCCAATGACATTTTTTAAAGAAATGGAACAAAAAATCATCAGATTTATATGGAACTAGAAAAAACCCCAAATAGCCAAAGCAATCCTAAAGAAAAAGAATGAAGCTGGGGGCATTACAATACCTGACTTCAAACTATATTATAGGGCCATGACAATCAAAACAGCATGGTATTGGCAGAAAAATAGACACTCAGACCAATGGAACAGAATAGAAAGTCCAGAAATAAAACCACATATATATAGTCAAATAATTTTTGATAAAGGTCCAACAACACACCATGGAGAAAAGAAAGCCTCTTCAATAAATGGTGCTGGGAAAACTGGAAAGCCACATGCAAAAGAATGAAACTGGACTACAGTTTGTCCCCCTGTACTAAAATTAACTCAAAATGGATCAAAGATCTAAACATAAGACCTGAAACAATAAAGCACATAGAAGAAGACATAGGTACTAAACTCATGGACCTGGGTTTTAAAGAGCATTTTATGAATTTGACTCCACAGGCAAGAGAAGTGAAGGCAAAAATTAATGAATGGGACTACATCAGACTAAGAAGTTTTTGCTCAGCAAGAGAAACTGATAACAAAATAAACAGACAGAAGACCAACTAAATGGGAAATGATATTTTCAAACAACAGCTCAGATAAGGGCCTAATATCCAAAATATACAAAGAACTCATAAAACTCAACAACAAAAAAACAAATAATCCAATAAAAAAATGGGAAGAGGACATGAACAGACACTTCTCCCAGGAAGAAATACAAATGGCCAACAGATATATGAAAAGATGCTCATCTTCATTAGTTATTAGAGAAATGCAAATTAAAATTGCAATGAGATACCACCTCACACCTGTTAGATTAGCTATTATTAACAAGACAGGTAATAGCAAATGTTGGAGAGGCTGTGGAGAAAAAGGAACCCTCATACACTGTTGGTGGGAATGTAAAGTAGTACAACCATTATGGAAGAAAGTATGGTGGTTCCTCAAAAAACTGAAAATAGAACTACCTTATGACCCTGCAATCCCTCTACTGGGTATATACCCCAAAAACTCAGAAACATTGATACGTAAAGACACATGCAGCCCCATGTTCATTGCAGCATTGTTCACAGTGGCCAGGACATGGAAACAACCAAAAATCCCATCAATAGATGACTGGATAAAGAAGATGTGGCACATATACACTATGGAATACTACTCAGCCATAAGAAGTGATGACATCGGATCATTTACAGCAAAATGGTGGGATCTTGATAACATTATACGAAGTGAAATAAGTAAATCAGAAAAAACCAGGAACTGCATTATTCCATACATAGGTGGGACATAAAAGTGAAACTAAGAGACATTTTGATAAGAGTGTAGTGGTTACAGGGGGAGGGGGGAGAGGAAGAGGGAAAGGGGGAGAGGAAGGGGCACAAAGAAAACTAGATAGAAGGTGACAGAGGACAATCTGACTTTGGGTGATGGGTATGCGACATAATTGAACGACAAGATAACCTGGACTTGTTATCTTTGAATATATGTATCCTGATTTATTGATGTTGCCCCATTAAAAAAAATAAAATTATTAAAAAACAAAACAACAACAACAACAAAAAGAGACCCATCCTAAGTTTTCACTGCATCCTACATCAGGAGGCACTTTGTGCTCAGATGTGTAGCGAGCAGCTTGGTGAGGTGATGTCGCTGGTCATTCGAGTGGTCAACTTTATTGTTGCCTGAGCTTTAAATGATTGCCAGTTTAAAACACTGCTGGATGAAGTTGGGAATAATTATCCTGGTCTGCTTCTGCACAGCAATGTGCATTGGTTGTTAAGAGGGAAGGTGTTTAGCTGTTCCGCAGCTTGTCTGAATAAAATCCGGACTTTTCTTGAAAAGAAAAACATCAAAGGATGACGTCAGAGTAATGGCGGGGTAGGAAGCGATACCGATAAATCTCCCCCAAAACTCAACAAGATCTTCAACCAGAAACAGAAAAACCTATACTTGGAGCCTCCAGATGATTCGCAATATACCCGAAGGTATGGTCGAGTGAAACATTGGCTAAATATATAACCAAACCCCGAAGGAAATAAGGAGTAAGAAATGCTCCGCCTTCCTCACTAACCTAAACAGGGCGGCTTTCTCTGGTAACTGTGAATATAGAAACTGAGGCGGGCAAAGGGGGTGAATAGATCCAGGCCGCGGCACAAACAGCCGAACCAGGCAGTAGCACGGAGATCCAAGCCGAGGAAACACTGATCCTGTGGCAACCCAGGCAATACAAGCTAACACTCGCGCCAAACCCAAACAAAGAAAGACAAGCGGGGCAGCCATTTTACCCGGTCTCCTGGTCAGTGCGCAGTTAGTGGGTGAGAGATTTCTTCCTAAGCCCCGGGATGGTGTGCCCGTGTTACCCCACAGAGAGGCAGAGTCAGAGGCCTTTCTGTGGGCCGAAAGCAGAATCTCTGGGCAGCCCCAGCGCCCTGGGAAAGCCGCGCATGGGAGGGAGCGAGAACTGATTCCAACGGTGGAAATTTTCCGTGCTGGTGGGGATTTCACTCAGAGGGAAACGCGGCCGGCCTCATATCGTGGTCTGCGCACGCAGATAGGGAGTGAGAGATTCCTCCGAGTGCCTCGGCAGTGCGCGCCCATGTTATCGCACAGAGGGGCAGAGTCAGGGGCCTTTGTGTGGGCCAAAGCAGAATCTCGGGCCGCCCCAGCGCCTTGCAAAAGCCGCGCACGGGGACGGAGCGAGACTCAATTCCAATGCTGCAACTTTTCCCTGCGGTTCGGGGTTTCACTCAGAGCGTGAGACTGCTGGCCGGATATCCTGGTCTGCGCACGCAGATAGCGAGAGTTTCCTCCAAGCGCCCCGGAAGTGGGCGCCCGCCTGTGTTACCAGACAGAGTGGCAGAGCCAGAGGTCTTTGAGTGGGCGAAAAGCCCGCCTGATTATGCTAGCAGCTCTGACTGACTGAGCCTTACCCAGAGCCCTGTGCTGAGTGGAAATAGAGTGGGGAGTTGCCAGCTCTTTGAGCCTCTTACTATCCAGGCAGAGGCAGCAGCAACCCCATAGCTGGATTATCAGGCTACTAATTGAGGAAGGAAAGACTAGGAGAAAGGCTCCAGGAACACGGACTCTCTCACTGTCGGAGCCTATAAATGCTAATGAGCCTCGACTGCCAACGAGACTAAAGCACAATACATGACATTGCCATAGAGACTTATCAACTGCAAACCTCTACCTGAGCATGCCAAAGGGGCAGAACCCGGGGTACAGAGTCACCGACCAGGAAGAGGGAGAGAAAAGAAAAAGCAAGAAGATAACCTCTCAAAATCAAGAATAATCTGCAGACTTTATAACCTATCCCATTTTATTATATTTGTTCGTTTGTTTCTCTTATATTCATTCTTGATACTCTTTTTCCTCCTCCAATTTGGCTGATTAACTCTCTGCCGATCTTACGCTCTCCTCTCCTTGAACTACACTACCCATAAGTGTACATCTCCCATTATCTTTTCTCTCCTCTTCCTTTCTCTCTATGAGGGTTGCACTCCAAAACCCTTAACTCTCTCTCTCTCTCTCTCCTTTCTTTTTTCTTCTTTTAGTGGTTCCCTCTTTTTTTCTCTCTCTTTTCTCCCTCTATATTAGTTTCTTCCTTTCTCCTTTACATCTCCTCTCATTCAAACCTCAATAACAAACAAATTATCTTATCTGGGACTCAAACTTAGGTTTATGGCATTTTGGGGGGTTTTTACTTCACCTTTTTAACTCACTAGCAGTGCTCCCATCCCTGGCTCTCCATTTTATCTAGTTCTTATTCCACTAAATACAATAGTAATTTTTTAATTTGTCCCCCCATTTTTCTGTTTTCCTCTTATTCCTCTCATCATAACTCTTAGACAACCAACACCTAAAAGCAAATCATTTTATTCTTGACCCAAATTTTTTCCTTATTTGCTTTTTGTGGGTCCATACCCCCCTTTTTTTTTCTTTTATTTTTTCTTTTATTTTTTCTTTTTTTTTTTTTTTTTTTTTTTTTTTTGCCCCTTTATTACTTTTCCCCAATTCAGGCCCTCCATCACAGGCATTGTTTGTTATAATTCACAGTTCACCACAAGATTTTCTCAAGAAAGAGGGGAGAGGAGAGGAGAGGAAAAAAGGAGGGGAGGAATAATTTCCTTTTCTTAAAATTTTTATTTTATTTTATTTTTCTTTATTTCATTATTAATTTTTTTTTAAAAAAAACAACTCTTTTCGATTTATTTTTTTATTTTTTTTAACTTTTTATTCTTTATTAAATCTCATTAATACTATCAACAAAACCACCCTCAGATGCCATTAAGGAAGAGAAAATCGAATATCATGGATACAAAAGAAAGAGAGGTAACACAGCTAGATGAGGAAAAATCTATGGAGAAAAAATTTAATATATTGGAAACCTTGGAGCTAAATGACAGAGAATTCAAGATAGAAATCCTAAAAATCCTCCGAGATATACAAGAAAACACAGAAAGGCAATTTAGGGAGCTCAGAAAACAACTCAATGAACACAAAGAATATATGCCCAAGGAAATTGAAACTATAAAAACAAATCAAACAGAGATGAAAAACTCAATTTACGAGCTGAAAAAGAAGTAACAAGCTTAGCTAATAGAACAGGTCAGATAGAAGAGAGGATTAGTGAAATAGAAGACAAGCAACTTGAGGCACAACAGAGAGAAGAAGAGAGAGACTCAAAAATTAAAAAAAATGAGATAGACCTACAAGAATTATCTGACTCCATCAAAAAGAATAACATAAGAATAATAGGTATATCAGAAGGAGAAGAGAGAGAAAATGGAATGGAGAACATATTCAAACAAATAATAGATGAGAATTTCCCAAGCCTTTGGAAAGAACTAAAGCCTCAAGTTCAAGAAGCAAACAGAACTCCGAGTTTTCTTAACCCCAACAAACCTACTCCAAGGCATATCATAATGAAATTGACACAAACCAACAGCAAAGAAAAAATTCTCAAGGCAGCCAGGGAAAAGAAGAATACAACATATAAAGGAAGGCCCATTAGATTATCATCAGATTTCTCAGCAGAAACTCTACAAGCTAGAAGAGAGTGGACCCCAATATTTAAAATCCTGAAAGAGAGGAACTTTCAGCGATGAATACTATACCCATCAAAGCTATCCTTCAAATATGAAGGAGAAATAAAAACATTCACAGATACAGAAAAGATGAGGGAATTTATCATCAGAAAACCCCCACTCCAGGAATTACTAAAGGGGGTTCTCCAATCAGATATAAAGAACAAAAAAAACCAGAGCCAGAAGTAAAAACTCCAAGAAGAACACAATAAAACCAAATTTAAACTGTGACAACAACAAAAAGAAAGAGGGGGAGAAGATGGAGATTAACAGTAGCAAAGGACAATGGAGTGCAAAAGTACTCACAAAATAGTTCGCTACAATGAACAGGGTAGGGACCCTTTTCATTACTCAAAGGTAACCACCATTGAAAAAACCACCACAGAAGCACATGAGATAAAAAAGATAGGAACAGAGGAAAGATGTATGGAATACAACCAAATAAAAACAAAAGATAGAAAAACAAAAGAGAAGGATCAAACAAGACACAAAACTAACAGAAAGCAAGATATAAAATGGCAATAGGGAACTCACAAGTATCAATAATTACACTAAATGTAAACAGATTAAACTCACCAATAAAAAGGCACAGAGTAGCAGAATGGATTAAAAAAGAAAATCCAACTCTATGCTGCCTACAGGAAACTCATCTAAGTAACAAGGATAAAAACAAATTCAAAGTGAAAGGCTGGAAAACAATACTCCAAGAAAATAACATCCAAAAAAAAGCAGGCATAGCAATACTCATATCGGATAATGCTGACTACAAGACAGGAAAAGTACTCAGAGACAAAAATGGCCATTTCATAATGGTTAAGGGGACACTGAATCAAGAAGACATAACAATTCTTAATATATATGCACCAAACCAAGGAGCACCAAAATATATAAGACAGCTACTTATTGATCTTAAAACAAAAACTGACAAAAATACAATCATAATTGGAGACCTCAATTCACCGCTGACGGCCCTAGATCGGTCATCCAAACAGAATATCAACAGAGATATAGTGGCCTTAAACAAAACACTAGAGCACCTGGATATGATAGACATCTACAGGACATTTCATCCCAAAGTGACTGAGTATACATTTTTCTCCAGTGTACATGGATCATTCTCAAGAATTGACCATATGTTGGGCCACAAAAACAACATCAGCAAATTCAGAAAAATTGAAGTTGTACCAAGCATATTTTCTGATCATAAAGCCTTGAAACTAGAATTCAACTGCAAAAAAGAGGAAAAAAATCCCACAAAAATGTGGAAACTAAACAACATACTTTTATAAAATGAATGGGTCAAAGAAGAAATAAGTGCAGAGATCAAAAGATATATACAGACTAATGAAAATGACAATACGACATATCAGAATCTATGGGATGCAGCAAAAGCAGTGATAAGAGGGAAGTTCATATCACTTCAGGCATATATGAACAAACAAGAGAGAGCCCAAGTGAACCAATTAACTTCCCACCTTAAGGAACTAGAAAAAGAAGAACAAAGACAACCCAAAACCAGCCAAAGAAAGGAGATAATAAAAATCAGAGCAGAAATAAATGAATTAGAGAACAGAAAAACTATAGAAAAAATCAATAGAACAAGGAGATGGTTCTTTGAAAAGATCAACAAAATTGACAAACCCTTGGCAAGACTTACCAAGGAAAAAAGAGAAGAACTTATAAACAAAATCCAAAATGAAAGAGGAGAAATCACCACAGACACCGTAGATATACAAAGAATTATTGTAGAATACTATGAAAAACTTTATGCCACTAAATTCAACAACCTAGAAGAAATAGATAAATTCCTAGAACAATACAACCTTCGTAAACTGAATCAAGAAGAATCAGAAAGCCTAAACAGACCTATCAGTAGAGAAGAAATAGAAAAAACCATTAAAAACCTCCCCAAAAATAAAAGTCCAGGCCCTGATGGCTATACCAGCGAATTTTATCAAACATTCAAAGAAGACTTGGTTCCTATTCTACTGAAAGTCTTCCAAAAAATTGAAGAAGCAATACTTCCAAACACATTTTATGAGGCCAACATAACCCTCATACCAAAACCAGGCAAGGATGGCACAAAAAAAGAAAACTACAGACCAATATCTCTAATGAATACAGATGCTAAAATACTAAACAAAATACTAGCAAATCGAATACAACAACATATTAAAAAAATGATACATCATGATCAAGTGGGATTCATCCCAGAATTTCAAGGATGGTTCAACATACGTAAAACGGTTAACGTAATACACCATATCAACAAAACAAAGAACAAAAACCACATGATCTTATCAATAGATGCAGAAAAGGCTTTCGATAAAATACAACACAATTTTATGTTTAAGACTCTCAACAAAATGGGTATAGAAGGAAAATATCTCAACATGATAAAGGCCATATATGATAAACCATCAGCTAACATCATATTAAATGGCACTAAACTGAAGGCTTTCCCCCTTAAATCAGGAACAAGACAGGGGTGTCCACTCTCTCCACTCTTATTTAATGTGGTACTAGAGGTTCTAGCCAGAGCAATCAGACAAGACAAAGAAATAAAAGGCATCCATATCGGAAAAGAAGAAGTAAAGGTATCACTTTTTGCAGGTGATATGATCCTATACATCGAAAACCCCAAAGAATCCACAAAAAGACTACTAGAAACAATAAGCCAATACAGTAAGGTCGCAGGATACAAAATTAACATACAGAAGTCAATAGCCTTTTTATATGCCAACAATGAAACAATTGAGAACGAACTCAAAAGAATAATCCCCTTCATGATTGCAACAAAAAAATAAAATACTTAGGAATAAACATAACAAAGAATGTAAAGGACTTATACAATGAAAACTATAAACCATTGTTAAGGGAAATCGAAAAGGATATAATGAGATGGAAGAATATACCTTGTTCTTGGCTAGGAAGAATAAATATAATCAAGATGGCTGTATTACCCAAAGCAATATACAAATTTAATGCAATTCCCATCAAACTTCCAATGACGTTTTTTAAAGAAATAGAGCAAAAAATCATCAGATTTATATGGAACTAGAAAAAACCCCGAATAACCAAAGCAATCCTAAAGAAAAAGAATGAAGCTGGGGCATTACAATACCTGACTTCAAACTATATTATAGGGCCATGACAATCAAAACAGCATGGTATTGGCAGAAAAATAGACACTCAGACCAATGGAACAGAATAGAAAGTCCAGAAATAAAACCACATATATATAGTCAAATAATTTTTGATAAAGGGGCCAACAACACACAATGGAGAATAGAAAGCCTCTTCAATAAATGGTGCTGGGAAAACTGGAAAGCCACATGCAAAAGAATGAAACTGGACTACAGTTTGTCCCCCTGTACTAAAATTAACTCAAAATGGATCAAAGATCTAAACATAAGACCTGAAACAATTAAGTACATAGAAGAAGACATAGGCACTCAACTCATGGACCTAGGTTTTAAAGAGCATTTTATGAATTTGACTCCACAGGCAAGAGAAGTGAAGGCAAAAATTAATGAATGGGACTACATCAGACTATGAAGTTTTTGCTCAGCAAGAGAAACTGATAACAAAATAAACAGAAAGCCAACTAAATGGGAAATGATATTTTCAAACAACAGCTCAGATAAGGGCCTAATATCCAAAATATACAAAGAACTCATAAAACTCAACAACAAACAAACAAACAATCCAATAAAAAAATGGGAAGAGGATATGAACAGACACTTCTCCCAGGAAGAAATACAAATGGCCAACAGATATATGAAAAGATGCTCATCTTCTTTAGCTATTAGAGAAATGCAAATCAAAACTCAATGAGATACCACCTCACACCTGTTCGATTAGCTATTATTAGCAAGACAGGTAATAACAAATGTTGGAGAGGCTGTGGAGAAAAAGGGACCCTCATACACTGTTGGTGGGAATGTAAAGTAGTACAACCATTATGGAAGAAAGTATGGTGGTTCCTCAAAAAACTGAAAATAGAACTACCTTATGACCCAGCAATCCCTCTACTGGGTATATACCCCAAAAACTCAGAAACATTGATACGTAAAGACACATGCAGCCCCATGTTTATTGCAGCATTGTTCACAGTGGCCAGGACATGGAAACAACCAAAAATCCCGTCAATAGATGACTGGATAAAGAAGATGTGGCACATATACACTATGGAATACTACTCAGCCATAAGAAATGATGACATCGGAACATTTACAGCAAAATGGTGGGATCTTGATAACATGATATGAAGCGAAATAAGTAAATCAGAAAAAACCAGGAACTGCATTATTCCATACGTAGGTGGGACAAAATTGAAACTAAGAGACATTGATAAGAGTGTAGTGGTTACGGGGGGAAGAGGGGAATGGGAGAGGTAAAGGGGGAGGGGGAGGGGCACAAAGAAAACAAGATAGAAGGTGACAGAGGACAATCTGACTTTGGGTGATGGGTATGCAACATAATTGAATGACAAGATAACCTGGACTTGTTATCTTTGAATATATGTATCCTGATTTATTGATGTCACCTCATTAAAAAAAATAAAATTATTATAAAACAAAACAAAACATCAAGCATCCTGAGTTAGCTAACACTGAGTGGCTCCTGAAGTTCTACTATTTCATGGACATGACTGAACATTTGAACCAGCTCAATGTGAAAATGCAAGGCGTTGGAAATACAGTCTTATCCTTCAACAAGCAGTGTTTGCATTTGAAAACAAGCTAGAACTCTTCATCGCCGACATTGAAACAGGTCATTTACTAAACTTTGAAAAACTGAGAGAGTTTAAATATGCATGCACAGCAAGTGAACCTGCTCAACATCTTGATCTCCAGCAGCTAGTGGGCTTCACATCTAATCTCCTGCAGTCATTCAAAGCGCACTTTGGAGAATTTTGTGAGCGCACTCGTCTTTTTAAGTTCATCACCCATCCACACGGATGTGCAGTGGACAGCGCCGACCTGAGTTACATCCCCGGTGGCTCTGTCAGAGATTTTGACCTACAAGCTGCTGACCTGAAGGCCTCAGACATGTGGGTAAATAAGTTCAAGTCACTGAATGAAGATTTGGAAAGAATTGCATGACAGCAAGCAGAGTTGGTGAGCAAACACAAGTGGGGAGAAATGAAAAAACTTCAACCCGCAGACCAGCTGATTGTCAAAACTTAGAACTCGCTTCCTGTCACATACCACACACTGCAGCGTGAGTATTGCTGTACTGACCATGTTTGGCTCTACATATGCCCCCTTTTATAGTAGAAATCAAAACCTTTAATCCAATATACAAACAAGGAAGTCTCTGATACAAAGTCACTTATCTGAGGCATAAACGGAATTCCTCATGAGAGTGTACCACCCCACATCAAAAAGGGTGGGAAAGGCTTAGTCCTAAAACCAAGCCCCAGGCTACAAGGATCCTGCCTGCCCACAGCCCGGCCCCAACACACATTAATATAATCACACACATCACAAGCAAGAAGGGCAACCAATACCATCACCTGGGCGACGGACTTCCCCGTGGGCAGCGCCATCTTTAACAAAGTGAGCATAATATATTTTATCTGCCCAACAGGTGTCTTGAGCAAAGACAAGATTGCCATTTAGTATGACTTAAAGTAAATTTGTATTTCCCTTCACATTTTAAAGCCAAACTGAGGAGCCACTGCGCCACTTCAGCCGCAGGTGTTGTAAAGTACCAAAAGCTGCAGAATTAATATTAATATTTTAAGAGGCTTGAAGAACATTTTATTAATTTGGGTTAAGGTGTGCAGAGAAATTGTGAGAATAGTCTCTGTACTGTGTGATTGGCATGACCAGAATGGCCCTTGGCATTGTATTGTAAATGCAGGGGAGGAAAACATGGATTCCCAGACATTCCACCACACCTGTGGGGAAAGGGGTGAATGGCTAGCCAGGTGCAGGAAAAGAAAAGCCAAAATAAACCTTTTCATATAGCAATGAGCCATTTGCGGGTATTTGTCCCCAGGGAAACTACCTCTCCTATGTGAATGCATGTGGTTAATGTGTGTGACTCTGGACAGAGTGATGGCAGATGAACATTAGAGAATATAGGAATGCCTTTTAATATGTAAAGAGACATCTTTCTACCATTATGTTGACTTGTAAATTTTGTTTTCTCCAAAATGATGTATGGCTTGCAAATTGAACATGGTCCTATCATGTTAAAGGACATATGACTATAACCAATAGTGGTAAAAGGCACCTAATTGCAATTTTTGCTTCTGTACTTCCCACTTCAAAACTATAAAAACTAGGTAGAACAAAGGGCCAGCATGCTCTCCCACAGATTTCTGTCGGAGTTGCCGCCACTTGGCCAAGCTAGACAATAAAGCTTTGGTGTGGAATCAACGGACTTTGTTCACATCTTCAATGTTTTCGGGTCCCTCTGGATTAGGCTTAACAAAACACATTAAAAAAGAAAAGGAAAGAAAGATATTGTTGTTGTGTCATAAAAATGCAAGCTTGTGGGCATGTCATTCAGCAAAAACTTGCCAAGACACCAGATCTCAATATCCCATGCTGCTTCAATGCACCAGGCAGCAGAGCATCCTGAGTCTAATTTGGGAACTGTACATATAAGCAAGCCAGGCAGCAGAGCAACTGGCTGGTAACCAGTTCCTGATAGCTTGGTTTTGTTTCATTTTGAGATGACTGCTTGCTATAATTCATCTTTCATCTAACCTGTGTAGGCACAACCTGAGTCAGTTAAACAAGAGAATTTCCATTTGTGTAATGATGGGATCTTTACATGAAAAGCTCCAAATCATAAAGCTATCACCTGGTTGCTAACATCCCCGTGTACGCAAAGTGGAAATAACATATTTTCTGGGGGAAAAAAAGTTAAATAAGTTTTCTTCCTTGCATTTAGCAGACAACAGTAACTATGACAGCAATTTTAAAAAGCTGCTTTTACTGGTAGAACACTCAAGAAGAATAATTTTCATCACAGTAGCCTCCACAGTCAGAAAACATCAAAGCCTTCTCTTTTTACATTATGTGGTAATGGAGACCCAGAGAGCAGTTCTTTGTTATGTAATTTTTCAGGTAAGACCTCACAGGGTAAAATCCTTACACCCTAGTTTCTTATCTGCCTAAGCAAATTCTCTTGTGTGCAATAGCTCCAGGATACCATTGAAAAATCATCCTTTAAAAAAAAAAGTAAGATCCATAAATTTCTAATATTTTAGTGCTATAATCTAAATCTCTCCCTCTCTCCTGAGTCAGTTTAACAGGCTAACTTGGACCTGGCGTCTCTGTGTGAACGCTCCTCAGGTGACAGCTGGCCATAAGGCAACTGCAAGTAGTTCTGGTGAATAAGCTCGGCTCAGAGAACCAACTGAATAGAGGAGAAGAAAGTCAGAAATGGGACAGGAAGATAGTATGTTCCCAACAGCAGCACACAACCCAGTTGAGGTGAGGTCTTCAGGGCGCCCCCAGAGGCAGGAGAGGGGTAATACTGGACTCCATCTTTACCAAAGGAACTTTATCTTAGAGGCCTATGACTTCTTGTCTTCAGTAAAATTCCATAGTTGAAATGAACCTAATCACATCCTTCAAACACAATACATCCTTTCTTTTTTTTTTTTTAATTTTTTTAATGTATTCATTTTAGAGAGGAGAGGGAGAGAGAGAGAGGACAGAGAGAGAGAGAAGGGGGGAGGAGCTGGAAGCATCAACTCCCATATGTGCCTTGACCAGGCAAGCCCAGGGTTTCGAACCGGCGACCTCAGCATTTCCAGGTCGACGCTTTATCCACTGCGCCACCACAGGTCAGGCAATATATCCTTTCTTAACAGCATGTTCTGCAATAGTTCTTTTGTCAATTGAATGGTAACTAGAATATTTGTGCAAGTATTATTTTACAGTCTCTTTGAGTGGTCCACTGGGCATGGGAGACATCTGTGACTACTCTGGGATCAACTGCTGCCAGATGACAATGGTGGGACAGCTGGCCTCATCCTCATTCCCAAGTCCTTCACCCACCCCAAGGCCCATATATAAGCCAAACACAAGAACGCTTTGGGAGCTCAACTTCTCTTTCCTGGTCAACTCCCTCTGTGTAAGTTCTTTTTAATAAGCTCTCTGCTTGATCTTGTATTGAGTTCATTGCTCATTTCTATGACATTGAGACTTAAGAATCTGTCATCATGGTCGGCAAACTCATTAGTCAACAGAGTCAAATATCAACTACAACAATTGAAAGCCAAATTTTGAGAGCCAAATTTTTTAAACCTAAACAATATATGTAGGTACATTCCTTATCGAGGTAGTGCCCACACATGGGCATTTTTTATACATAAATTTTTATTAATTTTAATGGGGTGACATCAATAAATCAGGGTGCATATATTCAAAGAAAACATGTCCAGGTTATCTTGTCATTCAATTATGTTGCATACCCATCACCCAAAGTCAGATTGTCCTCCGTCACCTTCTATCTAGTTTTCTTTGTGCTCCTTACCCTCCCCCTCTCTCTCCTATTCCCCCCCATAACCACCACACTCTTGTCCATGTCTCTTAGTCTCGATTTTATGTCCCACCAATGTATGAAATTATGCAGTTACTGGTTTTTTCTGATTTACCTATTTCACCCAGTACAATGTTATCAAGATCCCACCATTTTGTTGTAGATGATCCGACGTCATCATTTCTTATGGCTGAGCAGTATACCATAGTGTATATGTACCACATCTTCTTTATCTGGTCATATATATATATATATTTTTTTTAAACTGTGATTAAAGCCTTTAAGCAAACTCTTGGCCAATACAAAAAGAATCCATAAAAGAGTAGTGTCCTTAACATGTTCACCAAGTCCAAGTTGGCACCAACACCATTCCAAATCTCTGTGAATGCAACCCAACACCAGTTCAGTCTGTTAGGAGCTGTCACAAGGATGTGTCCAGGAAAAGTCCACCTCCAGGAAAAGTCCGCATGGCACTGGAATTGTTGTCACAATTCTATACTTTGCAGCTCATGTCCAAGTCCCACTGACCGCTGCTTCTAGCTGGTAATGATTCAGGTAGACTGGAAAAGCCATCTGCAGCATGTGTGGAGATGGAGCTTCTGTTCTCCTCTGCCTGGAGAGATGAGACCAGGGTGCTTTTCCCTGGAGCTCTGCAACTTTGGCTTGGTAAAGAGAACCTTGGGGCACACTAAGCTGGGTGGCAAAGGTAAATTCACAATAGAAGTTGGCAAAAGGGGGAAAGAGAGCTCTAAATTAGGAGTAGGTCCCAGCCTGAAATATGAGTGGGGCATTGAGGTAGGAGGGATAAAGGAAACACTATATATTAAGCAAAGCAGCAGAAAATAGGACTATCAACACCCCCAACAGAGATCTTTGAGGGAAGAATAAAAAAACCTGACTATTCAGGCAAGACATAGTTAAGTGGCCCTTGTGCAAATGAGATCAGTTTACCTGCTTCTTGGAAGAAATACCCTAGGCTCGTCCACAGTGTCATAGATGGGGCCAACGGCCCTGGGCCCTTTCAGCCTTCAGTGGCAAACCCCAGCTTTCTGGGCAAGGTTAGGTCATAGGTGGCTGGAGCAGGGCTGGAAGAGACTGAACCCTCCCTTAGAGGAGTGAGGGGGAAGCCTACCTTCCAGTGTCCCTTTTCCTCACAGCAAAGGCATGTAAGCCTGGCAGGCTTTAGCTCAATGACCTTCCTTTCCACTATTGAAGCAGGACCCAGATGGATTCCTATGAGACTTCTTTGGAATGTTGGAGCCTTTAAGGGCATATCCTAAAAGTTGGTAATTCACCCGATCTCTATTGGGCTTTTTCTGCCTCTTGGTACTTTAAAGGCTATTGGATCCACTGGGTACGAAAACAAACGTCAGAGACTTTCAGGAGCTTAGATCGTAGTTTATTGGCCAAGTTTAACCTGCGCAGGGGACAACTCCCCAGTGTCCTGAGACACCATACTCACAGGGAGATGCAAATGGAGTCACGCCTAGCGCTTACAGCCAGGTCCTTATATATCCTAAGTAAGCAAGCATTCCACAGAAGCAGATGTGGTGGTTAACTATTCGCTAAGGGGTCCGCAGGCAGCATAGCAACAGGGGCTGGGTTTAGCTTAGTGGTGAATTTCAAACATAAACTTCTGATAAGGGTCTCTGACCAATGGAATGCAAATGTTTTTCCTCCTTTGTGCTGATCTTCTTTGTTCTCAGCCTCAGAGGGGCTCTATCAGCACCTCCCTGTTCTGGCTTCTTCAATAATTACTTCTAGCAGTCTCAGCACCCCTTACTAACAAAGGCCATGCTAAGAAGATCTCGCTGAGGGGTTTGAGGATCCCCATCTGCCTATATAAACCTTTTCCATATATCTGGAGCTATTTGGAAAAAGACAAAACAATGTTATTAGCTGGATCAAATAAAAGAAGGTAGAAGTTTGCAGGAGAAGATTTGGCATCTCCTGTTCATCAGCATTCAAAAGAAATTAAAAAATTTTAAAGTAAAAAGCATGGTATGGTAGACCCGTAGGAGTTCCAGGATATGACTCCCCACTTTTAAATGTTTTTTTTTTTAATTGACCTTAAAATATTTGCTGGGTACACTTTAATAATACCTTGACTTAAACGATTGTAAGAGATACCCATAATTCAAGAGGTTTGACAAAATACAGTAAATGCTTTTGCTACATATGCAGGAGCATTGTCAGTTTAACCAGTTTAGGAAATCCAATAATAGAAAAATGCATACAGACAATGAGCTATAACATGCTAGCAGCCTCTCCTGTTCTGACAGAGGTTACTATAAATCCAGAATAGGTATCCACTGTAATGTGGACATAGGACTGTTTGCCAAATGAAGGTATATGAGTAACATCCATTTGCCAAAGTTGTCCTGGTAGGAGTCCTTGAGGGTTAACTCCAAATGAAGGAACAGATTATTATATAGGACACCTTGGACAGGATTTACCAATCTGCTGTGCTGCTTCCCGAGAAAGTTGAAACTGTTTACACAGGGCTGCAGCATTCTAGTGATGAATAGTATGAGACTGAATTGCTCGACCTGTGATGGTTGCTCCAAATAATTTTCTTTTGGGTAGCTTGATCAACAAGGGCATTCCCTTGTGCTAACGCTCCAGGGAGCATGGAGTGAGCTCGAGTATGTCCTATAAAACATGGAGCTCTATGTTGACATACAAGTCTTTAAAGAAGGAGGAACTGCTGAAATAGTTAGTTGATCAGCAGTTGTCCCGAAGACAGCAGTCTTTATAGTGGAAACAAACATAAGTAAATATTTGCTGTCTGTATATAGATTAAAGGAGGAATATGGCAAATGCTGAAAAGCCATGATAATGGCATATATTTCTAGTCTTTGAGCTGATTTTAAGTTGACTGTTTCAGTATAAAGTTGTCTATTGATTTGCAAAAGCGATTTGCCATTTAGTGGAAGTTTCCCAGAGCCATTGTTGTTGATCCTTTGAAAAAAGGAACAACAATAACTTTGACGCTCAAAACCTATAAGCTGTAAGGGTCGCCTATGCCCCTTGATAATCAAGGAGGCAACAAGATCAAAATATGGAAGTGTATTCCATGGGCTATTAGAGGGTTCAATGTGCCCAAGCTGTAGCTGCTCTTGTACCAATCGAGCAGCCGCCCTAAGTTTCTCCTGAGAAAGGGGCCATTGGTCTACCCATACAGGATTATCTTATTTCTAAGTAATTGGGTCTACACAATGCATTGTTGAGGTAGCAGGAGCTATCAAGGCCCCTATGCTAAATTTTGATATCCTAATCCACACCTTCTGGTATTGGGTGCCATTTCTATGGGGGTGAGAATTCCTCGCTGTTCTTTCCCTAGTCCCTTAGTAGGCAAAAATCCCCAATCAAGCATCTGAGTACCGACTAAACCATTAGAACTGACAAACAATGCTCCCATGTTTTCAAAACATCTCTACCCCACAAATTAACTGGCCATCCAGGGAGCACATAAGGCTTAAAAAATCCAGAATGACCTTCTTAATCTTCCCAATGTAAAGAACTAGAACTTTGTTGAGGGGATTTACTCTGCCCTATACCTTGTAATTCGGTGGCTGCTGCATGAGTAGGCCAGGAAGGAGGCCAATGTAGCTTAGCAATAACAGAAACATCAGCTCCAGTATCTAAAGGTCCTTTAAATTTATGCCCATGTATTGTTAGTTCCATTTCAGGGTGTTCCTGACCTATTTTTTTTTTTAAATCCAATTGGCAAAGTCAGAAGAGCCAAATCACCAATTTGCTTGGGGCCCCTTTTGCAGGATGTGGCCTGAGAAGCAGAATTAGCATCCTTATACTATTCTTCTAACTGCCTGAATTAGCCCTGAGACAAATTCTTTTTTTTTTTTTGATTAATTTGAATGGGGTGACATTGATAAGTCAGGGTACATATGTTCAGAGAAAACAGCTCTAGGTTATTTTGCCATTTGCTTATGCTGCATTCCCATCACCCAAAGTCCAATTGCCTTTTGTCACCTTCCAACTGGTTTTCTTTGTGCCCCTCCCCCTCCCCCATCCCCGCCCCTCTCCTCCCCCCTACCCCATAACCCCCACACTCTTGTCCATGTCTCTGAGACTCATTTTTATGTCCCACCTATGTATGGAGTCATACAGTTCTTAGTTTTTTCTGATTTACTTATTTCACTCAGTATAATGCTATCAAGGTCCATCCATGTTGTTGTAAATGATCCGATGTCATCATTTCTTATGGCTGAGTAGTATTCTATAGTATATATATACCAAAGCTTCTTAATCCACTCGTCCTCAGATGGACACTTGGGCTGTTTCCAGATCTTCGCTATTGTGAACAATGTTGCCATAAACATGGGGGTGCATTTCTTCTTTTCATACAGTGCTATGGTGTGCTTGGGGTATATTCCTAACAGTGCGATAGCTGGGTCAAAAGGCAGTTCGATTTTTAATTTTTTGAGGAATCTCCATACTGTTTTCCACAGTGGCTGCACCAGTCTGCATTCCCACCAGCAGTGCAGGAGGGTTCCCTTTTCTCCACATCCTCGCCAGCACTTATTCTGTGTTCTTTTGTTGATGAACGCCATTCTGACTGGTGTGAGGTGATATCTCATTGTGGTTTTAATTTGCATTTCTCTAATGATTATTGATGTTGAGCATTTTTTCATATGCCTATTGGCCATCTGTATGTCCTCTTTGGAGAAGTGTCTATTCATTTATTTTGCCCATTTTTGGATTGGATTGTTTGTCTTCCTGGTGTTGAGATTGACAAATTCTTTATAAATTTTGATTATTAATCCTTTATCAGACGCATTGTCAAATATATTCTCCCATTGTGTAGTTTGTCTTTTTATTCTGTTCTTATTGTCTTTAGCTGTGCAGAAGCTTTTTAGTTTGATATAGTTCCATTTGTTTATCCTGTCTTTTATTTCACTTGCCTGTGGAGACAATTCGGCAAATATATTGCTGCGAGAAATGTCAGAGAGCTTACTGCCTATGTTTTCTTCTAAGATGCTTATGGTTTCATGGCTTATATTTAAGTCTTTTATCCATTTTGAGTTGATTTTTGGGAATGGTGTAAGTTGGTGGTCTAGTTTCATTTTTTTGCAGGTAGCTTTCAAATTTTGCCAACACCATTTGTTGAAGAGGCTGTCTTTACTCCAATGTATGCTCTTACTTCCTTTGTCAAATATCAGTTGTACATAAAGGTGTGGGTTTATTTCTGGGTTCTCAGTTCTGTTCCAATGATCTACATGCCTGTTCTTATGCCAGTACCAAGCTGTTTTTAGTACAATGGCCTTATAGTATAAATTGATATCCGGAAGTGTGATATCTCCCACTTTATTCTTCCTTTTCAGGATTGCTGAGGCTATTCGTGTTCTCTTTTGGTTCCATATAAATTTTTGAAATATGTGTTCTATATCTTTGAAGTAAGTCATTGGTATTTTAATTGGTATTGCATTGAATTTATAAATTGCTTTGGGTAATATAGACATTTTAATGATGTTTATTCTTCCTAACCATGAGCACGGTATATGCTTCCACTTGTTTGTATCTTCCTTGATTTCTTTTATCAATGTTTCATAATTTTCCGAGTACAACTCTTTAATCTTCCTCGTTAAATTTATTCCTAGGTACTTTATTTTTTTCGTTGCAATGGTAAAGGGGATTGATTCCTTAATTTCTCTTTCTGACAGTTCATTGTTAGTGTATAAAAATGCCTCTGATTTCTGAGTTTTAATTTTATATCCTTCCATCTTGCTGAATTCATTTATCAGGTCTAGTAGTTTTTTGACTGAGACTTTAGGGTTTTCTATATACAATATCATATCATCTGCAAATAATGATAGTTTTACTTCTTCTTTTCCAATTTGGATGCCTTTTATTTCTTTTTCTTGTCTGATTTCTGTGGCTAGAATTTCCAGAACTATGTTGAATAAGAGTGGTGAAAGGGGGCACCCTTGCCTTGTTCCTGATCTTAAGGGGATTGCTTTTTTTTTTTTTTTTTTTTTTTTGTATTTTTTCCTGAAGCTGGAAATGGGGAGAGACAGTCAGACAGACTCCCGCATGCGCCCGACCGGGATCCACCTGGCATGCCCACCAGGGGGCGATGCTCTGCCCCTCTGGGGCGTCACTCTGCCGCGACCAGAGCCACTCTAGTACCTGGGGCAGAGGCCAAGGAGCCATCCCCAGCGCCCGGGCCATCTTTGCTCCAATGGAGCCTTGGCTGAGGGAGGGGAAGAGAGAGACAGAGAAGAAGGAGGAGGGGGTGGAGAAGCAAATGGGCGCTTCTCCTATGTGCCCTGGCCGGGAATCGAACCCAGATCCCCTGCACGCCAGGCCGATGCTCTACCGCTGAGCCAACCAGCCAGGGCCAAGGGGATTGCTTTTAACTTTTGCCCCTTGAGTATGATGTTGGCCGTGGGTTTGTCATAGATGGCCTTTATCATGTTGAGGTATATTCCCTGTATTTCCAATTTGTTGAGAGTTTTGATCATGAATGGGTGCTGGATTTTATCAAATGCTTTTTCTGCATCTATTGAAATTATCATGTGGTTTTTCTCCTTCCTTTTGTTTATGTGATGAATCACATTGATTGATTTGCGAATATTGTACCAGCCTTGCCTCCCAAGAATAAATCCAACTTGATCATGGTGTATGACTTTTTTCATATATTGCTGGATCCAGTTTGCTAATATTTTGTTGAGGATTTTTAGCATCTAAATTCATCAGGGATATTGGCCTATAATTTTCTTTCTTTGTGTTGTCTTTGCCTGGCTTTAGAATCAGAATTATGCTCACCTCAAAAGGAGCTTGGAAGTCTTCCTTTCTGTTGAATTTTTTGAAATAGCTTGAGAAGGCCAGGAGTTAGTTCTTCTTTGACTATTTGGTAGAATTCACTTGTGAAGCCATCAGACCCAGGACTTTTCTTTTTTGTGAACTTTTTGATAACTGTTTTGATCTCATTTGTTGTAATTGGTCTGTTTAGGTTTTCTGATTCTTCCAGATTAATTTTTGGAAGATTATAGTTTCAAGGAATTTGTCCATTTCATCTAGGTTGTCTAGTTTTTTGACGTACAGTTCTTCATAGTATTTTCTTACAATATTTTGTATTTCTGTTTTGTCAGTTGTTATTTCTCCAATCTCGTTTCTAATTTTATTTATTTGAGTCCTCTCTCTTTTTTTCTTGGTGAGTCTGGTTAAAGGTTCATCGATCTTGTTTACCTTTTCAAAGAACCACCTCCTGGTTTCATTGATCCTCTGTATTATTTCTTTAGCCTCTATGTCATTTATTTCTGCTCTGATCTTTATTATTTCCTTCCTTCGACTAGCTCTGGGCTTTACTTGCTGTTCTTTTTCTAGTTCTTTTAGATGTAGGGTCAAGTTGTTTATTTCAGCTCTTTCTAGCTTCTTGAGCTATGCCTGCAATGCTATGAACTTCCCTCTCAGGACTGCTTTTGCTGTGTCCCATTAATTTTGAGTTGATGTATGCTCATTATTGTTTGTTTCTAGGAATTTTTAAATTTCTTCTTTGATCTCATTGTTTACCCATTTGTTATATAATAATGTGTTATTTAGTTTTCAAATGTTTGAGTATTTTTCAGTTTTTCTGTTGTGGTTGATTTCTAGTTTAATGCCATTGTGATCAGAGAAAGTGCTCGATATGATTTCAATCTTAAATTTGTTGAGACTGCTTTTGTGCCCTAACATGTGGTCTATTCTAGAGAATGTACCATGAGCACTTGAAAAGAATGTATATTCTGCTGCTTTCGGGTGAAAGGTTCTGAAGATATCTATTAAATGGAGTTGATCTAGTATGTCCTTTAAGTCTGCTGTTTCTTTGTTAATTTTCTTTCTTGAGGATCTATGTAGTGATGTTAGTGGGGTATTAAAATTCCCTACTATTAGAATATTGCTGTTGATCTCACCCTTTAAATCCATCAAAGTCTGCTTTATATATTTAGGTGCTCTTATATTCGGTGCGTAGATATTTATAATGGTTATATCTCCCTGTTGGATTGCTCCCTTTATCATTATGTAGTGACCTTCTTTATCTCTTACTATAGTCTTTTTTTTAAAGTCTCTTTTGTCTGATATAAGTATTGCTACCCCAGCTTTTTTTTCATTTCCATGAAATATTTTTTTCCATCCATTTATCTTCAGTCTATGTGCATCTTTTTTTTTAAGGTGTGTCTCTTGTAGACAGCATATATATGGGTCCTGTTTTCTTATCCACGCAGCTACCCTATGTCTTTTGATCAGATCATTTAATCCATTTACATTTACGGTTATTATTAATATGTAATTTTTTATTGCCGTTTTATTCTTTAAAATTGTATTCCTCTTTTGCTGTATTCTTTTTTTCCTTAGATCTGTTTACAACAGGCCCCTTAGCATTTCTTGCAGCCTTGGTTTGGCTGCAGTGAATTCCTTGAGGTTTTTTTTTTGTCTGGAAAGCTTTTTATTTCTCCTTCAATTTTAAACGATAGTCTTGCTGGATAAAGTAGTCTTGGTTGTAGGCTCTTGTTCTGCATTACTTTGAATATTTCTTGCCATTCCTTTCTGGCCTCAAGTGTTTCTGTTGAGAAATCAGAAGTCATCCTTATGGGGGCTCCTTTGTAGGTGATAGTCTTTTTTTGTCTAGCAGCTTTTAATATTTTCTCTTTATCACTTAGCTTTGGTATTTTAATTATGATGTGTCTTGGTGTTGATTTCTTTGGGTTTCTCTTTAATGGAGTTCTCTGTGCTTCCTGAACATGTGAGATGTTTTCTTGCCTAAATTGAGGAAAGTTTTCAGCTATGATATGCTTGAACAAAGTCTCTATCCCTTGTTCTTTCTCTTCTTCTTCAGGAACCCCTATGATGCGGATGTTATTTCTCTTCATGTTGTCACAGAGCTCTCTTAGAGTTTCCTTAGACTTTTTGAGTCTCTTTTCTTTTTTCTGCTCTGTTTCTGTGTCTTTATTTATCATGTCCTCTAACTTGCTGATTCGATTCTCAGCTTCATCCATCCTGCTTTTAATTTCTTCCATTGTGTTCTTCATTTCTGATATTGTTTATCTTTTTTTTTTTTTTCCTGAAGTTGGAAATGGGGAGGCAGTCAGACAGACTCCCGCATGCGCCCGACCGGGATCCACCCGGCATGCCCACCAGGGGGCGATGCTCTACCTATCTTGGGGCATCGCTCTGCCACAATCAGAGCCATTCTAGCTCCTGAGGCAGAGGCCACAGAGCCATCCTCAGCGCCCGGGCAATCTTTACTACAATGGAGCCTTGGCTGCAGGAGGGGAAGAGAGAGACATAGAGGAAGGAGAAGGGGAGAGGTGGAGAAGCAGATGGGTGCTTCTCCTGTGTGCCCTGGCTGGGAGTCGAACCTGGAACTCACGCATGCCAGGCCAACGCTCTACCACTGAGCCAACCGGCCAGGGCCCATTTCTGATATTGTATTTGTCATTTCAGTGATTCTTTTTTATTATTTCAATGTCTGTTTTTATATCTGCTCTCTTTAATTGTTTGTAATGACCATCTATTGTTGCTCTAATATCTTTGAGCATCCTAATAATCGTTATTTTAAACTCTGCACCTGGTAATTTGGTTATATCTGTTTTATTCAGGTCCTTTTCTGGGGATTTCTCTTGACTCATTTGTGTTACATTTCTCTGCCTTCTCATCTTCTCTGTGTAAAAGAAGGTGTTGGCCACTGGAGTCTACTGGGTGAGGCCTCTGTTCCCTAGGTACGGTCTGTCTGCAGGTCCGCCACCCCCTCTGCTGTTGCTGCATAGGACGTTTGTGTATGGGCGTTGCTGGTGCCTTCCCACTGGGGCTGTTGCTGTGGTTTCTGCCTTTCCTTCATGGGGTGGCTGTGATCACGTGCTCGGGTGTACAAGCCTTGGTGGCTTTGGCCTTTGCCCCACCCCCGTGTGTGGCATTATGCTTGGCCCTGAGGTCAGTGGCAGCACCTTTGCTCAGTTGCTGGTCTCCGCCTGTTTCCGGGCTTTCACCCTTCTCTTGCAGGAGGAGCCCACTCGTGGGACAGCTGCAAGCCTTGGCTCTACCGGCTGGGGGGACTGCATGCCCATGCTCAGTAGCGGGACTCCACCTGTTCTGGGTTTTGGCTCCACCCTCTGGGAGGAGCCGGCTCCCATGTCAGGTCACAAGCCTCAGTTCCATGGGCGGGGCAAGGCTGTGCTCCTGCACCCCTTGCTCAAGGGCGGGTCTCCACCCCTTCCGGGGTTTCGGCCTTTCTCCCGCAGGCTGGATTACAGGCGGCCTGCAGCTGGGCTTGACTGCTTTTGCACGTCCCCTCCTCCCCAGCCAGGCAAGACGGAGCTCACACCTGGGCCTCAGTGGTGGCCAGCCGGCTTCCGCCCTTGCCAAAAAACCGCACTTCCGCGTCCCGCCGCCACCCACCCTCTGGTGAGCCCTTAGCTGTGTGGGTGTGGGCGCTTCAGCTCAGACCCTAACACTCACTACTGTAGACCCGAAAGTTCCCTCCTTCTAAGCGACTCTGCTCTGAGTGCCACAGGAGTGCTTGTTTGGCTGGTGTCCTGCTTCCCTTTGCTGGTATTGCTGTTTCCAGGGGAAATATTCACTTCAGATTTGGGGAGTGACTTCTCCCAGGGGTTAGGGTGGCTGTCTCCCAAAATGTTTCTCCCTGTGCCTCCTAGATTACACTCTCTTACTGCTACTCTGGTCCTCTCCTCTTTCCCCATTCCCCGGATGAGTGGTTGTGAGAGAGATTTTCTGTGCGGTCCCTTTAAGAAGAATCCTGGGTCTGAGAAATCAGTTTCTTTCTCACAAACAGTATCCTGTCTTGTTTCCAGCTAAATACCGTCCATATGCCTCTTCTAGGCTCTGGGGCTGCAGGCTGGGGCTTTGTTCCTGGGGCTCAGGACCCTCCCCTCTCTGCTAAACTCACTTCCCGCCACGCGAGTCTCTACCGGCTGCCGTTCGCTCCAGGGAGCTGGGCAGCCCTCTCCACATTTCCACTTTTCCTACCAGTCTCAGTATGGCTTCTTCAGTGTTCCTTGTTTGAAGAGTCCTCTTAGTTTAGTCCAAAGTTGGTTTTTCCAGATGATAGTTCTTAAAATTAGTTTGTAATCCACTTTGGTTCTGGGAGGTCGGAGTTGGTACGTCCGCCTACTCCAGAACCATCTTATCTTCCCGCACATGGTATTTTGTGGAAGAGCCACACTCAAGGGGCCAAAGAGCCGCATGTGGCTCATGAGCCGCAGTTGCCAACCACTGGATTAGAGTTATTTGGAAAAAATAAAAAGCCCATTGGGCCAATAACTTACCTTTGACATGGGTTTGATTCTGGGAAATGTGACCAGTTCTTCCTTATCACTGACAGCATTATAGATGAGAAAACACTGTTGACGTGGCGCCCTGGCCCTCAGACAACTTGACAGTCAAAGGCCTCCACCTGCACCCCACTCCGACGCTGTAGAGGCATGCTGGGCTTTGTCTGCCTCCTACCAACACCTACTCCTCCATGCAGGGAAGAGAACGATGGCCCTGGGTTTTTCCCTTTGTCTGCAAATCTATGCAACTGTTAAAATCCATTTCTCCAGGTTGATAGGTCTGGTGTGCAAGCCCTTGGGTATATCTGCATTAGTTTCCCACTTTCAGGTGGAAAAAAGACCAGTTGTGACTTTATGTATCTACATGTTTTGGTGACAAGAAGGGGAGTTTAAATTGTGATGAAGTCAAGCTTTCTCCCTTTGAAATAATAGTTCTATAATTAAAAAGTATCCAAGGCCCTGGCCGGTTGGCTCAGTGGTAGAGTGTCGGCCTGGTGTGCGGGGGACTCGGGTTCGATTCCCGGCCAGGGCACACAGGAGAAGCGCCCATTTGCTTCTCCACCCCCACCCCCTCCTTCCTCTCTGTCTCTCTCTTCCCCTTCCACAGCCAAGGCTCCATTGGAGCAAAGATGGCCCAACGCTGGGGATGGCTCCTTGGCCTCTGCCCCAGGCGCTAGAGTGGCTCTGGTCGCGGCAGAATGACGCCCCGGAGGGGCAGAGCATCGCCCCCTGGTGGGCAGAGCGTCGCCCCTGGTGGGCGTGCCGGGTGGATCCCAGTCGGGCGCATGCGGGAGTCTGTCTGACTGTCTCTCCCCGTTTCCGGCTTCAGAGAAAATACAAAAAAAAAAAAAAAAGTATCCAAACACTGAAATGGGACAGGAAATACAGACACTCTTTTTTACATTTAAAAATAAAAAATGCTAGCCCTGGCCAGTGGTGTAGTGAATAGAATGTCATCCCGTAGTTCTGACATCACTGGTTCAATCTTGGGGTCATTGGCTTGACCCTGGGGTCACCAATTTGAAGGTCACTGGCTTGATCTTAGGTTGGCTCATGTCGCTGGCTCGATTCCGAGGACACTGGCTTGATCCCAAGAGTGGAGCTGAACCCCAGGTCAGGGCCTCAACCCTGAGGTCACCAGTTTGAGCCCTGGTCAGGGATCATATGAAAAGCAATCAGTGGTACAACTAAGTGGAAAAATGAGTTGATGCGTCCCTCTTTCTCTCTCCCTTTCTCTCTCTCAAAAAAGATATATAAATAAACAAAAATAAAAAATACTAAATTAAATATTTTCATTTTGTATCAAGAGTAATAAAAAAATAGAAGGAACATGAGTAATAAAGAGTAATAAAAAAAATAGAAGAAACTATTTTAAAGTATACTTTAAAATAGTCCAGCCCTGGTCAGTGGCAGAGTGCATAGAGCACTGCCCTGGAGCATGGAGGTCACTGGTTCAATCCCATGTTTAATCTCAGGGTCACTGGCTTTAGTCCAGAGCCACTGATCCTGAGGTTACGGGCTTGCTCCCAACTGGTCAGGGCACATATGAGAAGCAATCAATGGCACAACTAAGTGAAACAATGAGTTGATGCTTCTCTCTCTCTCTCTGTCTCTCAAAAAACAATCCCTATTTGCAGGGTGGCTCAGTGGATAAAGAGGTGATCGGGTGCACCAGAGGTGGGGTGTTTACCCCCCACCCCCAGTCAGGGCACACATGAGAAGCATCAATGAATGCACAACTAACTGGAACTATGTGAAATAAGTTGATGCTTCTCTCTCTTGTGTTTCCTCCCCTCTCTTTTCCTCTTAAATCAATAAAAAAATTCAAAAGAAAAGAGTCCTTATATTCTTATATTCACTTACAAATTGAAATAAAAAGTAAAAATATATTTATGTGCAAGTTTGAATTCGTCTATAGCAGTTTAAGAGCACTAGACACACTCTACCAGGTCCAAAATGTATTGTTGACAATGGCACTGAAAACAAGATGGTCTCCAATCGTAGACGGTCCTTGGATCTGAAACACATCCACAGACTTCATAAGCAGATGTGCTCCTCAGAGGCACCTGATGAAACAAAAGGAAGGAGAGAGAGAAGAAATGGATCATTCTCCAAAATATTTCCAGTAACTGCTGATTCACTTAACAGGTGCACCAACCAGTGTCCAGTGTACTATCTGTCAATATCTTTTCACTCTAGTGAGCTAAATGACTGGATCCTGTACCTGAGTGTTCTGTACGGTACCTGCAAATATTTTAGGACATACTATGTCCCCAAGCTGTGGAGTCTTTACCAAAATGCTGGTGCTTCTGCTCTTGCGGTAAACAGTCCTGTTTTTGTTTTATTCCCCATGAAAGTCTCTCCAAAAACACAAGCCAGTGCCTTTCAAGCTAATTTGAGGTTTATATGCATCCTGGCAGCTCGTGACCACAATCACAGGAAGCGGTAACTCTAGGGTGGAATGGGGCACAGTGAAGAGAACCGCCAGTCGGTGCCTTTCACACCAGTCCCTTAGCTTCCACGTAACAAAAGACTGTTTTCCCCCACAGGAAAATTGCCTAGATTGCTGCACAAAGCCTGAAAGGCTACAAAGTACACATTTTACAATTTGTGTGTGTGTGAAATTTTGAAATATCTATAAAGAATATTTTAGCTGAGAAAGTTACTTCCATTATTTTCTACATCTTAGATCCCCACTGTAGTCATTCAATTACTCTAAAGAATTGTGCAAACATTCAGAGAACAGGCTCTGCCACAGTTCATTATACTGTAAGCTTTTACTGTAAAC
Source organism: Saccopteryx leptura (assembly GCF_036850995.1). Taxonomy (NCBI): domain Eukaryota; kingdom Metazoa; phylum Chordata; class Mammalia; order Chiroptera; family Emballonuridae; genus Saccopteryx; species Saccopteryx leptura. Next base: position 135,962,615 of record NC_089506.1, read on the forward strand.
AGGTTCAAATGCTTCACTGTCATTAAGAATGACAGTCTCATTTTAAAAACAAGCTTTCTTTAATTTGTGCATAATTTATAGGAAGGATAACTACAGGTTTCTAACTATAATCATAACTACCAGCACATTTATAATAAAATGCTTGTAGTCTGAAGGAAATAAAACCTTAATATTTTTCAGTGGTTACAAAAATTGTCAGAAGGGCAAATCTTGTTCAATTGCATTTTCAGACTACATATGTTCTTTAAAATTGCTGAATTGCCTACATGTTCTACTAAGAATAAAATAACCTTTTTTGAAACTGAGGTATATTTTAAAGTATTCTTCTAAGTTCTTCCCTCTTTCTCCTCTTATTTTCCAGTTAGTCCTTTGGCCAAAATGACTCTAACAAACCTTTGAAGGTCAGGCCCAATCACAAATTGCCTTTTAAAAAGTTTGCAACTTGACTATTTTTAAGTATGAAGGCTGTTTTCTCTTTCTATTCTGCATCTACTTTGTCATAACTACAGTGTGTCCGTAAAGTCATGGTGCACTTTTGACTGGTCACAGGAAAGCAATAAAAGATGATAGAAATGTGAAATCTGCACCAAATAAAAGGAGACCCTTACCAGTTTCTGTAGGATGATGTGGCAGCATGTGCACATGCGCAGATGATGACGTAACACCATGTATACAGCGGAGAAGCCCACGGCCATGCCAGTCGAGATGTGGCGGTACAGAGGAAAGTTCAGTGTGTTCTGTGGCTCGCTAAATTCAAATCCGTGACCAAAGTGCAACGTGAATATCGGCGTGTTTAAAACGAAGCGCCACCACATAGGAATAACATTACTCGGTGGGATAAGCAGTTGAAGGAAACTGGCAGTTTGGTGGAGAAACCCCGTTCTGGTAGGCCATCAGTCAGTAACGAGTCTGTAGAGGCTATATGGGATAGCTACCTAAGGAGCCCTAAAAAATCTGTGCGTGAGCCCACATCGAACTGCACTGAATAGGTATGAAACTGGGAGAGTTTTCCTTTTATTTGGTGCAGATTTTACATTTCTATCGCCTTTTGTTGCTTTCCTGTGACCGGTCAAAAGTGCACCATGACTTTACGGACACACTGTATTATTACAAGAAGTCGCAATGTCACCAGATCAACATTCTTAATTCAGAGTAAAGTAAAAGAACTGTTATTTTATTTTGATTTTTGAACTAAGGACTTAAATATCCACCTAAAAACAAAAGGATAGGTTAATCCGAAGCTAAACAGGTAAATGACTTATCATTTTCTCATTTTGCTAAAAGACAAACACTGTCCTCTCTTGGTCACCTTGACTTGCCCAGTTACTGGATCTCAGACCCTTTCTACGTTCTCTCCACTGGTTCCAACGTCACACACCAAAGGTCAAAACCAAGAACCTTGCAGAAATTGCAGCCACCATCTCCATCCAAACCATAATCTGGACACCAAATGTACTTTCATGTTGGTTTGCAAGAGGTGGGAGGCCCAGTTCAGTGCTCGGAGCAGAGGTGTGATTGGTGGAAACTGCTCCTTCCTCTTCATCACAAATGAGATGTGAAAGGTGGATGTAAACATTCATGATACAAAATTCCCCACAGGACTCGAGTATACAGCGTTTTCTTCTCAATAGTATTTTCAAGTCATAAAATTTTTAGCAAAATTAAATTATTCCCAAAGACTTAAAACTCCTGAGGAAATAAATATGTGTTATTCTATAGAGTGACTTTCATCTGAATGGTGGATATTTATGGTGAATTGGATAACAGATCAGAAAGGCCTTTTTATTTTTATTTTTTATTATAAATAAATTTTAATTAATGTTAATGGGGTGACATCAATAAATCACGGTACATATATTCAAAGAATACATGTCCAGGTTATCTTGTCATTCAATTATGTTGCATACCCATCACCCAAAGACAGATTGTCCTCCATCACCCTTTATCTAGTTTTCTTTGTGCCGCTACCCTTGCCCCTTTCCCTCTCTTTCCTTCTCTCTCCCCCACCCCCCGTAACCACCACACTCTTGTCCATGTCTCTTAGTCTCATTTTTATGTCCCACCAATATATGGAATCATGCAGTTCCTGTTTTTTTCTGATTTATTTATTTCACTTTGTATCATGTTATCAAGATCCCAACATTTTGCTGTAAATGATCCGATGTCATCATTTCTTATGGCTGAGTTGTATTCCATAGTGTATATGTGCCACATCTTCTTTATCCAGTCATCTATTGACGGGCTTTTTGGTTGTTTCCATGTCCTGGCCACTGTGAACAATGCTGCAATGAACATGGGGCTCCATGTGTCTTTACGTATCAATGTTTCTGAGTTTTGGGGGTATATACCCAGAAGAGAGATTGCTGGGTCATAAGATAGTTCTATTTTCAGTTTTTTGAGGAACCACCATACTTTCTTCCATAATGGTTATACTACTTTACATTCCACCAACAGTGAATGAGGGTTCCTTTTTCTCCACAGCCTCTCCAACATTTGCTATTACCTGTCTTGTTAATAATAGCTAATCGAACAGGTGTGAGGTGGTATCTCATTGCAGTTTTGATTTGCATTTCTCTAATAACTAAAAAAGATGAGCATCTTTTCATATATCTGTTGGCCATTTGTATTTCTTCCTGGGAGAAGTGTCTGTTCATGTCCTCTTCCCATTTTTTTATTGGATTGTTTGATTGTTTGTTGTTGAGTTTTATGAGTTCTTTGTATATTTTGGATATTAGGCCCTTATCTGAGCTGTTGTTTGAAAATATCACTTCCCATTTAGTAGTTGGCTGTCTGTTTATTTTGTTATCAGTTTCTCTTGCTGAGCAAAAACTTCTTAGTCTGATGTAGTCCCATTCATTTATCTTTGCCTTCACTTCCCTTGCCTTTGGAGTCAAATTCATAAAATGCTCTTTAAAACCCAGGTCCATGAGTTTAGTACCTATGTCTTCTTCTATGTACTTTATTGTTTCAGGTCTTATATTTAGGTCTTTGATCCATTTTGAATTAATTTTGGTACAAGGGGACAAGCTGTAGTTGAGTTTCATTCTTTTGCATGTGGCTTTCCAGTTTTCCCAGCATCATTTGTTGAAGAGGCTTTCTTTTCTCCATTGTGTGTTGTTGGCCCCTTTATCAAAAATTATTTGACCATATATATGTGGTTTTATTTCTGGACTTTCTATTCTGTTCCATTGGTCTGAGTGTCTATTTTTCTGCCAATACCATGCTGTTTTGATTGTTGTGGCCCTATAATATAGTTTGAAGTCAGATATTGTAATAACCCCAGTTTCATTATTTTTCCTTAAGATTGCTTTGGCTATTCAGGGTTTTTTATAGTTCCATAAAAATCTGATGATTTTTTGTTTCTTTTCTTTAAAAAATGTCATTGGATTTTGATGGGAATTGCATTAAATTTATAAATTGCTTTGGGTAATATGGCCATTTTGATTATATTTATTCTTCCTATCCAAGACCAAGGAATATTTTTCCATCTCATTGTATCTTTTTTGATTTCCCTTAACAATGGTTTGTAGTTTTTGTTATATAGGTCCTTTACATTCTTTGTTATGTTTATTCCTAGGTATTTTATTTTTGTTGCAATCATGAAAAAAATTATTTTTTTGAGTTCACTTTCTAATATTTCAATGTTGGCATATAGAAAGGCTATGGACTTTTGTATATTAATTTTGTATCCTGCGACCTTACTGTATTGGTTTATTGTTTCTAGTAATCTTTTTGTGGAGTCTTTGGGGTTTTCAATGTATAGGATCATATCATATGCAAAAAGTGATACCTTTACTTCTTCTTTTCCAAAATGGATGCCTTTTATTTCTTTCTCTTGTCTGACTGCTCTGGCCAGAACGTCTAGCACCACGTTAAATAAGAGTGGAGAGAGTGGACAACCCTGTCTTGTTCCTGATTCAAGGTTGAAAGTCCTCAGCTTTATCCCATTTAATATGATGTTGGCTGATGGTTTATCATATATGGCCTTTACCATGTTGAGATATTTTCCTTCTATACCCATTTTGTTGAGTGTCTTAAACATAAAGTTGTGTTGTATTTTATCGAATGCCTTTTCTGCATCTATTGATAAAATCATGTGGTTTTGTTCTTTGTTTTGTTGATATGATGTATTATGTTAACCGTTTTACATATGTTGAACCATCCTTGAGATTCTGGGATGAATCCTACTTGATCATGAAGTATTATTCTATTAATATGTTGTTGTATTCGATTTGCTAGCATTTTGTTTAGTATTTTAGTATCTGTATTCATTAGAGATATTGGTCTGTAGTTTTCTTTTTTTGTGCCATCCTTGCCTGGTTTCAGTATGAGGGTTATGTTGGCCTCATAAAATGTGTTTGGAAGTATTGCTTCTTCTTCAATTTTTTGGAAGACTTTAAGCAGAATAGGAACCAAGTCTTCTTTGAATGTTTGATAGAATTCACTAGTATAACCGTTTGGGACTGAACTTTTATTTTTGGGGAGGTTTTAAATATTTTTTTGTATTTCCTCCCTGCTAATTGGTCTGTTTAGGTTTTCTGCTTCTTCTTGACTCAGTCTAAGAAGGTTGTATTGTTCTAGAAATTTATCCATTTCTTCTAGATTGTTGAATTTGGTGGCATATAGTTTTTCATAGTATTCTACAATAATTCTTTATATATCTATGATGTTTGTGGTGATTTCTCCTCTTTCATTTTGGATTTTGTTTATATGAGTCCTTTCTCTTTTTTCCTTGGTGAGTCTTGCCAAGGGTTTGTCAATTTTGTTGATATTTTCAAAGAACCATCTCCTTGTTTTATTAATTTTTTCTATAGTTTTTCTGTTCTCTATTTCATTTATTTCTGCTCTGATTTTTATTATTTCCTTTCTTCGGCTGGTTTTGGGTTGTCTTTGTTCTTCTTTTTCTAGTTCCTTAAGGTGTGAAGTTAAGTGGTTCACTTGGGCTCTCTCTTGTTTGTTCATATAGGCCTGTAGTGATATTAACTTTTCTCTTATTACTGCTTTTCTGCATCCCAGAGATTCTGATATGTCATCCTGTCATTTTCATTTGTCTGTATATATCTTTTGATCTCTGCACTTATTTCTTCTTTGACCCATTCATTTTTTAAAGTATGTTGTTTAGTTTCCACATTTTTGTGGGTTTTTTTCTTCTCTTTTTTTGTAGTTGAATTCTAGTTTCAAGGCTTTATGATCAGAAAATATGCTTGGTACAATTTCGATTTTTCTGAATTTGCTGATGTTATTTTTGTGGCCCAATATATGGTCAATTCTTGAGAATGTTCCATGTACACTAGAGAAAAATGTATACTCTTTTGCTTTGGAATGAAATGTCCTGTAGATGTCTATCATATCCAGGTACTCTAGTGTTTCTTTTAAGGCCAATATATCTTTATTGATTTTCTGTTTGGATGACCGATCTAGAGCCGTCAGCGGTGTATTGAGGTCTCCAAGTATGACTGTATTTTTGTCAGTTTTTGTTTTTAGGTCAATAAGTAGCTGTCTTATATATTTTGGTGCTCCTTGGTTTGGTGCATATATATTGAAGATTGTTATGTCTTCTTGATTCAGTGTCCCCTTAATCATTATGAAATGACCATTTTTTTCTCTGAGTACTTTTGCTGTCTTGTAATCAGTATTATTAGATATGAGTACTTCTGCACCTGCTTTTTATTTGCTTGGAGTTATTGTTTTCCAGCCTTTCACTTTGAATTTGTTTTTATCCTTGTGGCTTAGATGTGTTTCTTGTAGGCAGCCTACAGTTGGATTTTCTTTTTTAATCCATTCTGCTACTCTGTGTCTTTTTATTGGTGAGTTTAATCCATTTACATTTAGTGTAATTATTGACACTTGTGGGTTCGCTATTGCCATTTTATAAATTGCTTTCTGTTAGTTTTGTATCTTGTTTGATTCTTCCCTTTTGTTTTTCTAGCATTTGTTTTTGTTTGTATTCCATACTTCTTTCCTCTGTTCCTACCTTTTTTAAGTCATGAGCTTCTGTGGTGGTGTTTTCAAGGGTGGTTAGCATTAAGTAATGAATAGGGTACCTACCATATTCATTGTAGTACTCTATCTTATGAGTGTTTCTGCACTCCATCATCCTTTGCTACTGTTAGTCTCCATCTTCTCCCCTTTTTTTTGTTTTTATTGTCACAGTTTAAATTTGGTTTTATGGTGTTCTTGGTGGAGCTTTTACTTGTCGTTTTGTTTTGTTTTGTTCTTTGAATCTGGTTGGAAAACCCCCTTTAGTACTTTCTGGAGTGGGGGTTTTCTGATGATAAATTCCCTCATCTTTTCTGTATTTGTGAATGTTTTTATTTCTCCTTCATATTTGAAGGATAACTTTGATGGGCAGAGTATTCTTGGCTGAAAATTCCTCTCTTTCAGGGCTTTAAATATTGGGGTCCACTCTCTTCTAGCTTGTAGAGTTTCTGCTGAGAAATCTGATGATAATCTAAGAGGCCTTCCTTTATATGTTGTATTCTTCTTTTCCCTGGCTGCCTTGAGAATTTTTTCTTTGTCGTTGGTTTGTGCCAATTTCATTATGATGTGCCTTGGAGTAGGTTTGTTGTGGTTAAGAAAACTCGGTGTTCTGTTTGCTTCTTGAATTTGAGGCTTTAGTTCTTTCCACAGGCTTGGGAAGTTCTCGTCTATTATTTGTTTGAATATATTCTCCATTCCATTTTCTCTCTCTCTTCTCCCTCTGATATACCTATTATTCTTATGTTATTCTTTTTGATGGAGTCAGACAATTCCTAAAGGGCTTCCTCAGTTTTTAAAATTTTTGAGTCTCTTCTTCTCTCTGTTGTGTCTGAAGTTGCTTATCTTCTATGTCACTAATCCTACCCTCTATCTGGGCTTTTCATTGAGCTAAGCTTGTTACCTTGTTTTTCAGTTCATGAATTGAGTTTTTCATGTCTGTTTCATTTGTTTTTATAGTTTCAATTTCCTTGGTAATATATTCTTTGTGTTCGTTGAGTTTTCTGAGCTCCCTAAATTGCCTTTCTGTGTTTTCTTGTATATCTCTGAGTATTTTTAGAATTTCTATTTTAAATTCTCTGTCATTTAGCTCCAAGGTTTCCAATATATTAAATTTTTTCTCCATAGATTTTTCCACATCTATCTGTGCTACTTCTCTATCTTTTGTATCCATGATATTTGATTTCCTTTTTCTTAATGGCATCTGAGGGTGGTCTTGTTGATAGCACTAATGAGAATTAATAAAGAATAAAAAGTAAAAAAAATGGAAAAAATTTTGGAATAAAATAATAATAATAATAAAATAATAATAATTTATTATTTCCCCCTTTTTTGTCTTCTCTTCCCCTCCTCTCCCCTCCTCCTTAGGAAAATATAATGATGAACTGTGAGTTATATTATGCTAAATGTAACAAATACTGCTTATAACGAAAGGCCTGAGTTGGGGGGGAAGTGTTCAAGGGGCAAAAAAGGAGGTAGGGACCCACAAAATGCAAAAAAGGAAAAAATTTGGGTCAAGTATAAAATGATTTGCTTGTAAGTGATGGTTGACTAAGAGATATAATTAGAGGGACAAGAGGGAAACAGAAAAAAAATTACTATTGTATTAAGTGGAGCAAAAACTAAATAGAATGGAGAGCCTGGGTTGGGAGGAATTCTAATGAGTTAAAAAACAAAGTAAAAAGCACCCAAAATGCCACAAAAAAAACCCAAGTTGAGTCCCAAATAAAATAATTTGTTCGTGATTGAGGATTGAATGAGAGGAAAAGTAAAAGGAGAAAAGAAGAAACCAATAGAGAAGGAGAAAAAAGAAAAAGGCGAAAAGGAAAAGAAGAAAAATAAAACTAAAAGAGAGAGAGAGAGTGAGAGTTAAGGGTTTTGAAGTGTAACCCTCATGGAGAGAAAGAAAGAAAAAAAGAAATAAATGGGAAATGTAACACTTATGGGTAGTGTAGTTCAAGAAGAGGAAAGAATAAGACGGGCAGAGAATAAAAGGACCAAGGTGGAGGAAAAAGAAATAATAATAATAATAAAGGCTAGAAGATGAAAGAAACAAAAAAAATAATGAAACAAGTTATACAGTCTGTGGATTTTTCTTTATTTTGAGAGGTTAACTTCTTCCTTTTTCTTTCCTCGCTCTCTTCCTGGTGTTAGCTGGAGAGTTGGATCAGAGAGCCTTACCTGAAGCTGCAGCCCCAAGAGATGATATCCTCAGTGGATCAACTGTAAAAGTCCCATCCCTGGGAGAGCTCTGTTAAGGATGCTTTCCTGTCTCAGACTTGGCCTAAGTGAAATGAGAAAAAATAAACAAACTAATTCTCTTTAAAAATCCAATCAAAAGCACATGCACACGACCTGTTTGGCCAGAAGCAGACCGAGTGAAATTGCACTGTGTGCAGGTACCCACAGGTGACTGCAGCCACAAATGCTTATCTGCTGTGCAGAGATGACTTTAAAGCCAGCCCTCAAGAACTCCCACAGGTGCAGGTCCAAAGAATATGAGCTCCTAGTCAAAAATCATAAAAAATAAAAATAATCAAGTCACCCAAATCCAGAAGAAGCATCAGACAATAGAGTGAGGCCCACAAAGACTACAGATGCTGAAGTTATTACATAAACAATATAAAGCGAGAACTTTGAAATATCTTAAGAAATAAAAAAAAATCAAAAGTATTTTGCTGCAACAAGAAAACAACCTAGAAGACTTGACAAAGAAACAAAGAGAATGTCAATACAAAAAGAATATGTAATAATTAATATTTAAAACTCAGTGAATGAATTAAATAGCAGGTAAGGCAGTGAACTAGAATACAGGTCTGAAGGAGTTACTACAATGGCAGATGGATAGGCAAAGGATGGCAACTATACGAGAGGTCAAAGGTCATTGGGAATGCAGTGAGAAATCTAACAAGCGTCTAATCAGACTCCCAGAAGGAGGGACAAAAAGAGTGGGAGAAAAGAAACGAGAAGAAAATGCCATAGACATTTAAGTAAGAGTTAACAAGCAAGTTTAAGGTACACATGAAAAGGTGTCAGGTGTCATTACTAATCAGGGGAATGCAAATTTTAACCAACATGAGTTACTATTTCATGGCCACAAAGTTGGGGGGGGGAAAGCGTCTACAATATTGTTTAAGTGACAATGGGGAGCAGCAGAACTCTAATAAACAGAAGTATAACTCAGTCCAATCATTCTGTTACCTAAAAGTATTCTGTTGATAGTAAGGACTAAGAATGTGGACTGTATCAGCCAGGTTAAGTTTATTTATCTCTCCATTCAGTAAGTATTTACTGAACACCCATATTCAGGAATTATCTTAGAATTTAAAAAAAATCAATCTTTCTTCAAAGGAGCTTAGGATGCAGGGGTCCCCAAACTTTTTACACAGGGGGCCAGTTCACTGTCCCTCAGACTGTTGGAGGGCCGCCACATACAGTGCTCCTCTCACTGACCACCAATGAAAGGTGCCCCTTCCGGATGTGCGGTGGGGGGCCGGATAAATGGCCTCAGGGGGCCGCATGCGGCCTTCGGGCCGTAGTTTGGGGACGCCTGATAGTGGGTCAGATAATCAAAAATCACACAAACTTAAATCTATAACTGTGGAAGAAAGGAGCATGTAAAAACTCTAAGAGTGGGGGATGAGCTGTGGAGGTCAGAGAAGGCTTTCCTGGCAGGGTGATGACTGTGATGATGACCGGGAGAGACTAGGAGGTAAAAGAGAAAAGGTGCCTGGGGGGGGGAGGGGGCTAGGGCAATTGCTACTGAAAGAGGGACTAACGTGTGTAATTGCTCTGATGTTGAAGGCAACATTTAGTTGCATGAACTGAAAAGAGGCATTGTGGCTGGAACAAGGAGAAATGGAGAGAGCATATGCTGGGGGATGGAGAGGTGCCAGTGGTGATGAGACCAGCTGGGGCTGGAGAGGGAGGCAGAAGCCAGACCAGGAAGGAAGGGCTTGGGGTAATGGGAAGGGTCTCATACTGGGGCAGTGGGAAGGGTCTCATACTGGGAAGGGTCTCATACTGGGGCAGTGGGAAGGATCTCATCCTGGGGCAATGGGAAGGATCTTATACTGGGAAGGGTCTCATACTGGGGCAGTGGGAAGGATCTTATACTGGGAAGGGTCTCATACTGGGGCAGTGTGAAGGATCTCATACTGGGGCAATGGGAAGGGTCTCATACTGGGGCAATGGGAAGGATCTTATACTGGGAAGGGTCTCATACTGGGGCAGTGGGAAGGGTCTCATACTGCGGCAATGGGAAGGGCCTCATACTGGGGCAATGGGAAGGATCTTATACTGGGAAGGGTCTCATACTGGGGCAGTGGGAAGGATCTCATACTGGGGCAGTGGAAAGGGTCTCATACTGGGGTAGTGGGAAGGGTCTCATACTGGGGGAATGGGAAGTATCTTATACTAGGAAGGATCTCATACTGGGGCAATGGGAAGGGTCTCATACTGGGGCAATGGGAAGGGTCTCATACTGGGCAGTGGGAAGGATCTCATACTGGGAAGGGTCTCATACTGGGGCAGTGGAAACGGTCTCATACTGGGGCAATGGGAAGGGTCTCATACTGGGGCAATGGGAAGGATCTTATACTGGGAAGGGTCTCATACTGGGGCAGTGGGAAGGATCTCATACTGGGGCAATGGGAAGGATCTCATACTGGGAAGGATCTCATACTGGGGCAATGGGAAGGGTCTCATACTGGGGCAGTGGGAAGGATCTCATACTGGGGCAATGGGAAGGATCTTATACTGGGAAGGGTCTCATACTGGGGCAGTGGAAAGGGTCTCATACTGGGGCAGTGGGAAGGATCTTATACTGGGAAGGATCTCATACTGGGGCAATGGGAAGGGTCTCATACTGGGGCAATGGGAAGGATCTTATACTGGGAAGGGTCTCATACTGGGGCAGTGGGAAGGGTCTCATACTGCGGCAATGGGAAGGGCCTCATACTGGGGCAATGGGAAGGATCTTATACTGGGAAGGGTCTCATACTGGGGCAGTGGGAAGGATCTCATACTGGGGCAGTGGAAAGGGTCTCATACTGGGGTAGTGGGAAGGGTCTCATACTGGGGCAATGGGAAGTATCTTATACTAGGAAGGATCTCATACTGGGGCAATGGGAAGGGTCTCATACTGGGGCAATGGGAAGGGTCTCATACTGGGCAGTGGGAAGGATCTCATACTGGGAAGGGTCTCATACTGGGGCAGTGGAAACGGTCTCATACTGGGGCAATGGGAAGGGTCTCATACTGGGGCAATGGGAAGGATCTTATACTGGGAAGGGTCTCATACTGGGGCAGTGGGAAGGATCTCATACTGGGGCAATGGGAAGGATCTCATACTGGGAAGGATCTCATACTGGGGCAATGGGAAGGGTCTCATACTGGGGCAGTGGGAAGGATCTCATACTGGGGCAATGGGAAGGATCTTATACTGGGAAGGGTCTCATACTGGGGCAGTGGAAAGGGTCTCATACTGGGGCAGTGGGAAGGATCTTATACTGGGAAGGATCTCATACTGGGGCAATAGGAAGGGTCTCATACTGGGGCAATGGGAAGGGTCTCATACTGGGGGAATGGGAAGGATCTCATACTGGGGCAGTGGGAAGGGTCTCAGACTGGGAAGGATCTCATACTGGGGCAGTGGAAAGGGTCTCATACTGGGGCAGTGGGAAGGATCTCATACTGGGAAGGATCTCATACTGGGGCAATGGGAAGGGTCTCATACTGGGGCAGTGGGAAGGATCTCATACTGGGAAGGATCTCATACTGGGGCAGTGGGAAGGATCTCATACTGGGGCAGTGGGAAGGATCTTATACTGGGAAAGGTCTCATACTGGGGCAGTGGGAAGGATCTCATACTGGTAAGGGTCTCATACTGGGGCAGTGGGAAGGATTTTATACTGGGAAGGGTCTCATACTGGGGCAGTGTGAAGGATCTCATACTGGGGCAATGGGAAGGGTCTCATACTGGGGCAATGGGAAGGATCTTATACTGGGAAGGGTCTCATACTGGGGCAGTGGGAAGGATCTTATACTGGGAAGGGTCTCATACTGGGGCAGTGGGAAGGATCTTATACTGGGAAGGGTCTCATACTGGGGCAGTGTGAAGGATCTCATACTGGGGCAATGGGAAGGGTCTCATACTGGGGCAATGGGAAGGATCTTATACTGGGAAGGGTCTCATACTGGGGCAGTGGGAAGGGTCTCATACTGCGGCAATGGGAAGGGCCTCATACTGGGGCAATGGGAAGGATCTTATACTGGGAATGGTCTCATACTGGGGCAGTGGGAAGGATCTTATACTGGGAAGGGTCTCATACTGGGGCAGTGTGAAGGATCTCATACTGGGGCAATGGGAAGGGTCTCATACTGGGGCAATGGGAAGGATCTTATACTGGGAAGGGTCTCATACTGGGGCAGTGGGAAGGGTCTCATACTGCGGCAATGGGAAGGGCCTCATACTGGGGCAATGGGAAGGATCTTATACTGGGAAGGGTCTCATACTGGGGCAGTGGGAAGGATCTCATACTGGGGCAGTGGAAAGGGTCTCATACTGGGGTAGTGGGAAGGGTCTCATACTGGGGCAATGGGAAGTATCTTATACTGGGAAGGATCTCATACTGGGGCAATGGGAAGGGTCTCATACTGGGGCAATGGGAAGGGTCTCATACTGGGCAGTGGGAAGGATCTCATACTGGGAAGGGTCTCATACTGGGGCAGTGGAAATGGTCTCATACTGGGGCAGTGGGAAGGGTCTCATACTGGGGCAATGGGAAGGATCTTATACTGGGAAGGGTCTCATACTGGGGCAGTGGGAAGGATCTCATACTGGGGCAATGGGAAGGATCTCATACTGGGAAGGATCTCATACTGGGGCAATGGGAAGGGTCTCATACTGGGGCAGTGGGAAGGATCTCATACTGGGGCAATGGGAAGGATCTTATACTGGGAAGGGTCTCATACTGGGGCAGTGGAAAGGGTCTCATACTGGGGCAGTGGGAAGGATCTTATACTGGGAAGGATCTCATACTGGGGCAATAGGAAGGGTCTCATACTGGGGCAATGGGAAGGGTCTCATACTGGGGGAATGGGAAGGATCTCATACTGGGGCAGTGGGAAGGGTCTCAGACTGGGAAGGATCTCATACTGGGGCAGTGGAAAGGGTCTCATACTGGGGCAGTGGGAAGGATCTCATACTGGGAAGGATCTCATACTGGGGCAATGGGAAGGGTCTCATCTGGGGCAGTGGGAAGGATCTCATACTGGGAAGGATCTCATACTGGGGCAGTGGGAAGGATCTCATACTGGGGCAGTGGGAAGGATCTTATACTGGGAAGGGTCTCATACTGGGGCAGTGGGAAGGATCTCATACTGGGAAGGGTCTCATACTGGGGCAGTGGGAAGGATTTTATACTGGGAAGGGTCTCATACTGGGGCAGTGGGAAGGATCTCATACTGGGAAGGATCTCATACTGGGGCAGTGGGAAGGATCTCATACTGGGAAGGATCTCATACTGGGGCAGTGGGAAGGATCTTATACTGGGGCAGTGGGAAGGATCTCATACTGGGAAGGTTCTCATACTGGGGCAGTGGGAAGGATCTTATACTGGGAAGGGTCTCATACTGGGGCAATGGGAGGTTACACACTTCTTTTTAAGCGGGGGACTGAAATGATCAGTAGGATGAAGGTGAAAAAGAAAAAAAAGCAACAATGAATTATACATTCTAAAATTCTGTTAAGAAATGAAGTTAAAAGTCTCTATAATCACACTCCTTGGCTCATTGATATGTGACGGCAAAGAATGGCCTCATTCCCAGTTCCCAACAACTGCTAGGCACATCTGTGCTCTCACACTGCAAGTTCAGCTCTGCCTCTGACTGGAAAACTGGAACAGTACCCACTGATTTGGAAGTCACCCACTGCCTCAACAACAGCAAGTGAGATTTAAGCCAAGCTGGTGATTCACTTGATGTAGAAAGCATAATTGAACACATTTACTGCTTTGCAGCTAGAATGAATGATTTCTCCATTGTTGAGAATAAAAACCAGTTCTTCAGGCCCTGGCCGGTTGGCTTAGCGGTAGAGCGTCGGCCTAGCGTGCGGAGGACCCGGGTTCGATTCCCGGCCAGGGCACATAGGAGAAGCACCCATTTGCTTCTCCACCCCTCCGCCACGCTTTCCTCTCTGTCTCTCTCTTCCCCTCCCGCAGCCAAGGCTCCATTGGAGCAAAGATGGCCCGGGCGCTGGGGATGGCTCTGTGGCCTCTGCCTCAGGCGCTAGAGTGGCTCTGGTCGCAACATGGCGACGCCCAGGATGGGCAGAGCATCACCCCCTGGTGGGCAGAGCGTCGCCCCTGGTGGGCGTGCCGGGTGGATCCCGGTCGGGTGCATGCGGGAGTCTGTCTGACTGTCTGTCCTGTTTCCAGCTTCAGAAAAAAAAAAAAAAAAAAAAAAAAAGAAGTTTAAAAATAAATGAATAAATAAAAAAAAAAAACACACAAAAAACCAGTTCTTCAGTAAATGAAGAAGATATGATTCAAAAGAAACAGAAGGACACTGAGAAGTACAATGTATTGTGTCTTTTCTGTTTGTGACTGCAAGTGACTGAATTTGTTACAAAACAGTAATAATGGGAGGGAGGCAACATTCTTGTTCTGAAGTTTATATAGTGCAGCAAACTATTCCAGATTCTCAGTATCTTTGGCCCTTTATAGCTCCAGGTTCTTTATTTTGAACAACTTTATTGACATGATATTTAAAGTGTACAGTTTAATAAGCTTCGAGTGGTCACCCAATGCAATTTGGTAAATTTTGAGACATGTATATACCCATGAAGCCATCACAGCAATCAAGATAATGACATATTCATCAATCCCCAAATTTATTTCTGTCCCTTCCTGACCTGATCTTTTCTGATCACCCCAACCAACCCAAGTTTAAATTTAATCATTTTTAATAAGAGTTTTGGTTGGCTCGTAAAGTAGGTAGGAATCTATTCTCTGAAAAGGCCTTTCTAGAGAAATGGCGCCGTGAGGAGAGTGACCGGCAAATCTCCCCAAAATTTCAACAAGTTCATCAACCTGAGACAGAAAAATCTATCCTTGGAGCGTCTTGGAGTCCCACACACTGAAAACAAAGGTACAATCAAGCAAAAAATTGACTAAATATATAATCAACTCTGAAGGAAATAAGACGGAGAAAGGAACACTCTGCCTTCCTCACTGACCTGAGCAAAGGCTGCTTTCACTTAGAACTGAGAGTCGGGGGGCTAAGGGTGTGGAGGGAGCTAGGCTGCGGCACAGACATTCATTCAAGCTGAGGAAAGAGTGTGCCTGTGGTGAAACAGCCCACACAAGCAACCGCCCGCACATGCCGCGAGCAGCAACTGCCAGCAGCACGCAGGGAGTGCGCCAAAGCGAACTACCCTATGCCCGAGCTTCTCTGGGCCAGCAGGGCGCCTCACCCAGCCATTCAGGCTAACAATCAAGTGTCGGGGGAGGGGCGCGCAGGCAGCTTCAGTCCTTCTTGGAGCAGATCGGCGGATCCAGTTGCTGAAATTAGCTTAACCCACAGTCTGCTCAGCTCCCAAATGACCTACACGGCTCTAACTGACAAGATCTCTCTCAGTTCTGTGATCTAAGACAAGAGGCGTGATATTTTTTAGTGCCTCTTGCTAAAGGGGTGGGGGAAATTCTGATTGGCAGAGCTTTCATACTCAGGGGTATACGCTAAAAAGAGGGACTTGGCAGTGTTAAGACCTCCTGTACTGCAGGCAGTGACTAGGGAATCTTCTTCCCAGCCAAAACAGGATACAAAGTGCAAAAAACCTGGGGACAGTGGTCCCACAGAGTGCTAGGCATGCTGAACAGGCCTGGAGGCTCATAGAAAGTCATCTTGAGAGCAATTGGCTCCCAGCCCCACCTGATTACACTGGCGGTTCTGACTGCCAGAGCCTTACCCAGAGCCCTGTGCTGAGTGGGGATAGAGTGGGGATTTGCCAGCTCTTTGAGCCTCTTACTCCCCAGGCAGAGACAGCAGCAACCTCATAGCTGGATCATCACGCTGCTAATTCAGGAAGGAGAGACTAGGAGAGAGGCTCTGGGAAAACGGATGCTCTCATTGTCAGAGCCTGCAAACGCTAACAAGCCTTGACTATCAAGAGACTAAAGCCTAATATATGACATCGCTGTAGAGTCTCATCAACTGCAAATCTCTACCTAAGAGTGCCACAGACCCTTCTCAGTATAAGATCCTTCCCATTGCCCCAGTATGAGACCCTTCCCATTGCCCCAGTATGAGACCCTTCCCATTGCCCCAGTATGAGATCCTTCCCAATATAAGATCCTTCCCATTGTCCCAGTATGAGATCCTTCCCAGTATAAGATCCTTCCCATTGCCCCAGTATGAGATCCTTCCCAGTATGAGATCCTTCCCAGTATGAGATCCTTCCCACTGCCCCAGTATGAGATCCTTCCCAGTCTGAGACCCTTCCCACTGCCCCAGTATGAGACCCTTCCCAGTATAAGATCCTTCCCATTGCCCCAGTATGAGACCCTTCCCATTGCCCCAGTATGAGATCCTTCCCACTGCCCCAGTATGAGACCCTTCCCAGTATAAGATCCTTCTCATTGCCCCAGTATGAGACCCTTCCCATTGCCCCAGTATGAGACCCTTCCCATTGCCCCAGTATGAGATCCTTCCCACTGCCCCAGTATGAGACCCTTCCCAGTATAAGATCCTTCCCATTGCCCCAGTATGAGACCCTTCCCATTGCCCCAGTATGAGATCCTTCCCACTGCCCCAGTATGAGACCCTTCCCAGTATAAGATCCTTCCCATTGCCCCAGTATGAGGCCCTTCCCATTGCCGCAGTATGAGACCCTTCCCACTGCCCCAGTATGAGACCCTTCCCAGTATAAGATCCTTCCCATTGCCCCAGTATGAGACCCTTCCCATTGCCCCAGTATGAGATCCTTCACACTGCCCCAGTATGAGACCCTTCCCAGTATAAGATCCTTCCCACTGCCCCAGTATGAGACCCTTCCCAGTATAAGATCCTTCCCATTGCCCCAGGATGAGATCCTTCCCACTGCCCCAGTATGAGACCCTTCCCAGTATGAGACCCTTCCCACTGCCCCAGTATGAGACCCTTCCCATTACCCCAAGCCCTTCCTTCCTGGTCTGGCTTCTGCCTCCCTCTCCAGCCCCAGCTGGTCTCATCACCACTGGCACCTCTCCATCCCCCAGCATATGCTCTCTCCATTTCTCCTTGTTCCAGCCACAATGCCTCTTTTCAGTTCATGCAACTAAATGTTGCCTTCAACATCAGAGCAATTACACACGTTAGTCCCTCTTTCAGTAGCAATTGCCCTAGCCCCCTCCCCCCCCAGGCACCTTTTCTCTTTTACCTCCTAGTCTCTCCCGGTCATCATCACAGTCATCACCCTGCCAGGAAAGCCTTCTCTGACCTCCACAGCTCATCCCCCACTCTTAGAGTTTTTACATGCTCCTTTCTTCCACAGTTATAGATTTAAGTTTGTGTGATTTTTGATTATCTGACCCACTATCAGGCGTCCCCAAACTACGGCCCGAAGGCCGCATGCGGCCCCCTGAGGCCATTTATCCGGCCCCCCACCGCACATCCGGAAGGGGCACCTTTCATTGGTGGTCAGTGAGAGGAGCACTGTATGTGGCGGCCCTCCAACAGTCTGAGGGACAGTGAACTGGCCCCCTGTGTAAAAAGTTTGGGGACCCCTGCATCCTAAGCTCCTTTGAAGAAAGATTGATTTTTTTTAAATTCTAAGATAATTCCTGAATATGGGTGTTCAGTAAATACTTACTGAATGGAGAGATAAATAAACTTAACCTGGCTGATACAGTCCACATTCTTAGTCCTTACTATCAACAGAATACTTTTAGGTAACAGAATGATTGGACTGAGTTATACTTCTGTTTATTAGAGTTCTGCTGCTCCCCATTGTCACTTAAACAATATTGTAGACGCTTTCCCCCCCCCAACTTTGTGGCCATGAAATAGTAACTCATGTTGGTTAAAATTTGCATTCCCCTGATTAGTAATGACACCTGACACCTTTTCATGTGTACCTTAAACTTGCTTGTTAACTCTTACTTAAATGTCTATGGCATTTTCTTCTCGTTTCTTTTCTCCCACTCTTTTTGTCCCTCCTTCTGGGAGTCTGATTAGACGCTTGTTAGATTTCTCACTGCATTCCCAATGACCTTTGACCTCTCGTATAGTTGCCATCCTTTGCCTATCCATCTGCCATTGTAGTAACTCCTTCAGACCTGTATTCTAGTTCACTGCCTTACCTGCTATTTAATTCATTCACTGAGTTTTAAATATTAATTATTACATATTCTTTTTGTATTGACATTCTCTTTGTTTCTTTGTCAAGTCTTCTAGGTTGTTTTCTTGTTGCAGCAAAATACTTTTGATTTTTTTTTATTTCTTAAGATATTTCAAAGTTCTCGCTTTATATTGTTTATGTAATAACTTCAGCATCTGTAGTCTTTGTGGGCCTCACTCTATTGTCTGATGCTTCTTCTGGATTTGGGTGACTTGATTATTTTTATTTTTTATGATTTTTGACTAGGAGCTCATATTCTTTGGACCTGCACCTGTGGGAGTTCTTGAGGGCTGGCTTTAAAGTCATCTCTGCACAGCAGATAAGCATTTGTGGCTGCAGTCACCTGTGGGTACCTGCACACAGTGCAATTTCACTCGGTCTGCTTCTGGCCAAACAGGTCGTGTGCATGTGCTTTTGATTGGATTTTTAAAGAGAATTAGTTTGTTTATTTTTTCTCATTTCACTTAGGCCAAGTCTGAGACAGGAAAGCATCCTTAACAGAGCTCTCCCAGGGATGGGACTTTTACAGTTGATCCACTGAGGATATCATCTCTTGGGGCTGCAGCTTCAGGTAAGGCTCTCTGATCCAACTCTCCAGCTAACACAGAATCCTGGCTTAGAGTCTGGAGCCCTTGCAGGCCCATTAAACACAAGCTCAAGGTCTTCTAACAGGTACAGGGCCTCCCAAAAGCAAATGCCAGTCCTTGTGCCTCCTCACACTGCTGCATTTATTTCTAGCCTTCTACCTGCTGAGATATGTTTGTAAAGATGTTTGTAAATATTTTATCCAGAAATTTTAGTTTTTTCCAGACACTAAATTCACCATCCTGCTATAATCAGAATTGGATTAATTCCTAAAGTGATCTTTAA
This sequence comes from Saccopteryx leptura, assembly GCF_036850995.1. NCBI lineage: Eukaryota > Metazoa > Chordata > Mammalia > Chiroptera > Emballonuridae > Saccopteryx > Saccopteryx leptura. The sequence continues at coordinate 135,981,840 of NC_089506.1, forward strand.
AAGGTGCATGAACTCTTAAATCCTTTCCAGCTTCTTTCTCTTTCTTTTTAAATTAGTGATCTTGTTTAATGATGTTCTATAACTATCCCAAACTACTATTGATTTAGGTTACTTTTTCTTACCCAAATGTTACATTTTTGTTCAAAATAAATTAATATAAACTATCTCCAAAATATATTATTAAATGAAAAGAGAAAGGTGCATAATTGTTTGAATACTGTGCGCCAGTATGTGCTGGTGTATGTGTGAGAGAGAAGAAGACAGTGGCTGTCTCTGAAGAAGGGAACTGAGTGACTAGAAGACACAGATAGTAGGAAGACTTACCTCCTCACTAAGTGTTCTATACCCTTTGAATTGTTCACCCTGTGTGTGTACACTATTTTTAAACAATTAAAAATAATGATAAAATTAAAAATTAATTAACAGAGGGCCTCATAATGTAAGAGCTATTGTAAACACTCAAATATAAAGCAATTCCTTCTTTTCTGAGGAATAACTTTTATCAAATTTACTCGATTCCTATGAAGACACATGGCACACACTGGGCCACATAGAAGTGGGTATCAGGGCAGGTCACATGTGCATAAGCATCAGCTACAACACATCTGCAGAAATATACTTAGTGCAAAAGCATGCCTATTTGCAGGTAATTGCCAATCAGTGGAGACAGAGGGCCCTCCCAGGTTCAGAGACTCACAGCTCTGGCTGTGTATGTAAGTTAAGTACAGTAAACTGACCTCATCCTTATAAATACCACAACCTTCCAAATACTGTTGTAAAGTAACGTTCTGCAGGGATTACGTAGAGACACCAACTCCAGATGAATTTTTGAGTTGTATTAAAAGGAGGAGATTTAATAAAACGCCGGCTGCATATGACTCACACGGGGCATAGCTGGTCCCAATAGTGAGTGCTGACTATAGCCCTGAGGCAGGTTATAGAGCTTTGATCACACACAGGTTGGAGGGAAAAGGAGGAGGAAGGGAAGATGACATAATCATTAGCAAGCTTATAACATTTGTCTATAGGATTTATAAAAATATTTCTACACATTAAAACTTACAAGTAATACAATAGTGAAAAATGTTGTTCCACATATTAAAAGATATTCCCAAATCCTTCAGTGTTCATCTGCCATCCCTTTGTCTAGAGGTATATACATTAATTGCACATTTTTAGGGGGGGAGGGGGAGTCTACACAGTGCCAGGGGTAAGCATCAGTGAATGGCCCATTAAAGAAGGAAAGAGAGGACAGGAAAAGGGCTTGCCTTACCCTCCCTTCCCCCACACCTGGCTAGGTGTTTATCCTCTTTCTCACAGGTGTGGGGGAAGGGAGGGAATCGAAGTCTCCCCAGCACAAAATTTCTTTATTTACAATGTAATGCTGTTGTATACCCTGAGTTGGTGCAAATCACACATAAGTATAAAAATCATATTTACAAAATCTCTCTGTATGGTTAGCCCAAATTATAAAACGCCCTTTAAGCTTCTTAGTAAAGGGGGGTTTTCTACACAGTATGCCTCTGCAAGCCAGGAAACTCCCACAGCCCTTTCCCTTCACCCCCACAGAAAGGAGAGGACAAGAAACCTTTTTCTCCTAAAACATCAATATTAATTTTTCAATTCTTTGGTACCTTACCATAATACAGGCACACATCCAGTAGTCCATTTCAATACTTGTACTATGGGTGTTCAGTAAGTATTGTGTCATCATTCTACTTGGGCAATTTTATACTCATTCCACATTTTCAGGTCATTCTAGCCCTTGTTTTTGTTTTTGTTTTTTTCCCCCCAAGCCTGAAATGATCAACTGAAGTCAATGTTCATAAAGATTCAATTTCTTACAAAACTATGACAATTAAAATGTTTCAATTCTCTAAAAAGACTTAAGTCTTTCCCTATATGCCCAACTTCCACATACCAGTAGTATAAGAGCACTTTCCCAAACAGTCTTGTATTTACATGATCTAATCTCATCTCCCCTCTTCTTCTGAAAGAGTATGATTTAAATTCAATTTTTTCACTGTTCTAATAATATGCCTTTCAATCACACAACACTTTGAAAAGGATTCCAATTTTTTATGTCTGAATTGCAACCAATATAGGACCCTAGTTTTTCCAAAAACATAGTTCAATCACAGATCATCTAGCTGTCTTCCTTTGGAACATTATGCCCCATCCAGAGCGAGAGCCCTCAGGTCCACAGGGCTGCAGGTCAATAAACTACATGCTCTATGACAACTTCTCGTTCCAAGATCTGGCTCTCATATGATTAAGAAAAATTGCTTTTAAGTTCTGTGGTACTTTTGGTGGCTGAAAGCTAGTAAAATTTCTAAGAAGAAAACCAAATCAATGAAGACAGGAAACAGTTGTTTTGTGCCACAGAGTGTAGAATACTTTATTTTAGGGTAGATGATTTATAAAAAAAGCGAGGATTTATAAAAATCTATACTTCTAAATTGAATCAGGCATACTAATGTAATCTTCCCAACTTCTTACCAACCTGAAACTGAAGTCAATTGCAACTAGTCTACCTCTACAATTGCATGGCTGTAGCATGTGCCTATTAATTAACTCAGAAATGCCTAGTACTGCTGATGCTTTGGAGACAGAGAAAATTGTCTGCCGATGATTTTGTTTGTTAGTACAACTTGCACAACACCAGAAGAAGCCAGTGCAGCGAAGTCCATCTGGCTCATGTGGTAAGTGAAGGAGGCTCAGACCGCCAGGCCTAACATCCTTCCCAATAGACTGGCACTAGTGAGAATGGTCAGCTTAGTGGAGATCACTGTAAATTTGTGCCAAGACAAAGAAATAACAATTTTTATGTGTTTTAAGTACAGCTTTGATGCCAATTATCTCTTTCTCTTATAATCAATGACTTTTATGACCAGCCTTGATCAGCCTATAACCATGACCAATTATTTTCTATCCTGAAAAATAGTGCCCTTTGATGTTGAAGGTCCCCTCTAGATCCAGGTTATTCCTCCCACCCTTTTCAGCCAAGTTCCTTGAAAAGACAGTCATCAAATGCTGCTCCAATCCTACCTGTTAATGGGAATCATTTTCCACAATCCTGACACTCATTTATTCCCCACATAAAACTATCAAATAAGTACCATTATTATTCCAATTTTATAGTTTCTTGTTGTTGTTGTTGTTTACCTGGCCTCAATGAGCTGGGAAAAATAGCAAAGTCAATGGTTTGAGTATGGGCAACAAGTACTGAGACCAGAAGATAAAGAGAGCGACTTCCTGATGGCCCGGGACCAGTGGCTGTAAGCGGAAGGGGATGAGCTGATGAGCAGGCCAACATCCAGGACTCAGCCTTAGGAGGAAGCAGCCCATGGGAGGAAGTGGCTCTGCTGGCTGTGGGCACCGGAGGGGGCCAACAGAAAGGCCTTTGCTTCCTGTGGAGCTGGGCTGGGGGTCAGAGAGGAACAGGCTCCATCTCTGATGGCTGGGGTTCAGGAAAACACCATGACAAAATTAAGTGTCTGTCAAAAGCCAGCACTATTTATTGTAGGATATTTCTCAACGGGTTTAAATGACACTTCGAGATCTAGTTCATTACCTCAGTTTCCTCTGACGGCACAGGTTCTGAAATAGTCAAGCTGCTGTAAGAGCTGTGATGCCCTCTGTGTCCCTTACTACCTGCATCTATTGCAAAGGATGACATTCAGGCTGTCAGGGGTGAGGAGGCTAGTGGCTCTGCTTCCTTCATTATCCACTGCATACTAATAAATGTGCTTTAACAAATATCAGAGTTAATAGTGTTTACTTTGGCAGGTGGATATGACACAGCTATTATAGTAAGTTCTTCCCATCCCCTTCACTCCTCTAACCGATACAGGGTTGTTAGACGTCTCCCTCCCAGACCTTCACTCCTCTAACCGATACAGGGTTGTTAGACGTCTCCCTCCAGGACCCTTCACTCCTCTAACCGATACAGGGTTGTTAGACGTCTCCCTCCCAGACCTTCACTCCTCTAACCGATACAGGGTTGTTAGACGTCTCCCTCCCGGACCTTCACTCCTCTAACCGATACAGGGTTGTTAGACGTCTCCCTCCCGGACCTTCACTCCTCTAACCGATACAGGGTTGTTAGACGTCTCCCTCCCGGACCTTCACTCCTCTAACCGATACAGGGTTGTTTGACGTCTCCCTCCGGGACCCTTCACTCCTCTAACCGATACAGGGTTGTTAGACGTCTCCCTCCCGGACCTTCACTCCTCTAACCGATACAGGGTTGTTAGACGTCTCCCTCCCAGACCTTCACTCCTCTAACCGATACAGGGTTGTTTGACGTCTCCCTCCGGGACCCTTCACTCCTCTAACCGATACAGGGTTGTTTGACGTCTCCCTCCGGGACCCTTCACTCCTCTAACCGATACAGGGTTGTTAGACGTCTCCCTCCGGGACCCTTCACTCCTCTAACCGATACAGGGTTGTTAGACGTCTCCCTCCCGGACCCTATTTACTGCACTCATGCTTCCTTACTATGCTCTTGCCAAAGTCACCAGTTACTTTCCTATTCACAATTCAGTGGAAAGTTTTTATTCCTCTCTTTTTGGAACACAGCTAGTCACATACTTCTTCATGTCACTCCACTCCCTTGACTTATGACACCACTCAGTTCTCAGACCAGTCCCTCCAGGCCTCCTTTGTAGATTTATTCTCCTCTTCTGATCATCTCTTAGATGGCTGAGTTCTGCATAGACCAAATGTCTCTCTTCGTGGATGTGCTGGAAAGAATCAAATGTCTTACAAGTTATTTTTTTCTTCTGATTTTAAAGAGAGAGAGGAAGGGGGAGAGAGAGAGAGAGAGAGAGAGAGAGAGAGAGAGAGAGAGAGAGAGACTGTTTGTTGCTCTACTTATTTATGCATTTATTGGTTGATTCTTCTATGTGCCCTGACTGGGGATTGAATCTGCAACTTTGGCATACTGGGACAATGCTCTAATCAACTAAGCTACCCGGCCAGGGCACCAAATGTCCTGCAAGTTCTTTCTCCTGCTGTACTACCTCCTTTCAGCTTGAGTAGGCTTTGCATAAGCATCTTCTATGGAATCTGGTGAGTTCTTCAATGATCTGGCCTGTGCCATTGTTGAACCAAGCCCAGTTAATCAATGCCCATCCTGTCCTGGAATAAACTCACTTTGGACAGAGATCCAGGTAGGCCTCTCTTCAAACCAAACCACTGATTTTCATGGCTGTCTTTATGATGTGCTGAACAAGAATTTCCAGCTGAACAAGAATATTACCAACTGGAAAATGAATTAATTTGGGAAACATGCTTTATAGTAAAGGTTATCTCAGCCAACCAATTATGGTTGCGCTATAAAGCCCCCGCCTTCCCTAAGATGCTGTTAGAAGAGCAGTTCCTCGGTCTCAGCAGAGACTGAACTGAGGGTGACCGTTACAGTCTTACTCCCTGAGCTGCTGAACCTGGAGGGAGAAGTCTAAAGCTGGAGGGGGAACGATGGCCCTCTTTTTCTCTTCCATGTGATGGAAGAGGTTAGTGAGGGGGGCTCCTTCCTGTCACTTGCTCTCAGATATGCAGACTGTGCACTCACCCCACATTCTCTCATTCCCAAGAGCTTAGAGATTTCTGGGAACTCCAGGAATACCAGAGTGGCTGGCAAAACCTATCTCAACATCTTAAATTTCAGTGAACATAGGATCCCTGGGATAATTTGTCAAAGTACAGAGTCCAAGTTTGTATGTGCATGATTATAATTCAGTAGGTCTGGGATACAACCCAGAAAACTGTATTTTAAATAATAAGTAGCTTATGTGAACTTCAGTTTGAAAAACAATGACTCTGGGCAATGTGAATTTGCCTGTGGTTTGCTTCATCTTGGGCAGAGGGCAGAGGCAGCGGCCCAGGTAGCTCTGCAGCGCCTGCTGCCCAGGCCCCACGGGGCTGACTCAGCCCAGCCGCCTCTGAGCCTTCGCCCTCAGGGAGGCACGGCTGGCGAGTGCTGCTCTGGCGATTTCTAAGGAGTCTGGTGAAAACATTGCTTTGTCCCGCCTCTAAAGTCTGAGGTGGTTGAGAAGAACATTTTGGCAATAAGAAGTACTGCTTGTCACTTCCAAATGGATCTAGGAAAAGCCACTCTGCCACCTCTGGAGCAATCCTTGCAGTGACAAATTGAAGTTCTAAATTGAATTACTACATTAAAAACACTTAGATTACATTTGGACCCTCCCTGAGGCACACTGTCCCTCAAAAGGAAAGCCAAGATGTTATAAAGAATAAACTGCCAGGCTTATGGGCCATGGCTAGGCCAGGCCGCTGGCCACGTACATCAGGACAACATATTGCTTTTAAGGTGTTTTTTTTAACCTTATATACCCTCAAGCTTAATTTTAAACTTCAATAACTCAGCAACTTCGACATTATTCTTTCAGGTATAAAAAAATGATTGAACCATAATGTGTAAATGCTTACTAAATTGTTCTTGTTTTTAATTTATTGATTTGAGAGAAACATCAATTTGTTGTTGCACTTATTTATGCATTCATTGGTTGATTCTTGTATGTGCCCTGACTGAGGATTGAACCTGAAACTTTGGCATATTGGGATGATGCTATACCAACTGAGCTACCCAGCCAGGGGCTAAATTACTCTTGTTTTTAAAAATATATATATTTTAATTGAATTTGGAGTTATGTAACCCAAAAGAAAAGAACTAAACCAGTAAGCAATATTTTTGAGAAACTAATATAACCTTAGATAATTTAAAACACAGTATTTTTTACTCTTTCATAAACTGCTTAAATCTTTTCTCTAAGGTAATTCATACTATGACATTACTACAGAATGACAACTTGTATAAATAACAAATCTTGGGAAAGCATTTCTCAGAGTAAGAGGAATGTCCTTTTCTCAATAATCATTCTAATGCAATTGTTAATATGCCATTTACACAGAAAACTTACCTTTTCTTTTCCAACTGGTTTGGCTACAAATGTAGAGAACGTCACACTAACAAGATTCTCAGTGCTAGTGAACATGTCCTGTACTATGACTTTGATGATAATCTAAAATGAAAAGAAGTAAATAGATTTTCAGTCATCCAGAGAGCAGATGGGGTTGCAGCATTGAAAATTCACTTATGAACTTTGCCATTCTTTTTCTTTTGGGCTTTTTAATGAAACCATCATTTTAATTTATTTTTAAGCAATACTATTGTTTTAATAATGTTTCATGAAGTTGAAAAAATAATTTTCTTTGAGTATAGAAAGATATATACTTACCATGGAAGAGTTGATAAATATAAAAATTAACAAATAATAAAAGTGGAATCTATCCAGAGGAAAGATCAGTAACAGTAATCCCAGCACTCAAATGAATAATTACTAAATAGAGGTGAATTTTATTCTAGTTACCTATATATAATATATAATATATATGTGAAATATAAAGTGTATATTATTTACTCATATAAAGTGTGAAATTATATGTGTGTATCCATGCACATACAATTATTGTACTGTATTTACAATTTTATATTATAATTTTTAAAAAGTTAGTATCATGTGATAGCATTTTCCAATTTCATTATTAGCACCAACAGACAGAGGTAAGGACAGTGGCCCATTATGTCCATGCTTGTGCTGAATGCTCTAGTGACTTTCACTTTGATAGTTATAACATGTCCAACTCTAGTAAAAAAAAATGTTTAGCAATATCTCAGACTTAAGAATTTAGTTTAATGCATGTACCATTGAACAGTTTTACCTTAGCACTCTAATAACATTTGTGCCTGAAAATTCAGGTTAATAATAACAGAAAAAGACAGCACTAAAAACAAATGCTAATCATCATGAACCACACATATGTTAGCTGCCTGCCCCTATTTAAACAGAAGAGGGCCTTGGCAAAGATTGTGTACAAAATGACTTTCAAATCTGCAACAAATACTTTGCAGCTATTCCCTTAAGCTAAGTGAAAACAAACACACAAACAAACCTATACAGTTGATATTTATCTTAAAATGTTAGTTAACCAGGTAAATGAAGGCCCTGGCCAATTCGCTCAGTTGTAGAGCATCAGCCTGGTATGTGGATGTTCCAGGTTCGATTCCCAGTCAGGGCACAAAGGAGAAGTGACTGCCTGCTTCTCTACCCCTTTCCCTCCCCCTTCTCTCTCGTTCTCTCTCTCTTCCCTTCCTGCACTTATGATTCCATTGGTTCAAGAGCATTGGCCCCAGGCACTGAGGATGGCTCTCAGGAGCCTCTGCTTCAGGTGCTAAAAATAGCTCAGTTGTGAGCATGGCCCTATGTGGGCAGAGCATTGGCCCCAGATGGGGGTTGCTGGGTGGATCCCGGTCGGGGCACAGGTGGAAGTCTGTCTCTCTCTCTCCCATCCTCTCACTTGGAAAAGAAGAAAAAACAGACAGGTAAATGAATAAACATACAAACAAGCATGCCCTAAAATTGATCGGCCTCACTAGGTTTACTAAGACCCTCCCTGCTGCTAGGGGACCCATTCTCTTGTCGTTATTACTGGAACACTTGCTGGTCATGTAGCCCTTAGTTCTTCCAAACCTTTTTGTTCAGGCCCCTCAGTTACCTCTGACCCCTTCACCTGAGCATAAGGTAAGGCCTATCCAGTGTAAACCTCCTCAATTTTTCTCCCTTACTTTCAAGTTTGAACTACATTCTCACTGTTCTCCTCAATCTTCTGTTTCAGAGGAAGCAAGAGCTCTTCTGGACTTCTGTCCTCACCTGTGCCTGGATCCCTTCCGTCTCCTCCTTACCTCCCCTCCTCTACTTAGTCATCCCTCCTTCGCGTAGTCAGCTCTTTCATTTTTGTTTCCTCAGTCTCCAGCCTTTCCCTGACTCCTTGTCAATCTATGAAAATGTTCAAGGCTTCTTTCTAAAAATCCTTCTTTCAAGCTTATTCTATCTCCAGATTTTTTCTCTTTTCTTCTATAATCAAACTTCCTAAAATAATCTTTTCTCTTTCTACTATATATATTTAACAAACAGGATACAGTGCCAAGCAAGACATAATTGATGACATCAAGGAGGAGACTTGTTGATAGGATGTCAACAGATGAAATGCTATATTTTTTTGAGAAAAAAAAGGATCAAGTATTGTAAAGGCACCCAAAGAAATGACTAATTTGAAAAGTCAGGGAAGAAGTCACAGAAGTGACATTTGACATGGTCTTCAAGGATTAGGATTTTCCCAGGGGTAGAAGTTTGGGGCTTTCATCTCCCCTAATGTCTTAGCTGCTGTAATCTAGCTCTTGCCTCCACCTCTTACTCCTGATCTCTCCAAAGTCACTTCTACACAGCCGAATCCATGGTCTCATTCGTGTAACAGAATTAACCAACTTCTTTTGTCAGGAAACTTTCTTTTCCCTTGGCTTCCAAAACATAGTCTGCACTTCATACTCAGGTTCCTTCACTGATTTCTCACCCTTAATCTACCCTGTAAGTATAAACATTCCCTAAAGTTCTGTCCTTGGTTCTGTTCTCTTCTCATTTCACTCTCTTCTTCCATGATCCTCTCACCTTTATAGAGATGACTCTTGGCCCTGGCCAATTGGCTCAGTGAGAGAGTGTCAGCCCTATGTGTGGATGTCCCAGGTTCGATTCCCGGTCAGGGCACACAGGAGTAGTACCCATCTGCTTTTCCACCCCTCCCCCTTCCCCTCCTCTCTTTCTCTCTCTCTCTCCCCCTCCTCTGCAGCCATTCCTCGTTTGGAGTGAAGTTGGCTCCGGATGCTGAGGATGGTTCCATGGTCTCACCTCAGGTGCTAAAGTAGCTCGGTTGTAGAGCAATGAAGCAACACCCTAAAGGGGCAGAGCATCCCCCCTGGTGGGTTTGTGGGGAGAATCCCAGTGGGGGTGCCTGCAGGAATCTGTCTCTGCCTCCCTCCTCTCACTAAATAAAAAAAAAATAGAGCTGACTCTCAAATTGTACATCTGTAACGTGGGTCTCATTCTTGAAACTCAGAGCCATGTTTTCAAACTTCTCTCAGCAGATTCAACTGCTGAGGCTCTCCTAGGCTCAATGTCAGCTGCTTCCACTCACATTCCCTAATTTAACGCATATGCAAACCCAAGCCCATTTTCTTTTTATTAAATGTGCTCCTCCTAGACTTCCCAGATCTGTTCGGTGAGGTTTCTAGCAGAGATTTACAGTAATGGCACCAAGCAGAGTCAGGGCCACTTCACAGCTGCAGAACTGCTCTGTACTCAGACACTAACCTTGCGCCTCTCTGCCCGTCAGGCATTGAGGAAGGGAAGCATCTGTCACTTTCGTCTGTGAGCTCTGCCCTGACGTTAAAACTACCAAACCAAACTCCCGACACTGAATTTAAATAAATGGAAGGGCTAAAATCTCAGCTAAATAAAACCAATTTGATAGCACGTATTCAAGGCCTTCTGCTCCCCAACCCCAGTCTCCAGCAGGGATATCATCTCTCTGCAGGGCAGGTCTTGCCTGAGACCCCTGCTCCTTCCAACTCCGTGCCTGGGCTCTTACGTGCATGTCGTCTTGAGAAGTCTTTTTCTTATTCAGATGAAAATGTACATGTCATTTAAAGCTCACATTAAATGCCACCTCTATCATGAAACTCTACTGACTCTCCAGTCAAAATGTACCCTTTAACTACCCCACAGAACTGAATTTATATCTCACCCTCGGCGTGCACCTGTCAGTTTCTCAGCTGATGATTGTCTTCATCTGACTCTCTCACCAGACTGAGCAGCCACTGCTCTCAGAGTTGTGCCATAATCAGTCACATATCCCACTGAGCCTGTGACAGTATTTTCTGTATAAGTAATATATATTTGTGAATTAAAAAATATCTAATATGGTTTATAACCAAATTATATGGCTTTCTATATGTTACTTTCAATTTTCTTTTTTTATGCTGCAGGTTGCATATAAAAAATACAAGAAGTTCCCATTACATTTTTGGGGCCATAAACCCTTTCTGATAATACAAACACAAAATGGCAAATGCACATTTCAGTGATAAAGTTAACTATTTAAGATTAAATTATAGAATCTAGAATTGAAAAGTACAGATATTTTATTACAGTGTACTATTGACATTCCTAAATTTAATAATGATGCTTTAATTTATTCCCAGAAAATTTGAATTTGCAGTAATTTTTAACTTTCACAAATGATATCTGGTGTTTATGTTAAAATAATCCAGGTGTGTGGGAGAATCTGGAGGGGTATTGATAAGACAAGAGTGACCATGAGTTGATTACTATCATAGTTAGGTGAGGGTCTTTGGAGACATATGGTACTATTCCCTCATCTTTTGTGCATGTTTGAAATATTTGTATATCTTGAAATTTTCTACAATAAGAGATGGTAAGCATACACACTCTCTCACACATAAAATGTTTTTCATAATTTAATATGTTTACTCAGACAAATTAGTGTTTACCCAAAAACCTAATGATTAAATTCACCATCATAGAGATACTTATCATTAATTATTCCTTTAGTAGAGGAAGGAGCCATTAAGAATCAGCTTCAAGAAATCCTGCTACGCCTTATACCATATAATGCTGAGAGCTATTTCTCAACAAAATCAGGACTGAACTTACAGTAAGAATATTTATTAAAAGTAGGTCCTGCAATTTTTCTTACTGATTTATACTGAGTCAAATGTTATTTATTTTATTAATGAATTGCTTACTGACTCAACATGAGTAAGCTTGCCCGTTGCAAATAAACATAGACACTCAGGAGAAAGGCATGGAAGAGAAATTCCACACACCTAGCTGTTTCTTCAATCTGTATGTCACCCACTGAGGCTGTAACACAGGAAATCCCAGTATGCTTCTCAGCTTCAAAAAACTGGGGAAAATGTGCTGTATTAGTAATGTTTGAATATTCAGCATCAGGAAAAATAAATAAAGTGAATTTATTTTAGTAAGTTGTCTTCTCATTCAATATAAGACCATTGTGCCCACACACTGGATGATCTAAATCATAACACTTCCTTTGCTCTATGTTAGATTCAGGGAGTACCGGGGCTGCCAAAGAGTGTAACTATTGAAGGAACAGTAAGTGCTGATATGGCTCCTGTAAGGCTGGGAACAAAGAAGGTCAGAGACCCTTATCAGAAGTTTAGGTTTGAAATTCGCCACTAAGCTAAAACCGGCCCCTGTTGCTATGCCGGCCCCTCTTGCTATGCTGCATGTGACCTCCCTAGCCAATAGCTAAACTGCCACATCTGCTTCTGTACTATGCTTGCTCACTTAGGATATATAAGGGCCTGGCTGTAAGCTCCAGGCGTGGCTCCCATTTGCAGCTCCTTGTGGGCACGGTGTCTCCGAACATCTCAGGAGTTTGCCCCTGCGCAGGTTAAACTGGCCAATAAAGTAATAAAGTAACATCTTAACTTCTGAAAGTCTCTGATGTTTGTTCTCATACCCGGTGGATGCTACATTTGGGGGGCTCATCCGGGATTCTCCCTTGGCGGAGTTTTGGTTTGGAGACTGGAAGGACAGCTCGAGCTGAGTAAGCATTCATGGAGGATCCTCATTTGGTTTTGTTTTTTAGCTCCAGAGCATATAAACCTGAGGTAGTAGGTGGGATGCCGCTGGTAATCTACCCAGGGCTTTCAGAACGGGATGCCGTTTTCTGAAAGGAATTGTTAACTCTAGGAGTTAACTTTGGGAGTGACCGGTCACATTAGGAATCCGTTTTGTGCTGCTTTGCGTTTTGTCTGAGCTCAAATGACTGAGTTGAGTGTGAGAGAGACAAGTGTGTTCCTTGTGTTAATAGTGTGTGTTGCCTGTATCCTACCCTTTCTCATTATTCCTCAGTCATCTAGGATAGGACAACAGGAGTCTGTGCCGGGATCCCTGCTCGAGTGCCTGTTGAAGAATTTTTCTGATTTCCAGAAGAAGGCTCAGGGGTACGGAGGTCCGCAGCCGAGTCCAGGTTTCCTCCAGACCTTGAGCCAGCTGGAATAGCCTGCATTTAATGTGGGATGGCCCACAGAGGGCACTTCTGACCTTCCAACTTTATTTGCTGTCAGAGCCACGGTCTATAGGGCTCCCCACCCAGACCAATACCTGTATATGGATGTGTGGGTAGATGCAGCCATTTTGCCTCCTCCTCCGGGAGGGCAGCCATTTTTGCCTCCTCCTCCGGGAGGGCAGCCGTTTTGCCTCCTCCTCCGGGAGGCGCTGCCGGCACCAGATGCTGGCCCATGGGCACCTCACCTCATCTATGTGCCTTTTTCCACTAGTGATTTATACAGTTGGAAACATCAGAATCCCCCATTTTCCGAGAAACCTCAGGGACTAATATCTCTCCTTGAGACCATTTTTAGGACCCATCAGCCCACATGGGACGATTGTCAGCAGATTTTACAAACCCTCTTCACTTCTGAAGAAAGGGACAGAATAATGAGAGAAGCTGCTAAGGCGGTATTGGGAGAAGAAAGGGAAACTTGGGAGGGAAGAAGGGAAATAGAAGATGTTCTCCCGTCTCAACCTCCTACCTGGGACCCTAATACCGCTGGGGGAAGGGACGTGCTCCTCCAGTATCGCCGGGCTCTGTTGAGGGGGCTCAAGGCAGCAGCTAGAAAGTCAACCAACTTTAGCAAGGTAAGTGAAGTCATCCAGGGAAGAGAGGAATCCCCAGCAGCCTTTCTAGAGAGACTCATAGAGGCTTATAGAGTATATACCCCTCTAGATCCTGAGGCAGAAGAGAACAGGAGACTAGTAAATATAGCCTTTGTGACTCAGGCTGCTTCAGATATTAGGAAAAAGCTTCAGAAGATTGAGGAGTTCGAGGGAGATAATAGAAGCAAGCTATTAGGGATAGCCCAGAAGATGTATGTCAATAGGGATGATCTGGAGGTTGGCAGGGCGAAGGAAGTTGCCAAAATTCTGACTGCTGCCACTGCCCAGAAACCTCCTCCCAAAGGGAAAGGGGGACAGCAAAAGGGCCAGGGACAGCGAATAGCAAAAGATCAATGTGCCTATTGTAAAGAGAAAAGGCACTAGAAAAGAGAGTGTCCAAGGTTAAAGACTGACAGCAAAAGGGCCAAGACAGGGTCCAGAGGTCTTGCTCCAAACCTTAGACTGACGGGGCCAAGGCTCCATTCCTGCCAGCTCCCAGGAGCCCATGGTCACCTTAACAGTCGAAGGAAAGCCAATAGACTTCCTAGTCAACATGGGAGCCACCTACTCAGTCCTAAAGAAACCACAGGGCCAGATGTGGAAGACAACTACTAAGATAATAGGGGCAACGGGCAAAGCAGAAGCCTACCCATGGGCCACCGCAAGAATTACTGACTTAGGTCGAGGCACCATCACCCACTCTTTCCTAATCATTCCAGACTGCCCTTACCCACTGCTTGGAAGGGACTTATTGCAGAAACTTCAGGCCACCATAACCTTCTGACAGGAGGAAAGCCCTATAGGGAACAAAGAGGCAGAGGTCAGCATAGAAGTAACTGTCCCACTATCTGAAGAACACTTACTTGCCACCATCCTAGAAGGTAAAGAGGCCAAGGAAAGGTTCCAGACGCCCTGCGTGCCTGGGTACTTGAGGTTTGGGCGGAAACCAACCCCCCAGGTTTGGTTGCTCACCAACCGCCTGTCCTGGTGCAACTGCTTAGCACTGCTAGACCAATTAAGATCAGGCAGTACCCGGTCCCAGCCCGAGCTAAACAGGGAATCGCCCGGCACTTGCAACGCCTGCTGGAGGCAGGCATCCTCCGAAGGTGCCAATCAGCCTGGAACACCTCGCTGCTTCCCATCCAGAAACCAGGGAGCCAAGACTATGGTCCGGTCCAGGACTTGCGGGAGGTGAATGCGCAGGTAGAGACTATTCATCCCACGGTGCCCAACCCGTATACCTTACTGAGCTCATTGCCACCAACCCATACCTATTATTCTGTCCTGGATTTGAAGGATGCCTTCTTTTGTATTCCCCTGGCACCTCAGAGCCAAGGGATCTTTGCCTTTAAATAGAATGACCCAGATAATAGACTGGTGGGGCAGTTCACTTGGACCAGACTACCACAAGGGTTTAAGAATCCCCCCACCATTTTTAATGAAGCCCTCAGCAAAGATCTGCAGGCTTTCCGCTCCTCCCATCCGTCGATCGTACTGCTCCAGTATGTGGATGACATCCTCATAGCTGCCAAGGACGAAGGAGAGTGTGAGGAAGCCACCTCGGACCTGCTACAAGATCTCGGGCAAATGGGGTATCGAGTCTCTGCCAAGAAGGCCCAGATTGTGACACAAACTGTAAGTTATTTGGGGTATAACTTACAGGGAGGGCAAAGGACATTATCCAGCCAGCGAATTCAGATGGTCTTGCAGATCCCCGAGCCTACTAACAAGAGACAGGTATGAGAATTCCTGGATGCAGTAGAATACTGCCGATTGTGGATATTAGGCTTTGCAGAACTAGCTAAACCCCTGCACGAACTAACCAGGGGTAAGGAAGAGCAGTTCACATGGACAGATAAGAAGAAGCAAGCATTCCAAGCGCTGAAAGAGGCCCTGGCGGCTGCCCCAGCTTTGGCCCTGCCAGATCTAGCCAAACCCTTTCAGCTATTTATAGCAGAAAAGGGAGGCATAGCCTTAGGAGTGCTGAGCCAGGAACTTGGGCCGTAGAAGAGGCCTGTCGCCTATCTCTCCAAGAGACTTGATCCTGTAGCCTCGGGATGGCCAACATGTCTGAGGGCACTTGCTGCCACCTCCATACTAGTCAAGGAGGCTAGTAAATTAACTTTAGGGCAGGACATCAAAGTCATTGAGGAACACTACGTAGATCAAGTGCTGCGAGCACCTCCTGACAGGTGGCTATCTAATGTGCGGCTAACGCAGTATCAGGCTCAGCTGCTGAACCCTCCATCTGTACAGTTCCTCAAAACTGCTGCCCTGAACCCAGTGACTCCACTTTGGTCCACAGTTGCAAACAAATCCTTGACACAGTAACTGGCTCCCACCCGGACTTAAGGGATCAAGCATACGGGAAGGCAGACCTGACCCTCTTTACTGACGGGAGCAGTTTTATTAAGGATGGACAGCGACATGCAGGGGCAGCAGTGGCCATGGAAAATAAGGTCCTGTAGCAGAAAGCACTGCCCGCAGGAACATCTGCACAAAGGGCAGAGCTAATAGGACTAACCCGAGCCTTACAGATAGCAGAGGGAAAAGTTGCCAACATCTACACTGACAGCCGGTATGCATTTGCCACTGCCCATGTCCACGGAGCCATATACAAGGAGAGAGGCTTACTGACAGCAGGGAGGAAAGACATTAAAAATCGCAATGAAATTCTTGCCTTCCTAAACGCCATTTGGCTACCTACCAAAGTTGCCATCATCCACTGCAAAGGACACCAGAGAGGGGACTCGCCTATAGTAAAGGGTAACAACCTAGCAGACTCAGCTGCAAGAGAGGCAGCCACTGGGCCACAAGAAAGCCTTCTGCCATTGCTGCCTAAGCCAACGCTACCTCTGGATCCTAGATATTCCCCAGAAGAAGAAAGGGAAATCATACCTAGATATGGCATTCCCCTAGCCCTAGGATCAGACAATGGACCTGCATTCATATCCAGGATATCTCAAGAATTAGCCACTAAGTTAGGTATTAATTAGAAATTGCATTGCATTTATAGGCCCCCAAGTTCAGGACAGGTAGAAAGAATGAACAGGACTCTGAAGGAAACTATAATTAAGCTGAGAGGGGAGACCGGCGAAAACTAGGTTGAGCTCCTCCGTTTTGCCCTTTTTAGAACCAGATGTACCCCATATCTCAATAAATAAACCCCTTATGAAATCTTATTTGGGCAACCTGTGCCCCTTGTACCTCGACTGACCAGAGGGGAACTAGAGATTTCTAATCATAATTTCCTCAAGTCCTTGCAGGCCCTGCTCCAGAGTAGAAAGAAAGGTCATTGAACTGAAGCCTGCCAGGCTTCCCGGCCCCATCAAGGGACACGTCTGTGCTGTGGAAAGAGGGACATGAGAAGGTTTTACAGGTTACTTAGCAAACTGTTCAAAGACTGTCCAAGAGGCACTTCTAGCAGTACACCACCCAAAGACTGACTCCCACGTAGACCGGTCCACACACCATGATCCTGAGCACCTCCACTACTGCTAAGGTAGAAGGCATACCCGCCTGGGTCCACCACAGCCAGCTGAAGCTTGCAGTCCCAGCAGAGACACCTTTGTGGACAGCGAAGACTGACCCCGCCAACCCTTGTAAGCTGACCCTGAGAAGGACAGCATGCCCTGCTTCAGCCACAGACCAGAAGTTAACTGGTCCATGCATGGCTAATGCCTAGAGGAACTAACTAAGGACTCTTTTAATCAGGCTTTAGGAAAAGGGAAACTAGGATAAAAAGAAAGTCAACTTAATTGTCACTAAAGGTTAGAGATTTTTAAAGCAAGAATTTTGACTAGAAAGGAATTGTATAGTTTTGATAATAGAAAGTATGAAGTATAGCGGTACTTTTGAAAAGAAAAGGGAAAAGCAAGTTGTTATGAAGGCCAGTTATTTCTGGATAAGAAAATGCATAAAAGTTGAAGGTTTATGTAAGTTGCAGAAGGTTTGTGTAAGTTGCAGGTTTGTGTAAGTTGCAGAAGGTTTGTGCAAGTTGTAAGAAGTTAGTGCAGAGAAGAAAAATACAAGGCAGGACACGTTCCTTGTGTATCAGCCCTGCAGATATTGCAGGAAAGCAGTTTATCTTAAAACAGTGTGTGCTTGTGTTACTTTTGCAAAGATATTGTACAAATGTGCTGAAAACATTGTAACCTTGTAGGTTTTGCCTATAAATACCCCTCTCCCCCTGAGCTCATTGCTGACCATTGTGAGAGGCGTAGTAGGCTAATCACTAGCCAGTGTATAAGACCCAATTAGCTTATAGCTACAGCTGAAGTAGAAAATTCTCATGAGCCCCAGCTTTATACCATTCTCCCCAATGATGAAGAATCAAGGGTTTGATTTATGCCCAAAAGAGATGGGGGAATGTTAGATTCAGGGAGTACTGGGGCTGCCAAAGAGTGTAACTATTGAAGGAACAGTAAGTGCTGATATGGCTCCTGTGAGGCTGGGAACAAAGAAGGTCAGAGACCCTTATCAGAAGTTTAGGTTTGAAATTCGCCACTAAGCTAAAACCAGCCCCTGTTGCTATGCCGGCCCTTGTTGCTATGCTGCGTGTGACCTCCCTAGCCAATAGCTAAACTGCCACATCTGCTTCTGTACTATGTTTGCTCACTTAGGATATATAAAGGCCTGGCTGTAAGCTCCAGGAGCGGCTCCCATTTGCAGCTCCTTGTGGGCACGGTGTCTCCGGACATCTCGGGAGTTTGCCCCTGTGCAGGTTAAACTGGCCAATAAAGTAACATCTTAACTCCTGAAAGTCTCTGACGTTTGTTCTCGTACCCGGTGGATGCTACACTCTATAAGGTATATTTCTCCTGCATGGAAATTACTGTAGTTTCTTTTCCATTTTAATTTATATCACCTTTGATTTGAAATTCAGTACCAGTACCCAGCATATCTAGTTATTCCAATAGCAATTTTACTAAGTTGGTGCCAACTTTAAGTGTTTTGTTAGGTATTAGCCTCGTTTTAAAAACAATGCATCAAAGCTATATACATTATCCCATACAACCAGTGTGTATTTAAGCCACTTCACCAGTGTAAGCACCGAATGATATGGGAGACTCCAAAATCACACCCCAAATTCATGTATCCACAACTGTAAACCTACTTTTGCCCACTCTGTTCTTCAGGTGAGATCAATTTAATTCAGTGTATCAGAAATTTGTCAACTTTCCACTGATTTCCAGAGACTGAGCTGAATCAGTCCTATCTTTTAATAAGTCTACTCAGTGATAAAAATCCAGCCACTGTCAGTGACCTTTTAGTGCTTAAGATTTCCAGGGAACTAATGGACCCTTGCAGATAGGCTGTAAAACATTGACTAAAGAATACCTAGTAGACATTCACTCCAGTTACCTGACATGAGGGAATGTGATATTGAACTTATCAATCTACTCTTGTTACTAAAGTGTTATTATGTACACCAACATGAGTTACCAATTTTGAATGATTTAAATGATAATGAAAGTGCAATAATAGAACACTAAATTTTTATTGTATATACAAGGTATCTACTACATATATAAAGCACTATAGTAGATTGTATGAGGGACCAAGAAGAAACATAATTATTAAGCATTTATTATCGGCCAGGCCCTGAGCCAAGAATTTATGCATGCCTATTGCATAAATGAAGTTGGTACAATTATTAGTTCTATTTTACAAATGAGGAAATTTAGAAAGATTAAATACATTGTTCTAAATAGTGATTTTGACTACCAAATAGAAACTCTCAGAAAAGGAATGCTCCCTAGAGAAATACTTGGCTACATTTGGGTTTCAGGGGCTCAACAGCCATGGTTTACATTATAGACTTTCAAATGCCATTGAAGTGAAAAGAAAAAATAAAAATATGAAGAACCAGTATAGCACCACAATTTTTACATGTGATATGTGACTGTTTTCTTTTTCCAAGTGTATCATATATCAATTCAATGTCACCAACTTGTCCTGCTTCTTGATTTTGATTGTCATTCACACTGTGTGCCGATAAAAGTGGAAAACCCCAGAACTATTTCTGATTCCCTAGAAACTGAGAGGAACAGTAGCAGACTAGCTACATAATTGTGATCAAGGTATAAGATGATAATTGATTAACATTGTGATACCTTCATTAATCTATTCCTTTAACTAATACTGATTAAATGGTTGTGCTGCCAGCCTCTATGTAAGGTGCTGAAAATATAAAATAGTAATAATCCCTGTTCTTATGGAGTCTACTGGAAGCACCAGGGATTAAATTAATATATAATAACAAAATTAATTAAGTGCTCTGAAGAAAACATGGATTTATGAGGGCAACTAAGAAAATGGACCTAGATAGCTTGTACGAGGTGGTGGCAGTGGAGCCTAGCAATGTGGCTGGGTTTGAGGGATTTCATTCCTGTAACATTGATAGGGTTTGGCTCATATATTGAATATATGGAGAGGTAAACAAGGTAGAAAGAGGCATCAAGGATAGAAGACTCTTAGATTTATGACTTGCATAATTGGATGGCTTGGGTGCCATTCTTGAGAGAGTAAACCGTGGAAAATATTTGAAATTAAATAGAGAGGAAAATGTGAATCTGGGATATTTCAATATAAGAAATGGATATGGAATATGGAAAGTGACTCAGGAATGGCTTCAAGCCTCTAGGCTTAAGGGACAAAAAGATGACGAGGGCCACTGATAAAAATGAAGTCTTATGACAAAATTATAGTGAGTACACTTAACCTTCCTCTAAGTTATTAAGAAGACATTTTGGAATGTCTTGTGGCCTTGACTTGAGGCCATGACTGTAATCACCATTTATCATAGTAATGTGCCTGTACAGAAGAGCTAGTCAGTAAGGTACTCTGCTGGGAAAATGCCAGAAAAACTAGTCTGTATTATTCCTATTGTATAAAGTCAAGCACTGAGATGGCACATTTGTCTTAGATTCGGTCATACCTTGGTTAAATAATGTCTCCCACTTACGTGGTGCCTCTTCTCACCATGGAGTGTTTAACTCAGGCATTATCCATGTTTCCAAGCCAACTTTATCACAGAGGTTTCTTTAATATTTCGTTAGTAATATAACTATTAAGGTACAGAGTAATTGGTTATCAATGGAATCATCCTATGGTCTGAGTTCCCAAAGATGTAAAACCATAGAAATTGTTATGACAATTGCAGGAGGTAAATTGCTTCCCCTTACAGGACAGAGGCACTAAGTGAAGTAACTTGAAGTTGCTTCAATATTCACATAATAAATTCAGTTGCCTTGGCAATAAGTGTCCTTATTATTAGCAGCCTCAATGATTTCTATACTTGTTTCTCTTTGATGTGGATTATATGTTCACATTCCCACATCTATGTTATTATAACTTACCTCAAATCCTGATAAAAACTATTAAGACAGAAACCCAACAGACCCATCAACAAACAGAAAACAAAGATTGGCATCAAATACATGACTGAATTTTGCAGATGGTTTACACACAGGGAATCAGAAACTGTATTAATACTCAATGAAAAAAGCAGGGTTTTATAATCATCTGAGATTTACCTTTGTCCTCTGTAAAGTAAAAATTCTGCGATACATGATCTTTAAAGTTCCTTCTAGCTCTAATATTTTATCTTAACATATTTTACTTTAAAGGGCATATATGCAGAGTCTATTAGGTACCTTATGCAAAGCCTGACTTCCTTTTAGAAATAGGTTTCAAGTTCTGGTACCATCTATCCATCCATCTACCCATCCATATAGTCAGGAGGTTTTCACTGACTGCTCACTAAGCACTGGTGAACTAGCTTTAGTTTACATGCTAATTGGTAAATAGGAAATAAAGAGGTGAACAGATTAATACACAAAATAATTACAGATAGTGCTAAGTAGTATTGTGGACCAAAAAAGGGGTTTCTTTGGAACTGTAACCTCAAAGGGTGATTTGATCCTTAATTTCTAACAGACCGCCATCCCGGCCCCCCCCCCCCCCCATCCTGGCCCTGCCGCCCCTTCCCGCCCCCCATTCAGAACCTCTTGCAGCCCCGCTCCTCCCCGCCAGGCAGCCGGTGGCGTCGACGCACCGGAGCAGCTGCCCACGCTCAGCTCGCCTCGGGAGTGGGCGTGCGCCGGCCGGATGGCCCGACTCGTGGGCCCCGCGGGGAGAGAAGCCCCTCGCGGGGTGCCGCCCGGCCAGCCCAGGGCAACCACGCCAAAGGGCCACCGCCCCGGCCCCGCCCCGCCCCACCCCACCCCCTGGCCCTCCCCGCGGAGCTGCGGGAGGGGTGATTCAGGTGCCCAGAATGTCGCGAGGAGAGCGAAGGCCATCTTTCCTGTTTCAGAAGCTAAATCTGGGCGAGCGCGGTGTGGCGAGGCACGAACAGTCTGGTTTCTAACCCCTGAAGGGAAGATAGCAGCACTTATCTCAGAGGGCTGGACAGAGGGTGAAACGGGATGACATAGGAAACAGAGCGTGTGCCTGGGTATTTGGCAAGTAAATACCGTAAATAGTGAGGTCTGAAGAACTTGACAGGTGATGGAGAGTTAAGAATTTAATAGTTAAATGATGTCCAGAGAATGCAGACCTTTTGCTTTAGAAACTGATTTTACAGCATTTCATTATTTTTTCTGGTTGTTGACTGCCAGGTAGAGTGGGTACCCACGCCTGAAGCCTTCATTCAAAATCCACCTTCTGATTTTTAACATTATAATGGCTCTAAATAACCCTTTGTTGTTGATTGCTCTTTTTGTTATAAAATTACCCCCGCTGCCAGACAAAGTGCTGATTTTTGCAGACCAGTCACCCAACAAACTACGGCAACTTTCTGGTTTTAATCTAGAAAATTTATGATAAGAAACTGTCAAAACTGTCATGTCATTGCTAATAATCCCAACAAATTCCAAGAGAATCCTTTCTTTATAGAAAACATAATCTAGAACATTAAATGAGTTTTCATTCTCAGCCTTTAGCACATAAACCTACTACACTTTCTAGAGCTGAACTCAGTGATTTTACAAAGCAGTTCTCATTAAAGAAAGGGTGACACCATAAAACTCCCAGCATGCAATAGATTCATAGATTTCATATTGTTAGGGGCGGTTGAACCTGGGAGAGCATTTATGAGCAAAGAATTGGAAGCCTGGAGAGCTGAAGCAATGTGCCAAATATGCAGCTGACTTAAAAACAGCTAAATTGGTAGAGTGCCTGACTTAACTCAGGGCTCTTGACTGTCCGAATTATCTGACCATGAAACCTAATTGACCCCAATAAACGGGTGGTATTTTTACATCCTCATGCAGGTGGCCTGCCAAGCTGCAGCCTGGAGAATCAGAATGGGGGGGTCTGTTAATTTTGCTTCTCCTAAAAGAAGTGTTTGTTCAATGAAAGAGAATAATGAAGGAAACATGGACTTGATAGCCATCAGGATCCTCTCTAGGTGGGTTTCCATCCATGTAAACATAAATAAGAATTAGAGACATTCAGTTAGGCAAGCGCGAAGTTTGACTTTTATAAAAAGCACAAAAATAACTTTTTAAAGCAAACACATAAAAACTTAAGCCTCCAAGATGCAGTTCTTACATAGTTATGTATTTATTTCAGCGGCAATGTTATTCTTCTTCTTATCACTTTTGGCACTTCTTTTTGGAAAATGCCTCTAAAGTTCTTACTATTTTAGCAGATTAAATTATTATTCAGCAACTATTTACTCCATCTACTGTATGCTCCACGGGAGGCATTTATTTATGTGGGCTTGGCCACGTGACTTGCCTTGGAATGGAATGTGGGCAGGTAAAAGTACACCCGTTCCAAGGCTGGTCCTTCCAGGCACCACATGCTCCTGTTCCTGGGAGTGTCTTACCTTTGCCATGAGAAAATGATATGCCTGAGTAGCTGCCCCTTCGGTATGGGGGTGGGGGGGAATGAATTCACATTTTGCAGAGCCATTCTGGCCAACCTGCAGACTTGCAGTCTGATGCTGAGCGCCCCCAGCAGCCATGCAGACTCGTGAACGGGATATTACTTCTTGTTGTATGGCATTGTGGTACGAGATTGTTAACAGCAACAACTGACAGTTCCTTGCATAAATTTCATTTGTTAATATTTTAGGAAATTTATTAAGTTATTAGAAATGGAGTTTGTATTTACATTCAGTTGTATTATTTGGGGTAAAAAATGGTGACAAAGTGGTAATATGTATATGCTCATATATTGGTTTCTTATAAACTTGAGGAATTTCAAAAATGTTTTAAGCATAGATGTGAAAAGTTGGCTTTCCAAAGTGATTATCTGGAAGGGGGCAGCTTGTATCTGTATCTGTATGTTAGGGATGTTTGATCAAAATCCAGGCACAGTACATAAAATCACTATTATGTTTTCTTTTATGCATTATCTCCTATAGAGATGTCTTTTGATTATAGTTTCACATCTTTTGTTGGTTTTGCACTGATTTTCATTTTAATAGCCTTGGCCTAAAACTACTACTCTTATATTTTATTCTGAATGGTCTCTTTTTCCCTTGAACAATGAAAATGTCATTTTTGCTATTATGTTTGAAGAAAAGGCTTCCATTATCTATTTCTGTTTAGAAACATCTTTTGAAGATGAGCAGAATGTGAAGCCAGCTTGATTTTAAAAGGTCATGTACAAGTGTTGGAAAGCTGATTGGGAAGCGTGTGGAAAGTATAATAATGAGGACATCTTTACAATGTTGGAGTGGGAAGGAAACTAGACAGTCTGACCCCACAGTCTGGAAAGGAGAAAATGAAGTGTTTGCCCTGAGTCACATTGCAAGGCAGTGGTTGGGAAACTGAGGACAAGGAGCAAGAAACATAAGAAGAGAGAAAAGTGTGTCCCCCAGAAATAGAGCCTCCACTATGAATTTGAATTCAAGCACTTTATTTGGAAGAAAAGAGCAAGAAAGCACTTGTAGAGGAGTAAAACTGTGGTCCTCAGACCAGTAGTGTGAGCCTCACCTGGGAACTTGTTAAAAATACAGAATCTCAGGCCTGAGCCATACCTGATGCAAGAGAATCTGCATTTTACATATATATATATATATATATATATATATATATATATATATATATATATATATAGAGAGAGAGAGAGAGAGAGAGAGAGAGAGAGAGAAAAGAAAGAGAGAGAGAGAGAGAGAAAAGAGAGAGAGAGAGACCATGAGACAGAAAGAGGGACAGATAAGGACAAACAGGAAGGGAGATAGATGAAAAGCATCAATTTTTTGTTGTGTCACCTTAGTTGCTCATTGACTGTTTTCTCATATGTGCCTTTGGTGGGGTGCTCCAGCAGAGCAAGTGACCCCTTGCCCAAGCCAGCACCCTTGAGCTCAAGCCAGCAA
Source organism: Saccopteryx leptura (assembly GCF_036850995.1). NCBI lineage: Eukaryota > Metazoa > Chordata > Mammalia > Chiroptera > Emballonuridae > Saccopteryx > Saccopteryx leptura. The sequence goes on from NC_089506.1 coordinate 136,006,797, forward strand.
CCTTGGACTTCAAGCCAGTAACCTTTGATCCCATGCTCAAGCTGGATGAGCCCGTGCTCAAGCCAGTGACTTTTGGGTTTTGAACCTGGGTCTTCAGCATCCCAGGCTGGCAACGCTCTATCCATTGCACCACTGCCTGGTCAGGCAAGAGAATCTGCACTTTATTAAGATTCCCGAGTGAGTAATAAGCACATTAAAGTTTGTGAAGAACAGTATCCAAGAGACACGGAAGTGGGTTTTTGTCCTTCACTTCCCATCCTTCATTGGCTAAGGATTGCTCCTGAGAGCCTTAGCTCCCAGCTAACAGACCGCAGGAAAAGCGAGCTTTCAGGCAGAGCTTCACCCCAGTAGGACATTCAGACACTGTCATCTTGTGGTGAACGCTGGAACGGTGAATGCCAAAGGGATGCAGACAAGGGCCAGAGGGCCAGGGTACTTACACTGTTCTAAATGCCAGAGACAAGTGGGAGCCTTCTCATTTTAGGAGATGAATTCCTGGCAGAGGGTTTGGTAATTCAAAGTATTTCATGCAGGAAACACTTTCTCTGTTTGAAATCCATGAACAGTTCATGAGACAAGTACTTTAAGAGAATGTCAGATAATAGCCCATCTGAGTAGTCTGAAATTAGCTTTCAGACTATCAGACTCTACCTACTCCTTTGGCATAGGTTATGAAAGGTGTCAGGTCAGTGTTTTCAAATTCAAATTCAAATTCATATGTATAAGGATGTGGTTCAAAGTTTAAATACAGAGTTCCTGAGCAAGTATTCCAGCGTGGGCTTTCTTATATTTCGGTCACCAACTTCATGCCAGGGCCTCTTGCTCCTCCTTGCTCCAGGTCCCTCCTCTCAGGATTGCTCTGACCTTGTGGAACTGGACTGTCTCATTGAGTACCTGCAGCCTCAAGCAAACCTTTCCTCTGTTTGTCCCTGTGCTTCCAGTGGCCCAGCTCTTAGACACATAAGCATTTGATGTTCATTCTAGGAGTCACCCAATGTATGTGGTGTGAAGCACTTTATTTTGTTTGAACAAAAGGCACTTGTTTAGAGTCCAATTTTCTTTACTTTCCCAGATTTATTTGGCCCACTTTCATGACAGGCACTGCTCAATGGAGTGCCCTGGGTGCTGTCACCACTACTTGTCAGTATGCTGAAGTATACTGAATTTTTTCAAATACTGAACCAGTCTCGTACCCCGGGAATAAACCCTTCTTAGTCATGGTGCATAATTCTTTTTATATATTGCTAAATTCTATTTGCTAATATTTTGTTAAGGATTTTTTTTAATCAATTGAGAGGCAGGGAGGCAGAGAGACAGACACCTGCATGTACCCCGACCAGGATCCACCTGGCAACCCCCGCTGGGCTGATGTTCTGCCCATCTGGGGCTGCTGCTCTGTTGCTCAGTAACTGAGCTATTTTATATTTAGCACCTGAGGTGAGGCTATGAAGCCATCATCAGTGCCTGGGGCCAACTTGCTCATTTGAGCCATGGTTGTGGGAGAAGAAGAGAAAGAAGGGCAGAGGGGGGAAAAGCAGATGGTCACTTCTCCTGTGTGCCCTGACCAGGAATTGAACTGGGGATTTCCACACACCAGGCTGACAATATACTGCTGAGCCAGCCAGCCAGGCTGTTATATCTATATTTTTTAGAGTTATTGGTCTGTAGTTTTCTTTTTCTTCTTTTTTCCCCCCACACCAATCTATGTAAATCTGGAACAAGTCTTCACTTTCATGACCTTGCCACTTGGAAGGTTACAGGTCAGTTATTTCTCAAATAGGATCTTCCTGCTATCTCATCATAACTAGATTCAGTTTATGAATCTTCAGTGGGGATATTAAGGGTGATGCTGTATACTTCTTCGTGCAGCTTATCTAGTGGTGCACAATTCACTCTGTCCCATTTTTGATGATGTTCATGTTTTTCATTTCATTACAGTGGTGTCTCCAGGCTTTTATCCTGAAAATTTCCACTTTATAATTAATAAGCGTTTTATGTGGAAGCACTTTGGTACTATGTAAATACTCATTCCTCAATAAATTTTTGATTTATTCACTAACTTATTTTTATTTCCATGGATCTGTGGTTTTTTGTTTTATTCAATCTTATCATCATTATTCATTTTGATGCTGAAATTGTCCCCAGTTGAGTCAGAAGGAGCCTTCTCTAGCAGGCTTCTGTGTCCTTTTGACATGTCTCTGTCATTCTTGTGTAATTCCTCATTTTCTTGTATAACCAGATGTTTCACGCACATCTTGTATTTGTTTCTGCTCCATCCCTGGAACCAGGCATCCTAATCACCAGGACATAGGAATATTACCTTCTATGGAAGAAATGTGATTAAGTTTCTGAGAGGAGAAGCTTATGCTGGTTTTCCAGGTGTGCCTAAATGCAATCATGTTTCCTTTCAGACACTCGGAGGAGACAGCGCACAGAGGAGGGCTGGAGATAGACCCGGAGCGATGTGGTCACAGGTTAGAGACACATGGAGCCACCAGATACTGGCAGAGAGGCAGGGAAGACCTCTCCTCCAGAGCCTTGGACAGAGTGTGTCCCTGCCCATACCTTGATTTCGGACTTCTGAAATCCAGAACAGTGAGAGAAACAATTGATTGTCATGTTAAGCCACCCAGTTTGTGGTAACTTGTTACATCAGCCCTAGGAAATTAATATCTATCTAAAACTCCCAGTTTATATTGATACATCAGTTCCCACCCACCTCTGCAGGGTTTATTCTGTTTCTCTTTCCCCATATTTCTAATTCTATTTTCTGACAGTGAGAGCCTGGCTTACATTGTGCTTAACATATAGATTGCCTTATCTGATTAGCCCCTGGGTGTGTACCCAGCCTCTCACCTCCTCCTTCACCCTTGTGCCTGAGGGGCACCCTCCTCACTGGCTCAGGCTCTGGAGCCCAGTAGGTCTGTGTCCTGGGGCCCAGTTCTTCCCTAGGGGCTCCCCTGGGGCCAACTCTCCCCAACACACCACCCTCTCCACCTCCCTTACTGGCCGCATGTCGCACTGCTCAGGAAGACAACAGAAAGGGAGGACAAGGGGGAGAGGAGGAGGAAGGCCCTGCTGAATTGTATGCCTCCTCTTAGCATCCTGATGCCTACCACACTGCCCTGCCACTCTGCGTGCTGCCCACAGTGTACTAGCACTGGCCCTGACGCTGCAGCGAGGCTGAACCTGCGCTCCTCCAGTGAAGGGCACAGGCCTCACCGTGAGAACAGGAGGAGCTGCGCTTCGCAAACCCAGCAAACTGTTCCCACTCGGCCGGGGCGTGGCTCCACGGAGCGGGAGGCGGAGCGTACTGGCAGGCGTCAACCAACCAGGAGATTTTGATTGTTCGTTTAATTTAGGAAGAGGCATTTCCTGGCAGCAAATGGATAGTATTTATCCCCATTAGATAGATATCAATCTGCCCTGGAGAAACCTTCAGATTAAATTTTAGGGATGAAACAAGATTAGTCCTGACAGGTATATAGATCCTCAAAGAATGTGCAGTAACTTCTCATAAAACAGCATAAAAATATTCTTTCTGACAGTTTGACACTTTGTAAAAAGCCTTTATGATTTGTGCATAATAAACTGCCTTAAATTTTATAATTAATACAAGCATGTCTTTTCTCTTCAAAGAGATTCTTTCATCAATTAATCTATTCATTCAACACAGATTATTTTGAATGTCTAGTATTGACCAGACACCTGCCTAACCATAAGGGAAGGCCCTGTTCTCAGGGAACTCTCAGTGTGATGAGGAAGATGTGGAAAGGTACAGTACGCAGTGTGGTGGGACAGAGAGGGGGAGGCTGTACCCCACATGGCCATCCCCAGAGAGTCATCACCCTCTGTTGGTCAAGCAGCATGATGACCCAAGCATCCAAGCAAAGGGAAACACTTTGGGGCCCCCAGAATTGACTGGATGTGAAAACCAGGCTTGACAGTGGGCAGGAGCAAAGACTGTGCTGCTGGGCTGGGAAGCACAGCAGACATTGCTTTCGATTCTGGTATGGCATTGTCCCTGCTGCTTCCTTCCTGGTGGGGTTTCAAGATTGAGACTCTCAGGAGAGAGCACCACCCTGACTAAGCATAAGTAATATGTCTGCCAGTGGTGGGGTTCAAATAAATTAACAACTGGTTCCCTAATGACCATTTTAAGTATAAATAACTGATATACCAAAAGGTAGTTTATTATTTCATGCATTTAATACTTAAATAAGAATAAAAGAGGTACAGAAAATTAGACTATGTTATAGAGTTTTAAAATATTAATAAAAAAATTAAATAATACTTGACAAAAAACAATAAAACTGATATTTAAAATATCTCCCTATTCTTGATCGGCATCCTCACTTCCTACAAATATGAGGGAAGTAACAAATATGAGGGAATTAAAATTTACTATTTCATCAAAATATAATGCATTTTATGAAATGAATAAATATTACAAGCATAGTTCCATCAAGTTTTTTTCATCTATGGACAGAATGAATATTACTGAGGGTGCTCAGAATACAATGTTGTGATTACAAGTGCCATTTTAACAACAGGTTCACTGAACTCAACAAAAAATTAGGTATTGGTTCTGCCCAGCTGGTATGAACCAGCTGAATCCCACCACTGATGTCCCCAGGGTGGGGGAAGGGAAATACACAGGCAGGGTTGAATCTGTTTCTCTTAGTTTCAGCAGAGATAAGATACTGGCTGGTATCATCTCCTCACTAAGAATAAGCACAGTGGGGGAGAAGTTTTCCCCAAAAGGACATTGAGTTCTAATTAGGAATGGATAATGGAAACTAGACACATTTTAAAAATTACCAATAACTCACGTAAAATAAAGGAAGACAATAGGGAGAGACAAGTCTTGGTTATACTATTGAGCTGCTAGAAAGTAGAGACTTTGGAACTTTACAATTATATAAACAGAAAGAAATCTCCCCTATTTCTTCTCTTTTTTGCTTTAAGACCATTTGAGTTTGTTATCTGTCATATGTAACCAAAAGATTTCTGAGACACGCCTACAATGCTATTATACAATTTCTGGCAGTCCTTTATTTCCTATGAAAATATTCATTTCTGTTTATTTTTTTAATCTCTGAGAGACTTCAATGCTGCTCATTTTTAGCTCATATCAGGTGAGTGACCCAACTCATAATATTACCCTTTTATGTTAAATCATTTTTCTCAGGTAGATAGGATATTTTTATAATGATGTTTGCTTGCACCCTGTGTAGTGTCCTAATAAAAAAAGGCAAAATTATATTGAAAATAGTTTTTTCTTACAGCAACTTTAAAACCAGTGCTTTAGCCATGCAGCTGACCGTGCTAGAGAAGGAAACCTCCACACTCATCCGCGTGCCTCAAAATCAGCAGCCGTCGGTGACGGCCGGCTCTCGCCAGCACGGAGCCGCAGCAAGTGGGTCCAACTCAGTTTCTGTCCCCGTGGGAGACGTAAGAAAGTCACCCAACTTTATATCGTGTCTCGTGTCACAATATCCTGAAGGGTTTAGAACCATCCACTCATTCACAGGAGATCCTGCATGGGGTTGGTTATATAATTATAATTTTTAAATGACATGACTAAGGTCCAAAAATTTACCTCAAGTTGCCTACTTCGTTAATAATAAAACCTGAATTCCTAAGTGACCCTGTTTCTTGATTCACATGTCCATGGTACTAAAAACCTCTGCCATTTGAGATATTATTTAGATAAAAATAATAGTGTTGTAATATGTCCCAATAATCATCATAAAGCACTTAAAGCCAAAAGTTTTCTTCCATAATGCAGATATGGATTTTTAATTTACAATTTTCTTCTCTTAGTTTTATCATTTGCAGAGAATATGGGAGAGGAGAACATGTGGGAAAGTAACCTAATGCCGAAACACAGCAATTTATCTAACCATGGCCTGGTATTTAGCGTGGTGAGTAGTATGCTGTCTGTGGTTGCAATTGAGAAAATTTTCATCTTCTTAAGAATTACTTTCTACTGTGTGATTGGTTCCCTGAATACATTTTAACAATATTCATGTTTAATTAAAAATAACTTTACATTAGATGTCAGTATTTTGTAGGTCAGAAATATGTTGCAACTAATAAAGACAAACATTTTAATGTCTTCGAAAAGCTATACTTCCTACAACTCTCTTGCACATCCTCTCCTAGACAGAATCACACCGAGAGCCTCAGATATCAAAGGACATAATAAACAACCATTTCCTTTTTTATTTTGTTTCTTTTCTCATCACTTAAACTAGGTCAGAAGAAGTTTGGAAACAAACAAATGCCATGAATTAATCTCTCAAACTCCTGATGTGAATGGGAGTAGGAATTAAAATGGACCCTGAACATTCCCTCAGCTAGTACTGAGGGCTTGCCCTCCGGAAGCCCTGTGCAGGGGCCCGGGAAGCAGGGCACACAGACAGACAAAGGCGCTGCTCTTCTGGAGCTCCATTCTGGCCCTGGGAGGCGGGAACTGAACAAAATAAAAGTGCAAATGTGTGTGTGCGTGCACATGAACCCAGTACTTTGGGGAAAAACAAAATGAAGGAGAGGGATGGAGGTAGGGTGTTACCATTTTACACGGAATGGCCAGGAAAGGCCTCACTGAGAACCTGACTCTTGAGCAGAAGTTTGAAGAGAGAGAGAGAGCCCACCGCGAAACTTCTCTGACGGTCGCTGTCTTTAGGACTGTTGTTTATGTTTTTATTCTCCTCCTTCTGGCCACATGGGAGAATTACATGTCACATCTCCTTGAATATGAATGCTTCTGCCAATGAAATGTAAGCAGCAGTGGGTGAAGAACTTGACTAGCCAGAGCATGGCCTGTCATGTTCCCTTTCTTTCAGCCAGTGGAGTTCCAGAGAAAAGAGGCTCCTTCAGGTTTCATCTTAACCCAGATGACATGGACCAGAGCCAACATTTGACCCATTAACTCTCTTGCTTTAACCCTGAGGTTTTGGGACAGTCTGCAATTGCAACAGTGCCTAGGTTATTCTGAATAATAAAACAGTGTTTTGAAAGAGAGAATAGCAAGTGCAAAGGCCCTTAGGTAGAAGTGTGCATGGCATGTTTGAGGAACAGCACAGAGGTTGTGTGGAGCAGACCGGGCAGGGGGTTCTGAGATAACATCAGTGAAGTAAGCAAGGGAGAGAGAGGTTTGCAGAGGGCCTTCAGGGCCATTGTAAGGATTTTGGCTTTTAATCTGAGTAAAATGGGGAATGGTAGAGTTCTGAGCAGAGCAATGATACGATTTGCATTACTTGTCCAAAGGGTCACACTGGTCGCTCTGTTGAGAATAGATTGTAGGGGGCAAGAGTGGAAGGAACGAGTTAGAGCAGTGGTCCCCAACCCCCAGGCCATGGGCCGGTACCAGTCCATGGGCCATTTGGTACCAGTGTGCAGAGAAAGAATAAGTAACTTACATTATTTCTGTTTTATTTATATTTAAGTCTGAACAGTGTTTTATTTTTAAAAAATGACCAGATTCCTTCTGTTACATCCGTCTAAGACTCACTCTTGACGCTTGTCTCGGTCACGTGATACATTTATCCGTCCCACCCTAAAGGATGGTCCGTGAAAATATTTTCTGACATTAAACCGGTCTGTGGCCCAAAAAAGGTTGGGGACCACTGAGTTAGAGGACCATTGCAGATCATTCATTCTATGTGTCCCTATGCTGTAGAACACAAGGCTCTGGGAAGCAAGGGATGTTGTAGGAATGGACCTACTTACCATCACTTCTAGTGACCCACCTTAGAAATGTGCGACTCCAGTCCTCAGAACTTTAGGATTTGTGGGTCTAGAGCTTCTGATCCCCAAAGGGGAACACTTCTGCTTGGGGTCGAGCAAGAAGTGTTGGTCACTTCAGGTTCCTAGTGCCAAGAGACCAGCGGAAAGGAAAGGTGCCATCGTCCTGGCAGGGTTAACCAACCCTGCTTAAGGAGGTGTGACTTCTGGAGAAAAGCAAAAATACATTTGGCATGCAGTGATTCCTGAATGTCTCCCTTGTCCCATTTTGGTGATACTAGACCTAAGCAGTAGTTGTGGCCTGTGAAGGGCATGGTGAGAGGGATTAACCATATCTTTCAGGGACGAGGGTCTGGTTCACTCACCAGGTAAACCCTCTAACCCAGCAGGAGCACTAGCCACATGTAATCTAGAAGGAGTAGTTGAGGAGGAGGATTATCAGTGTCAGCCACAGTTTTTAAAGCAGATACAGCAGTGGGGCTACAGTTTGTTCCACTTAACGTCTTATAAATTTTCTCCAGGAAAAGAGATTAGCCAGATTAGAGCAGCTGTTCCAAAATGGTAGGACTTCCTGCTGTACAAAGTAAGTGAATCTGAGCAGGGCAAGCGGTGAACTTGAGTGGGTTTGTGGTGCACTGCTCAGATACAGTCTTCAGGACCCCAACACTCATTTCCCTCATCCTCCAACCTGAGAGTGCCCCTACTCTGAGGTTATTCCTGGGCATCTCCCCAGGAATTGTCTTTGGTAGAAGGGAACTGCCAGGCTTTAGTCTCTGCTTCCTCTCTGGGGCAGTAGTATTCATTGACTGGTCAATTTGAGGAATGCAAAGGGCTGATGTCTTGCCTCCATCTGGGACATCTTTGAAGAACATGCCTGGTTTAGACTCATGTGCTTGGCTGACATCTCTATGACATCAGCATCACAGTTCAGCTTCTCCTCTGCCCAGTCCTGCTCCGTCCCTTCTGTGTGGGCAGAATAAAGGCCTCCCAGAGATGCCTGTGAATATGTTACCTTACAGGGAAAAAGGAATTTTTCAGATGTGAGTAAGTTAAAGATCTGGAGATAGATTATCTCTGGTGGGCCAAAGGTAATTACAAAGGTCCTTATAAGAGAGAATTAGGAGGCCAGAGAAGAGGGAATATGCTGTGCCATTGGTTTTGAAGACAGAAGAAGAAGCTACAACTCAAGAAATAGAGGTGTCCTTGATCAAAGTTAAGAAAATGGATTCTCTTTAAGGGAGCCAGAAGGAATACAGACCTGACAACTCATTTTAGACTTCTGATGTCTAGAACTGAAAGATGATAAATTGTACTGGGTTAAACCACCAAGTTTGTGGTAATTTATTAAATCAACAATAGGAAATTATTATTCTTCCCTTACAGATATTGTTTGGGAAAGCACCCCCTAAAAACTCCCAGCATGCAAAGCTTTGCTCAATCTGTTCCCTAGGGAATATCCCACTTATAACATACTTTATTAGGAAAAGGAATCTTATAGGGGAATCAAATCAATTTAGTGACCAAGAGTTTTAGGTTTCTCCAGCTAAAAACACAACTGGACAATAACCTATATGTGACCTTCCCCTCTGAGTTTTGGGGTAATTTTGTTATGCAGTAATAGTAACCAGTACAGGGATCCAGCATAGGACATATTCAACAAAGAGAATATGTTCTTCATTGCAAGCCTATCCCTAAAAATTGTGGATCTTAGTTAGAGCAAGAGCCCAAATGGAGGCCCATACACATATCTAAATATTTAAGATCATCAGTAAGTGAGAAAATTGTTAAATAAAATATATTCTGTCTTTCCATCCAAAAAACACACATTCATGATGACAAAATAGAAAGTTGGCAAAATAGAAAACACAACTGAATTTAATAATTATTATACATATCTGTTCTGTTGATGGGCTGGTGATGATTAAATGAGTAATGGTTTCATATGTAGAAATTTACACAGCTGCATACCAAATCACTGATTCAAAAGAAGAAATGCACACCCATGTTTATTGCAGCATTGTTTACAATAGCCAAGATCTGGAAACAGCCCAAGTGTCTGTCAGTGGACGAGTGGATACATATACACAATGAAATACTATGCAGCCGTGAAAAAGAAGGAAATCTTACCTTTTGTGACAACATGGATGGACCTGGAAACTATTATGTTAAGTAAAATAAGCCAGGCAGAGAAGAAAAATATAATTTGACCTCACTCATTTGAGGAATCCAATGAACAATGTGAACTGAGGAATGGAATAGAGGCAGAGGTGGGATCAAAGGGACCAGAGGGAAAGCGGACAGAGGGAAAGGGGATGAGAGGATGGGATCAGAGAAGGGAAAGAGATTGGTGAAATTGTATATACATAACACAGCATTATAGAGAGCAGGACAGCAAATCCTGGAGGAAAGGGGGGAGGGTGTTGGAGGGAGGGGGCATTGAGGGGCCGAGGGGAACACAGGGGTGGGGGGAGATATATTTGGTGGGACATTTAAATCTATGTAGACACAATAAATTTAAAAAAAATAGGAGAAAAAAAATTTACACAATTGCTATGTGCCACTGTTGCAAATACTGTCCTAATTTCCAGGTATCTCCTGAGGCAGGAATTAGAACATAAAAAAAAGGAAAGAAAAAGGAACACAGCACTCCTGGGAAATACTCTGGTATGTAATAGAACCTATTTTATACATAACTATTCCACAGTAAAGTTTTGTCAAGTGAATTAATTTCTCTTTTCATCTATCTGAGAAATTCTCCCCCTCACACTCTCCCACACATTAGAGTTGAGTTTATTGCCAGCACTGAAATACCAAAACCTTTATGAAGTTAAGACACAGCCCCTTTTGATTGAATACATAGGGCAAGCAAGGTGAAGAGGCGTTTTGCTGGGGCCTGACCAGCATTATCCATCAGAGTGGATATTTAGGGTTAAAGATGGTGCCGTGTAGGTGCTGAGTGCCAGATCCCAAGGGGCAGGGTATCGCATTTGGTTTAATAAAAATTTGAGGCCCTGGCCGGTTGGCTCAGTGGTAGAGCATCGGCCTGGCGTGCGGAAGTCCGGGGTTTGATTCCCGGCCAGGGCACACAGGAGAAGCGCCCATCTGCTTCTCCGCCCCTCCCCCTCTCCTTCCTCTCTGTCTCTCTCTTCCCCTCCCGCAGCGAGGCTCCATTGGAGCAGAGATGGCCCGGGCGCTGGGGATGGCTCCTTGGCCTCTGCCCCAGGCGCTAGAGTGGCTCTGGTCACAACAGAGCAATGCCCTGGAGGGGCAGAGCATTGCCCCCTGGTGGGCGGAGCATCGCCCCCTGGTGGGTGTGCCAGATGGATCCCAGTGGGGCGCATGCGGGAGTCTGTCTGACTGTCTCTCCCCGTTTCCAGCTTCAGAAAAATAAAAAATAAATAAATAAATAAATAAAAATTTGAGTGACTGTGCCTGTGATACTTTGAAGGATGGGACGATGGCAGGGGTCCTTTTTGCTGTAAGGACACTGCCTCTTCATTTTTCTATGACATAAGGACAGGTTTCCGGGAAACAATGGTAGAAATCTAACTATGTGGGATTTGACCCACCTCCAACTCCATACCCGCAACAACAGAGAACACTGATGAGGCTGCAAACTTACTGGAGTGATTCACATTCAGCCTTTGTTTTCATTCATTCACATGTCAGATGGTATTCTAGGCATAGCAGAGAGCAAGGCGGAGCTCTCACACTCAGAGCTCACATTCTAGTGGGAAAAGGCTAAAGACTAAAAGCTAAACAGACTAATAAAATAATTTAGCATAAAAATAAGTGCTACAAAGGAAATAAAGCATGGAATGGGGCTAGGGCAGGTGACTATAGTTAAGGGGTCATTTAAGAACTCTCTAGAGAAGTGACAGGTTGAGACCCATAATAACAAGAGGCAATAAAACAAGCATGGGGCAGATTAGCTAACTGGTTTTCCTGTTATTAAAGGGTTAAAATGCACCACTTTTAATTTTAATGGCTATTTAATTTAAAACATTTTTTATAGTTGGCATATAATATTACTTTCAAGTGTACAAACTAGTGGTTTGACATTTATATACCTTACAATGTGGTCACCGCACTAAGTAGTAATTATCTGCCACAGTGCAGTTATCACAATATTATTGGCTATATTCTCCTTTACCTTTTTCACTCATTCCCCAAACCCTGATTAAGTATTGGTGCAGCCACTATGGATAACAGTATGAAGAGTCCTCAAAAAACTAAAAATAGAACTACCATGTGGCCCAGCAGTTCCACTTATGGGTATTTATTAGAAAATAAAAACATTAATTTGAAAAGATATAGGCACTATGTTCATTGCAGCATTATTTATAATAGCCAAGATATGGAAGCAACCTAGGTGACGATCAATAGATGAATGGGTAAAGACTATGTGGATATAGTCCATAGTGTAACAAATACAGTAACTTTTTATGTTTCTGGATCTCCCATCACCTCAGTGATAGAATACAGATGTAGACTATGTTGTGATTAGACCAAATCTGTTCTGAATCTGGAACACACCCTACAAAACATATCGCTTTAATAGAAATTTTTGTATCAGCTACTTTTGTTTCTCTTTCTCAAATTGCAACAAGTAAAGAAAAATTAAGTTTTTCAGACCTCTGATTGATGTTTTTCTATAACTGACTTAATATGAAAGACTTAATTCACCCAGGTAAGTTTTGGAGAAGCTAAATCAACATAGAATGTGATTCTTGGAAAATTTAGTCCTAGACACATATCATGAGAGTTTTAATAAAGAATACTTAATGTTTTAAGTTTTTAGTCAGCTAATCTACCTTGTTGACTGAAACAGAGAAAAATATGTACATTTGTTGAATCTTTGAAGATATGTAGAGTGCATCAAATTAATTGTGGTCTAATTCAGGACGAATTGTACACCTACTAAAGAAAAATGACAAAATCAAATCATAAAGTGATGAATAAAAAATTTTTAAAATGACTGTCAAAAGATTTATTTCCAAAAATCTCCTGATCAGGCAACTGCTTCCTCTTCCTCTTTCCCTACCTCCAAAATATATCAGATTCTGTTTAGTCTTATGGTAGCCACTGTAAGGCTTATTAAGACTTTGGCCTTTTAAATTAAGACCTTTTCATTATACTTGCTTTCCTGGGACATCCTTTTGCATCAGTATGTCTTTTAAATTCATATTCTAAACATTAATAAAATCTCATTACTACATCAGTGTATTATTATGGTAGCTTTCTTCCTTCAAGTGAACATTTAGAGTTCTCTTCAAATGAATGAAAAAGCATAATAGACTATCTCCATCAGAAGATGACTTCATAAAATATATTTTTATGCTTTAATACCTCAGTTCCTGAAATATTATTAGTTACTCACCAGGTCAGAGTTTAGATGTAATAAAAGTTCAGAATGTAGTCAAGGGGACAAAAGTTACTCTTATAAAGACATAGGCATACATATATATTTTTATTCTTGTTAAATATGTGAATGGGCTTAATGCATGGGGCAGGGACATATTTAATCATGTCACTTCTGACTCTCATCACCTGTTAATTGCTTCTTTCTTTAGGAACCTATAATTATTGGCCCTGGCTGGTTGGCTCAGCGGTAGAGCGTTGGCCTGGCGTGCGGGGGACCCGGGTTCAATTCCCGGCCAGGGCACATAGGAGAAGCACCCCATTTGCTTCTCCACGCCCCCCTCCTTCCTCTCTCTCTCTCTTCCCCTCCCGCAGCCAAGGCTCCATTGGAGCAAAGATGGCCTGGGCGCTGGGGATGGCTCCTTGGCCTCTGCCTCAGGCGCTAGAGTGGCTCTGGTCTCGGCAGAGCGACGCCCTGGAGGGGCAGAGCATCGCCCCCTGGTGGGCAGAGCCTCGCCCCTGGTGGGTGTGCCCGGTGGATCCCGGTCGGGTGCATGCGGGAGTCTGTCTGACTGTCTCTCCCCGTTTCCAGCTTCAGAAAAATACAACCCCCCCCCCAAAAAAAAACAAAATAATTAAAATAAAATAAAATAAGAACCTATAATTATTTGAGATGATTGATAGTATTAGACTATTTTCCTGGCATATATCAATGAGAATTAACTGTTAACATAGGCAGTGAACTAATAACTAATGGTAAATTTTCATAAAAATTAGGCCCCCAAATTTGTTCTTATTAGAAGGAAAACAAGATTTAAAAATTACATTTCAGTTTCTCTATATCAATACAATTTTCTAGCTATTTATAAGATCTCATTTTGACATTGACAGTGTTAGATATAGCATAATTAGTAGTATTATAAAAATGTAATACATAAATTCAATAAAAAGGAAAAATGTAATAGCATTAAAAAGAGATATTTTATCATTGTTACTTCCTTGAGAAGTTTATGGTGCTTAGATACTTTTCAAATACTCTTACTGTAGAGCTGAGGCAAGGCTCTCAGAGAGAGCCCAAGTGACCTGGGCGGAGTGTCCCAGTACCACAGCATCACAGCCGCGGGTTCAGTTTGATGATACTGTGCTGTCTCTGTCATACCATCTAAACTGCTTCTGATAAGAGCTCTTTTATTTCTTAAGTTTTAAAGATTTAATATATCTCCATAAGCAAAAGCAATGAAACTTTGAAAGTCATTATCTGAGTTGCTTTTTGGTTGGTTTTTGCTAGAGATTATACAGATTCCTTGTTAGTACTTTATCTCCATTTTTGGGGTGAGTCAAATTTTTATGTTTTGTTTCACTTATATGTAAAACTTGAAACCGTAACACTTCTAGAAAAAGACATAAAGAAGCTCCTTGGTCTTGGCAATGAGTTTTTGGTTGTGACACCAAATCACGGGCAACAAAAGCAAAATAATTGAGATGAAATCAAACTAAAATTTTCTCCACAGCAAAAGAAACAATCAGCAAAATAAAAAAGCAACCTATGGAATGGGAGAAAATATTTTCAAACTTTATATCTGATAAGGGGTTAATATCCAAAATATGAAAGAAACTCATTCAACTCAACAGCAAGAAAACTGATAACCCAATTAAAAACTGGGCAAAGAGCCCAGCTAATGAAAAGGTGTTTAACATCATTATTCATCAGGGAAATGCAAATCAAAATTATGATGAATTAGTAGGCTTTGTTGGGATGTTGCCTATTAAAAACCAGAAGAAAAACAAGTGTGGACAAGGACGTGGAAAGAAGGGAACCCTCGTACACAGGTGGCTGAGCCACTGCCTCCCTGGTCCTCTGTAAACCCCAGCAGTGGAGGGCAAGCCTGCGCTCTGCGTGGTCTCTTGGATGGCGGATGATGACCTTCGCCTCTGAGGCCACAGTGAAGCAGGATCAAACCTCAAATTCAAAGGCCCCTTCACAGATGTAGTTGCTACAAGTCTTAAATTGCGAAATCCGTTGGATAGAAAAGTATGTATCGAAGTGATGACTACAGCACCTCCTTGTACAACACGAGGCCCAACTGTGGAATTATGGACCCAGGGTTGACTGTGACTGTCAGTAATGCAGCTGCCTCTTGACTATGATCCCAATGAAAAGAGTAAACACAAGATTATGGTGCAGACAATTTTTGCTCCACCAAACATTTCAGATATGGAAGCTGTGGGGAAAGAGGCAAAACTTGATAAATGAACAGATTCCAAATTGAGATGTTTTTGAAATGCCCAATGAAAATGACAAACTGAATGATACGGAACCTCGTAAAGCTGTTCTGCTGAGTGCATCTAAAGACGTACCCACGCCAGAACCACATTGTGTTTCACTCAATGACCCGAAACATGGAGACCCATGCAGGAGTGCAAGAGACATCAGGGAGAAGTGATAAAACTATCAGAGGATCGACACCTGAGAGACGAGGCTTACAGGCCCAGTGATGTGTGTGTCATACAGGCTTTATCTTTAATGATCTCTTCTGGTTAGAAAACACAATAAAAACAAACAGTTCAGCAACTGTATGTTACCAGGTTATCACTAGCAGATGTCAGTGCACATTCAGTCCTTTATAAAAATTTATAAAGAATTGTTCTTTCTCTGTGGTTTTAATAATAGTTTAAGAATTGTTCAGTCTTGTAAATGTTATTTTAATAATCTCTTAAAATTTTATCTTTTGCTGTTACCTCTTGATATATGATTTATTTAGATTGCTGATCCCATTCATTCAGGAAATGCCAAGAGGTATTCTGTGGAAAATGGTGCCTCTTACAGTGTAAATTTTCTCCTTTACCTTTGCTAATATCATGGTAGAATTTTTCTTATCCTTTGTGATGTATCTGTTGACTGAATTTTTCATCTTTACAATCAATAGTGTCCTATGGTATTTAAAATAAAAATAGTAAAACTGTAAAAAATTTATGTGAATGTTTTATTGAGCAAGTTAGAGTTGTTGATCAATATAATGTATGATCAGAGAACTAATTTCTTCATTGATCTGTAAGAGTATTTTCTATGCGCTCTCCTGTGAACAGGAAACAGGCTTCTTTTTTAGTCTGTTTTGAAGTTACCCTCTCCATCCCCCCACCTTAATTCCTGCTCTTTGCCCTAAACACGGCTTGTGAAGTAAGAGTGCCTGTGATTCAGGCAGAAGCTGTCACACTTTCAGCCCCAGGAAGAAGAGTGTTGTGCTCGGACTAGGTAAGCAAACGGAATTCATTCAAAGGAAGACAGGAGCCAGTTCTGCAGATGATTTTCCTGGACCTTTGCAATAAGACTCCTCCCCTGTCCTCATCAAAGGAAGTTTCCCACATTCACTTTCACATTTCAGTGTACTAGCTAAACACTGCAGGATAATAAAGATTTCCTAATGGGGACCTAATTTTATAATTCTGCCTTTGCATTCCAGAATTGTGCAGACTCTGCCTTCTAGTTGAAATAGTCCTACATACAAACATCCTCAGAAACCAGTTCTTTTACATCTCTGATTGAATTGTCTTATAATTAAGTTTGAAAAATATTTCCGTATACTCTTTTAATATAATCACTGAAAATAAAAATTAGTAGGCAAAAAACTAAATTAGGAATTTCTTGAAGTCAAAGCACATTCGATGTATTTAAGTTAATTTTTATGTTTTAGACAAATGGTAAAACCTAAACCCAACTTATTAAATCAGAAAGCATTTACTCTCAAGAGTTTGAAAGTTGAAATATATTAAATCACTATTTGCACATATATACTCTCCACCCAAAGGCCACAATTACTTTAGGTATTTTTCTCAACTCTCTTTTAGTTAAGTTCCTAGTTTCCCAATTCTATAGATCTTTTGTGTATAGGCTTTTATGCCAAAAATAGATTTGCAATTTTCAATTGTTGGCATTTGCATCTGAAAACAGTTGGACTCATGTAGCTTATTTTTGGCAAGCAGAATAAGGATCACCACAAAGGAATCTATACTATTAGGCCTATAGTATACATTTTCATCTTCAGAAGGAAGAAATTCCCCACAAGTTAGGAATTAATGATATGCCTTTAACTTCTGAAGTTTATGTGGCAGTTTAGTCACTAATCTTGGCAAATGCTCATTTTCTAGTCATTAGGAGTAAGAACATTTATTTAAACAACTCAAATGGAAAAGATATCTGGTTTAATGACTTATCAGCTCCCACACTTTCACTGGATAAACTTACACATTTCCAGTGCCATATTCATGCACAAAGGGGATGAGCAGAACCTTGTTTTTGAGGCCAGTGCAAGAGCTGGTGTAATGGCAAACTGAGTGAGAAACAGTGTTGCCAAGTAAACCAAAAAGGTAGTTTATTTTAAACAGACTTCAAACGAACATCAAAGTTTCCTGGAACATATACTTCTCCAACCTGTATTTCATGTTTTCTGCTGGGCCTACTGCCAGAGCAAAACAAAATATTTCTGGTTACTTGAAGAAAAAATAGTAACATTTTTGTAAATACACAGTTCAGGAACTCTTACACAGAAACATGCAGATCTTTCTAGAATATGAAAATATGGTAATAAATACCTTTCTAATCAAGCTTTTGAATCAACTGTGAAATGAAGCAACCAAAGACAGCTTGCCGGACGTCACGGAAATGGCGCCGTGAGCAGCGCGTCCGACAGATCTCCCCAAAATCACAACAAATTTATCAACTAGAAACAGGAAAATTTATCTTCGGAGCAAACTGAAAGCAAAAGGACTGTTATCACTCGAATCTGAGAGACGAGGGTGTGGAGGAAGCTACCGCAGGGACGTTCATTCAAGCCGCGAGAAAGTGCGCCTGTGGTAAGTCATCCCGCACTCGGAAGCCGCCGCCGCCGGCCGCCGCCGCCGCCGGCCGCCGCCGCCAGCCGCCCCCGCCAGCCGCCGCCGCCAGCCGCCGCGAGCAGCGCCCGGGTCGGTTGCAGGGCGAGCGGCAAGCAGCCGCTGGCGCGCTCCCGGTCTGGTTGCAGACCGAGCATTGCAGACCGAGCACCGCTAACGTTCCCAGCGGCCCGCGCACGGGGAGCGGGAGAGGCCCCAGGGCGGTATTCCCTACTTGGGAGATTCTCTCCGCGGGCGGGGCACCTCACCCAGCCATTCAAGCTAACAATCAAGCGTTGGGGGAGGGGCGCGCGCAGGCAGCCTGAAATACCTTCGGGAGCACAGCTGCGACCCAATTACTAAAATTAACTTAACCCGTGAAATCTGCGCACCCTCGGTTCTAATTGATAAGATCTCTCTCAGTTCACCGACCCAAGACAAGAGGCGTGATATTTTTTGGTGCCTCTCGCTAAAGGGGCGGGGGCAACTTCTGATTGATAGAGCCTCCATATTCAGGGATAAACGCTAACAAGAAGGACTTGGCAGATAATAAGATCTATACCACACTAGTCGCAAGCAGAGACTAGTGCCTCTTCTTACCGGCCAAAACAGGCTACAAAGAGTGGAAAGCCTGGGTTGAGAGGTCCAACGGAATGCTAGGCGCTGAACAATCACCTTGACAACAATTGACTCCTACCCCCGCCTGATTACACTGGAGGCCCCGACTGTCAGAGCCCTTCCCAGAGCCTTGCACTGAGTGGGGATAGAGTGGGGATTTCCCAGCTCTTTGAGTCTCTTACTCCCCAGGCAGAAGCAGTGGCAGCCTTGTGGCTGGATCGCCAGGCTGCTGGTTCGGGAGGGGGGGACTGGGAGAGAGAATCCACGAAGGCGAACTCTCTCGTCGTTAGACCCTGCAGACGCCGGCAGACCTTGACTACCAACAAGACTAAAGCCAATTGTGTGACATTGCCATAGAACCCCATCAACTGCAAGTCCCTGCCTGGGTGTGGCGCAGGGGCAGGGCCTGGGGTGCAGAGTCGCCGACCGGGAAGAGGGAGAGAGGAGAAGGAGGAAGAGGTTGACATCTCAAAATCAGGAAAAATCCACAGACTTTGCAGCTTGTTCCACTGTTTGTTGGTTTTTTTGTTTGTTTGTTTGTTTTTTGTTGTTGTTGTTGTTTGTTCCTTCTATCTTATTGCCTTTATTTCCTCCACCTCAGTCCTTCTATTCTCTGCCCATCTTATGCTTCCCTTTTCTTGAACTACACTACCCATAAGTGTTACATTTTATTTCTCTTCTTCATCCTCACCCTCCTTTGGGGTTATACTCCAGGACACTTAATTCTCACTCTCTCCTCTTTTGTTTTTTTTTGCCTTATTTTGTCTTTTTCTCTTCCTTTTTTATTTCTTCCTACGTTTTTCTCTTTTTCTTATTTTTTCCTTTCTATTCGTTTTTTCTTTTCTCGTTTTACTTTCCTCCCATTTAATCCTCAATCACGAACAAATTAGTTAATTTGGGACTCAAGGTTTTTTTTGGCTTTGTTTTTCTTTTTCGGTTTTGTTTTTGTTTTTTTCTGGTTGGTTTATTTTTGTGGCATTTTGGGTCCTCCCAACCCAAGGTCTCCATTGTATTTGGTCTTTGCTCCACTTAATACAACGTATTTTTACTTATTATTTTTATTTTTTCTTCTTGATTATTCCTTTTTTTGTCCTTTTTTCTGGTTCCCTCTTGTCCCTCTCATTATATCTCTTGGTTGACCGTCACCCGCAGGCAGATCAACTTATGCTTGTCTAAGATTTTCTTCCTTTTTTCTTTTTTTTTTTTTCTTTTTTTATTTTTTTATTTTTTTTATTTATTTTTTTATTTTTTGCCCCCTTGAACTCTTCACCGCAAACCAGGCCCTCCATTATAGGCACGATATTTCCCTGAGGAGGGGAGAGGAGGGAAGGAGAACAAAGAAAAAAAAAAGGGGGAAATAATAAATTATTACTGCTTTTTTTTGTGGGGTGTTTTACCCTTTGTTTTTTGTTTTTTTTTTTTGTTTTTTGTTTTTTGTTTTTTGTTTTTTACTTTTTACTCTTTATTAATTCTAATTAGTGCTATCAACAAGACCACCCTCAGATGCCAATAAGAAAGAAGAAATCGAATATTATGGATACAAAAGAAAGAGAGGTAACACAAATAGATGTGGAAAAATCTATGGAGAAAAGACTTAACATATTGGAAGCCTTGGAGCTAAATGACAGAGAATTTAAAATAGAAATCTTAAAAATACTCAGAGATATACAAGAAAACACGGAAAGGCAATATAGGGAGATCAGAAAACAACTCAATGAACACAAAGAATATATTACCAAGGAAATTGAAACTATAAAAACAAATCAAACAGAAATGAAAAACTCAATTCACGAACTGAAAAACGAGGTAACAAGCTTAGCTAGCAGAACAACCCAGATTGAAGATAGGATTAGTGAAATAGAAGACAAACAACTTGAGGCACAACAGAGAGAAGAAGAAAGAGACTCAAAAATAATAAAAAACGAGAAAGCCCTACAGGAATTATCTGACTCCATCAGAAAGAATAACATAAGAATAATAGGTATATCAGAGGGAGAAGAGAAAGAAAATGGAATGGAGAATATACTCAAACAAATAATAGACGAGAACTTCCCAAGCCTGTGGAAAGAACTAAAGCCTCAAATTCAAGAAGCAAACAGAACACCGAGTTTTCTTAACCCCAACAAACCCACTCCAAGGTACATCATAATAAAGATGACACAAACCAATGACAAAGAAAAAATTCTCAAGGCAGCCAGGGAAAAGAAGAGTACAACATATAAAGGAAGGCCTATTAGATTATCATCAGATTTCTCAGCAGAAACTCTACAAGCTAGAAGAGAGTGGACCCCAATATTTAAAGCCCTGAAAGAGAGGAACTTTCAGCCAAGAATACTATACCCATCAAAGCTATCCTTCAAGTATGAAGGAGATATAAAAACATTCACAAATACAGAAAAGATGAGAGAATTTATCACGAGAAAGCCCCCACTCCAGGAAATACTAAAGGGGGTTTTCCAACCAGATTCAAAGAACAAAAGAAAACAACACCACAAGTAACAGCTCCACCAAGAACACAATAAAACCAAACTTAAACTGTGACAACAAAGGAAAAAAAAAAGGGGGGTAGAGAATGGAGATTAACAGTAGCAAAGGTCGATGAAGTGCAGAAATACTTATAAGATAGGGTACTACAATGAATATGGTAGGTACCCTTTTCATTACTTAATGGTAACCACCCTAGAAAAAACCACCACAAAAACACATGACTTAAAAAAGGTAGCAACAGAGGAAAGAAGTATGGAACACAAACAAACAGAAACAAATGATAGAAAAACAAAAGAGAAGAATCAAACTAGATACAAAACTAACAGAAAGCAATTTATAAAATGGCAGTAGGGAACCCACAAGTGTCAATAATTACACTAAATGTAAATGGATTAAACTTACCAATAAAAAGACACAGAGTAGCAGAATGGATTAAAAAAGAAAATCCAACTATATGCTGCCTACAAGAAACACATCTAAGCAACAAGGATAAAAACAAATTCAAAGTGAAAGGCTGGAAAACAATACTCCAAGCAAACAACACCCAAAAAAAAGCAGGTGTAGCAATACTCATATCTGATAATGCTGACTACAAGACAGAAAAAGTACTCAGAGACAAAAATGGTCACTTCATAATGATTAAGGGGACACTGAATCAAGAAGACATAACAATCCTTAATATATATGCACCAAACCAAGGAGCACCAAAATATATAAGACAGCTACTTATTGACCTTAAAACAAAAACTAACAAAAATACAATCATACTTGGAGACCTCAATACTCCACTGACGGCTCTAGATCGGTCATCCAAACAGAGAATCAATAAAGATATAGTGGACTTGAACGAAATACTAGAACACCTGGATATGATAGACATCTACAGGACACTTCATCCCAAAGCGACAGAGTATACATTTTTCTCTAGTGTACATGGAACATTCTCAAGAATTGACCATATGTTGGGCCACAAAGACAATATCAGCAAATTTAGAAAAATTGAAATTGTACCAAGCATATTTTCTGATCATAAAGCCTTGAAACTAGAATTCAACTGCAAAAAAGAGGGGGAAAAACCCACAAAAATGTGGAAACTAAACAACATACTTCTAAAAAATGAATGGGTCAAAGAAGAAATAAGCGCAGAGATCAAAAGATACATACAGACAAATGAAAATGAAAATACGACATATCAGAATCTCTGGGATGCAGCAAAAGCAGTAATAAGAGGAAAGTTCATATCACTTCAGGCCTATATGAACAAACAAGAGAGAGCCGAAGTAAACCACTTAACTTCACACCTTAAGGAACTAGAAAAAGAAGAACAAAGACAACCCAAAACCAGCCGAAGAAAGGAGATAATAAAAATCAGAGCAGAAATAAATGAAATAGAGAACAGAAAAACTATAGAAAAAATCAATAAAACAATGAGCTGGTTCTTTGAAAAGGTCAACAAAATTGACAAACCCTTGGCAAGACTCACCAAGGAAAAAAGGCACAGGACTCAAATAAATAAAATCCAAAATGAAAGAGGAGAGATCACCACAGACATCATAGATATACAAAGAATTATTGTAGAATACTATGAAAAATTATATGCCACCAAATACAACAATCTAGAAGAAATGGATAAATTCCTAGAACAATACAACCTTCCCAGACTGAGTCATGAAGAAGCAAAAAGCCTAAACAGACCAATCAGCAGGGAGGAAATAGAAAAAACTATTAAAAACCTCCCCAAAAATAAAAGTCCAGGCCCAGACGGTTATACTAGTGAATTCTATCAAACATTCAACGAAGACTTGGTTCCTATTCTACTCAAAGTCTTCCAAAAAATTGAAGAAGAAGCAATACTTCCGAACACATTTTATGAGGCCAACATAACCCTCATACCAAAACCTGGCAAGGATGGCACAAAGAAAGAAAACTACAGACCAATATCTCTAATGAATACAGATGCTAAAATTCTAAACAAAATGCTGGCAAACCGAATACAACAACATATTAAAAAAATAATACATCATGATCAAGTGGGATTCATCCCAGAATCTCAAGGATGGTTCAACATACGCAAAACGGTTAACGTAATACACCATATCAACAAAACAAAGAACAAAAACCACATGATCTTATCAATAGATGCAGAAAAGGCTTTTGATAAAATACAACACAATTTTATGTTTAAGACTCTCAACAAAATGGGTATAGAAGGAAAATATCTCAACATGATAAAGGCCATATATGATAAACCATCAGCTAACATCATATTAAATGGCACTAAACTGAAGGCTTTCCCCCTTAAATCAGGAACAAGACAGGGTTGTCCACTCTCTCCACTCTTATTTAACGTGGTGCTAGAAGTTCTGGCCAGAGCAATCAGACAAGACAAAGAAATAAAAGGCATCCATATTGGAAAAGAAGAAGTAAAGGTATCACTTTTTGCTGATGATATGATCCTATACATCGAAAACCCGAAGGACTCCACAAAAAGATTATTAGAAACAATAAACCAATACAGTAAGGTCGCAGGATACAAAATTAACATACAGAAGTCCATAGCCTTTCTCTATGCCAACAATGAAATATTAGAAAACGAACTCAAAAAAATAATCCCCTTCACGATTGCAACAAAAAAAATAAAATACCTAGGAATAAACATAACAAAGAATGTAAAGGACCTATATAATGAAAATTACAAAGCATTGTTAAGGGAAATCGAAAAAGATACAATGAGATGGAAAAATATTCCTTGTTCTTGGATAGGAAGAATAAATATAATCAAAATGGCCATATTACCCAAAGCAATATACAAATTTAATGCAATTCCCATCAAAATTCCTATGAGATTTTTTAAAGAAATGGAACAAAAAATCATCAGATTTATATGGAACTATAAAAAACCCCGAATAGCCAAAACAATCCTAAAGAAAAAGAATGAAGCTGGGGGCATTACAATACCTGACTTTAAACTATATTATAGGGCCACAATAATCAAAACAGCATGGTATTGGCAGAAAAATAGACACTCAGACCAATGGAACAGAATAGAAAGCCCAGAAATAAAACCACATATATATGGTCAAATAATCTTTGATAAAGGGGCCAACAACACACAATGGAGAAAAGAAAGCCTCTTCAACAAATGGTGTTGGGAAAACTGGAAAGCCACATGCAAAAGAATGAAACTCGACTACAGCCTGTCCCCGTGTACTAAAATTAATTCAAAATGGATCAAAGACCTAAATATAAGACCTGAAACAATAAAGTACATAGAAGAAGACATAGGTACTAAACTCATGGACCTGGGTTTTAAAGAACATTTTATGAACTTGACTCCAATGGCAAGAGAAGTGAAGGCAAAGATAAATGAATGGGACTACATCAGAATAAAAAGTTTTTGCTCAGCAAGAGAAACTGATATAAAAATAAACAGACAGCCAACTAAATGGGAAATGATATTTTCAAACAACAGCTCAGATAAGGGCCTAATTTCCAAAATTTACAAAGAACTCATAAAACTCAACAACAAACAAACAAACAATCCAATAAAAAAATGGGAAGAAGACATGAATAGACACTTCTCCCAGGAAGAGATACAAATGGCCAACAGATATATGAAAAAATGCTCAGCTTCATTAGTTATTAGGGAAATGCAAATCAAAACTACAATGAGATACCACCTCACCCCTGTTAGATTAGCTATGATCAACAAGACGGGTAATAGCAAATGTTGGAGAGGCTGTGGAGAAAAAGGAACCCTCATTCACTGTTGGTGGGACTGTAAAGTAGTACAACCATTATGGAGGAAAGTATGGTGGTTCCTCAAAAAACTGCAAATAGAACTACCTTATGACCCAGCAATCCCTCTACTGGGTATATACCCCAAAACCTCAGAAACATTGATACGTGAAGACACATGTAGCCCCATGTTCATTGCAGCACTGTTCACAGTGGCCAAGACATGGAAACAACCAAAAAGCCCTTCAATAGAAGACTGGATAAAGAAGATGTGGCACATATACACTATGGAATACTACTCAGCCATAAGAAACGATGACATCAGATCATTTACAGCAAAATGGTGGGATCTTGATAACATTATAAGGAGTGAAATAAGTAAATCAGAAAAAAACAAGAACTACATGATTCCATACAGTGGTGGAACATAAAAATGAGACTAAGAGACATGGACAAGAGTGTGGTGGTTACCAGGGGTGGGGGGAGGGAGGACAGGGGGAGAGTTAGGGGGAGGGGGAGGGGCACAGAGAACTAGATAGAGGGTGGCGAAGGACAATCTGACTTTGGGCGAGGGGTATGCAACATAATTTAATGACAAAATAACCTAGACATGTTTTCTTTGAATATATGTACCCTGATTTATTAATGTCATCCCATTACCATTAATAAAAATTTATTTAAAAAAAAAAAAAAAAAAAAAAAAGACAGCTTGCCAAACTCCATTCACCCCAGACCACTTCCCCCGACGTGATTTAAAAGGCTCATTTTAGAGATACTCAGGGCATATAAGCTCGAGAGCAGTGATTTTCAACCTTTTCTGAGCCGCGGCACATTTTTTTACATTTACAAAATCCTGGGGCACACCACTTACCAAAATGACACAAAATGACACTCTAACACAGTACATATTTTACATATAGTTAATAATATAGTTTCTAAATGTATTTATACTCACACCTGACCATGTCTCATGGCACACTAGTGTGCCGCGGCACACCGGTTGAAAAACACTGCTAGAGACACAGGTCTTGAATGCTTCACATTCTAAACAGAGCTTCACTAGACCATGTAATTTTGCACCCAGAAATCTTTCAGGAAAATGCTCATTTTTGAGAAGAGCCCAAGATTATTGTGCTGCCTATTTCACATGGTATTTTTGCAAAATAGAGTAAATATTTATTTTAAAATTTGAAAAATGTTAAAAATTTTATTTTTTGGTAACTTTCTCTTTTGCTTTATTTAAATTCTGAGCCTAATTATTTTCATTAAAATTGTTTTTAACTTTTATTTTTCAGTTACAGTTTACATTCAAAATTTTATATATACATATATGTGTATATATATATGTGTGTGTGTGTGTATTATATATATAATATGTATATATATATAATATAGAGAGAGAGAGAGAAAGAGAGAGAGAGAGAGATAGAGAGATAAAGTGAGAGGCCAGGAGCAGAGAGACAGACTTCCATATGCACCCTGATGGGGATCCACCCAGCAAACACCCTACCGAGTGATGCTCGGCTCACCTGGGCCATTGCTCTGTTGCTCGGCAACTGAGCTATTTTAATTTCTTAGGTGAGGCCATGGAGCCATCCTCAGTGTCTAGGGCCAACTTGCTCTAACCATTCGAGCCATGGCTGCAGGATGGGAAGAGAGAGAGAGAGAGAAGGGGGGAAGGATGGAGAAACAGATATAGTCACTTCTCCTGTGTGCCCTGAATCAGAAATCAAACTCAGGACACCTACACATTGGGGTGAAACTCTGCCACTGAGCCAACCAGCCAGGGCCTACATTCAATGTTATTCTGTATTTATTTCAGGTGTATACCATCATGGTTAGATAGTCATATACTTTACAAAGTGTTCCCCTGGCACCATATATACAGTGTGTCCATAAAGTCATGGTGCACTTTTGACCAGTCACAGGAAAGCAACAAAAGACGATAGAAATGTGAAATCTGCACTAAACAAGAGGAAAACCCTCCCAGTTTCTGTAGGATGAAGTGGCAGCATGTGCGCATGCGCAGATGATGATGTAACTCCGTGTATACAGCTCATGGCCATGCCAGTCGAGATGTGGACGGTACAGAGGAAAGTTCAGTGTGTTCTGTGGCTCGCTAAATTAGAATCGTGACCAAAGTGCAACGTGAATATTGGCGCGTATATAACGAAGTGCCACCACATAGGAATAACATTACTCGGTGGGATAAGCAGTTGAAGGAAACCGGCAGTTTGGTGGAGAAACCCTGTTCTGGTAGGCCATCAGTCAGTGACGAGTCTGTAGAGGCTATATGGAATAGCTACCTAAGGAGCCCTAAAACATCTGTGCGTGAGCCCACATCGAACTGCACTGAATAGGTATGAAACTGGGAGAGTTTTCCTTTTATTTGGTGCAGATTTCACATTTCTATCATCTTTTGTTGCTTTCCTGTGACTAGTCAAAAGTGCACCATGACTTTACAGATACACTGTAGTTATGACAGTGTACACAGAAGGAGTGGCCAAAACGTACCCACCTGGCACCATATATAGTTATGACAGTGTTATTGACTATATTCCTTGTGATGTACTTTATATCTCTGTGACTATATTTTAACTACCAATTTGTATTTGATAGACTGAATTTTTAAAACTCTGATGACTCGGCCTGACCTGTGGTGGCGCAGTGGATAGAGCGCCGACCTGGAAATGCTGAGGTCGCCGGTTCGAAACCCTGGGCTTGCCAGGTCAAGGCACATATGGGAGTTGATGCTTCCTGTTCCTCCCCCCTTCTCTCTCTCCTCTCTCTCTCCTTTCTAAAATGAATTAAAAAATAAAAAATAAAATAAAACTCTGATGACTCAATATTGAGAACTTGGTTATAGTGTGATTTGGTGAAGAGAATTCACTGGGGAACAGTTTTTTTTTTTTTTTTTTTTCATTTTCTGTTGCATGAGGTTTTAGAACTGTTTCTATATATTTCTGCATCACTGATTGCAAATCTGAAATCCATTTTTTGGTTCATGCTCTAGTTTTTATGCAATTTTAATTTCTTTTTGTTACAGTTAATGGCATGCATTGGTTTTTAAATTGGAGCTAAAGGGCAACAACTCTTGGATTGAACATAACCACAAGGCAATTAATGTTTTACAAACATCACTTTTACATAATTGTAGTTGTTTTTATTTATTTTATTTTTTTATTTATTCATTTTTAGAGAGGAGAGGGAGAGACAGAGAGAGAGAGAGAGAGGAGAAACAGAGAGAGAGAAGGGGGGAGGAGCTGGAAGCATCAACACCCATATGTGTCTTGACCAGGTAAGCCCAGGGTTTCGAACCGGCGACCTCAGCATTTCCAGGTCGACGCTTTATCCACTGCGCCACCACAGGTCAGGCCTATTGTAGTTGTTTTTAAATGTAAAAAATTATCTGATAAAAACACCCTCTTATTTTGTTTTAAGATTGAATCATGGCTTCTTCGAGTAGGCGTAAATGTAAGAATAGTCCTGACACCTCCTGTTATATATGTGGCTGTTACACACTTCAACGTCAAAGGCGCAATATTTCATCATTTGTGACACGTGCATATATTGCCTATTTTCAAGTTCCCCTTGGCGATCAAGACAAGAATTGGGCTCCTCATATTGTGTGTCATAATTGTGAGGAAATGCTTCATGACTGGACAAAAGGAAAATGCAAAGGAATGCCTTTTGGTATTCCCATGGTTTGGCATAAACCTAAGGACCACAGCAGTGACTGTTATTTCTGTCTGATCCATACAAAGGGCATTAGCAAGAAAAAAAAGCATATGATCGCATATCCTGATATTCCTTCAGCAATACGACCTATTCCACACTCTGAGACACTCCCGGTTCCAGTTTTCAATGGTTTTATTTCTTCTAAGGACGAAGAACGTGAACATGGTGATCAAGTGTATTTTTATAAGATGTATGAGGAAATGGTTGTAGAATCTGAAGGGTCTTCTTCTGATGCCAAGCAATCATTAACCTCTCAGCAGTTTAACCAACCCGAATTGAATGACTCAGTAAGAATGACATAAAAATTTTCCTCGACTTACTGAAGTATGAGGAGCATAATTGGATCATTTGTGTGGATCTTAAAATGGTAAATTTCCTGCTAGGACAATAGAGAGGTTTCACGAAGTATCCTTGCTTTCTCTGTTTGTGGGACAGCCAAGTTCGGGAAAAACACTGGACACAGAAGGAGTGGCTAAAACGTGAAGCTCTGGAAGCAGGGATGCAAAATATTGTGAAGGAACCTGTAGTTAATCAAGACAGGATCATTTTTCCCCCACTTCCATCAGACTTGGCTTAATGAAGCAGTTTGTTCAGGCTTTGAATAGAGAAAGTGAATGCTTTCAACATATTATTTCTGCTTTTCCTGCCTTATTCAAACCCTCCTACGTGATGAAGAATTTGCCAGGAAGATGAATAAGGAGGAGAAAGCAGCATGGCAGTCTTTTGTGGCAGTTACAAAGAACTTCCTTGGCAACAAAAATGCAGAAAACTATGAACTTCTGGTTCAAAGGGTGCTGTTGGCTTTCCGCGACATTGGATGTAACATGAGCGTTAAGATTCACTTCCTGAACAGTCACCTTGATAGTTTCCTGAAAATCTTGGAGCTGTTAGTGATGAGCAGACTACTGCTGGAGCATCAGACGAGATTGTCCTCAACAAGTACACAAACGCAAGAGCTACAAACGCACATTTTTGCCTGAATAGAATTTAAATAAGTTTTGTGCAAATTTTGATTAAAATAAGTGTTTTAATATGTTCTATTTCAAAATTGTAGACAAATTCTGATGCAATCATACCTTTTAGTGTATTAGTGTCTTTACTGCATTATATAAATTATTATATTTTCACAAAGATAATGCCCAAGAAGACATTCTACTTCATTATGTTACTCTAAATGTTGAAAATTTTACAATAAGATGAAAACCTAAAATCTTGAATTTCAAAAAAACTGTAGCTTACAGAGAAAAACTAATATCAAATTTGAGATCAGCACACTTAAATTAGGTAAGAACAAGTATTTTTGTGGATGCAACAAAAATTTTGTTCCCCAGTGTTATCTTAGAAATACTGGTAGTAAATTTATTAATCCATCTTTGGCACAACTTAGCTATGGCTCCTATATTGGTTTTGATTTGGTTATTTATGTGGTTCAATAAATTTTTTCTAATTCATTGCTGTTACTTAGCATTTTGATTTTGAATTTGGATATTAGTTTGAGAACATTAAGCTGAGACTGCTCTCCTGCCATTGCTAGCATTTCTATTTTCATTTAACACATTCATATATAACTTATATTTTTAAAAGTGTTAATTGAATTCTCTTTTTTTCAAAGAATTTAGGTTTAGCTCTATGGGGGTTTTTCATTCAATCAAAAAGTATGCCTAGCCCTGGCCGGTTGGCTCAGCGGTAGAGCGTCGGCCTGGTGTGCGGGGGACCCGGGTTCGATTCCCAGCCAGGGCACATAGGAGAAGCGCCCATTTGCTTCTCCACCCCCCCTCCTTCCTCTCTGTCTCTCTCTTCCCCTCCCGCAGCCAAGGCTCCATTGGAGCAAAGATGGTCCGGGCGCTGGGGATGGCTCCTTGGCCCCTGCCCCAGGCGCTAGAGTGGCTCTGGTCGTGGCAGACCGACGCCCCGGAGGGGCAGAGCATCGCCCCCTGGTGGGCAGAGCGTTGCCCCTGGTGGGCATGCCGGGTGGATCCCTGTCGGGCGCATGCGGGAGTCTGTCTGACTGTCTCACCCCGTTTCCGGCTTCAGAGAAATACAAAAAAAAAAAAAGTATGCCTAGATGAGTACTGCTCAAATAAAGCTGAATATATAAAAATCTGGCTAGTAAATGCTCATAATAGCTTGCTGACTTCTCAAAATTAAAAGTCACATTGCTTTCAATTATCAATATTCTGTTAAAACAATTTTGAGACCATTAAGTATGTATACTATCCCTTCAATTATGTTAATATTGACTTAATAACAAAATATTGGGCATCACTGAAGACTACTATATGCAGAATACATTTGACTCTCTAATTCTTTTTGTTTTCTTTTCCAAGTGAGAAGAGGGGAGACAGAGAGACAGACTCCCTGCATGCACCCTGACCAGGATCCACCTGGCAATCCCATCTGGGGCTAATTCTCTGCCCCTCTGGGGCTATGCTTGAACCGAGCTATTTTCAGCACCTGAGGAGACACCATGGAGCCATCCCCAGCACCTGGGGCTGACACACTTGAATCAATCTGTCCATGGCTGTGGGAGGGGGAGAGAGAGAGGGAGGGAAGGGGGAGGAGTAGAGAAGCACCTCTCCTGTGTGCCCTCACCAAGGATTAAACCCAGGACATCCACAGGCCAGGCCAATGCTCTACCACTGAGGCAACCGGCCAGGGCCAACTTCTAATTCTTAAACTGTTTCTTCCTCTGAAACAGTATTTACATAACTACACAATACTGAACATTTTTACACAACCTATACTAATTTATGTCATATATGATAACTGAGATTATATTGTGAGCACATTTAAAAGGCGAAAGATTTATGTAATCTGAAGAGAAACCAGAGTATGTGAGCACATTTAAAAACGAAATTTTCACGTGACATTACTAGATATCAAGAGTTTTCTCCCTATTGCCATCCAGAATTACAAGTTGCCGAATGAAAAGTCACAACTTCGTGAGGAAAACCTGAGACTGCTGCACACTGAACAGTGTGGTTGGAGTCATGGAGAACCCACATATACTTCAAGGGAAGCTTTGAAACTGTGGGACAGCTACACTCATGTTACAATGTGTACTGGCTCTAGATCTTTCCAAAAAGTGACATAGTTCTCATCAGACAATTTGTATAGGGAGTAAACTTCTGCAATTTCTTTTATCTAATTTTAATGCTTCTTTTGATATAGACAAGTTTCCTTAGTTTAAAGAATACATTAAGCTGTGAGGACAAATGCTTGTTCATCTGGTTTTGGGCTGGGGGTACAGACAAACTAACCTCATTTTCATTTTGGTCTCCCACTGTTCCTCATTCACCACGAGGAGATAAGGGGAAATCTAACAAATTCTGCTGGCTTTTGTTTATCTATGCTTCTCTTGCCCAAAATCCATGTAATGCTCCTGCCATTAATAACCATTTTTACACTATTTAGAAATAATTCCAAAAAGTTCTTAGTTATATGACTTCTACTTGTTTTAAACTCAGGGGCCCTTCAGCTGCCTGGCTGCCTACTCTCCATTTCCCAGGAACACAGACACCTTCGCCTGACAAGTTACTTGAGGTAACCTTGGGCTCAACGAGGCATCTAGCCATTGGGATTTATAGCATTTTCCTTTCTAATCACTGTGTATTAATGTCCTGCATCACTGAACTAAAAGACCCCATTTGGATCAAAAACATCACCAGAAGTATTTAATACTTAAATATTTTTAAATGCTGTAGAATCAGAATTTGAAGAAATGATTTATATATTTAACTGATATCTAGGGTGAATTCTTACTCTAAATTATAGACCTTCCTCCTGTATTCTTTAATTTTTTAAAATTCATTTAAACTAATAAAAATATTTAAATGGTTCACCCATTTCTCCCATCCCCCACTTCTTGCAACAACTAATCTGTTTTCTGTATCTGAGTTTGTTTTTTTTTAAGATCCCACCTGTAAGAGAGATCATACATACAGTATTTGTCTTTCTCCGTCTGACTCATTTCACTATGTTCTTATTTATCCGTAGAGTAGTGTGCAGAACCTACATCAGAACCTTCCTTTGGCCGACAGTGAGCCGAGGCTACCATGCACACAGTACGAGTCATCAGATGAGTGTACTTGAGAAGCACAGTTTTGCATCAATTACCTGCATAATTGCTTGAGATTTCCATATTCTGTGCAATCCTATCTGGAATAAAATACCAAACTTTTACTTGATAATAATATTACTTATTTTTTGGTATTCAAAGTTTAGTTTTCTGACCATACAGAGCCAACCACTCATCACAGCCATTTCATAAATGCATATAAATTCTTTTATATTATAGACTCCTGGGGCTTATATAAGACATAATGTCTATTTCAGTTATATACACAGATGTCCACATTAGTTATATTTTGATTTACCATTCAGGATGGGGTGGGGCAAAAATAGGTTTACAGTTATTTGTATGGAAAATAATACAATAAATAATAATAAACTTTTACATACACACAACTGTAAACTACTTTCGCCCCACACTGTATTTATGTTAGCTTCATATGAAAAATTTCCTACTTTTTAAATAAGTAGTAAAGCAGAGGTTAAAAACTAAATGGGAAGGGTAGAAACTAAATGAGAAGTTGTATTTTAAAATTAAATGTGAAAACACGTGCCAAATTAAGGACATTTATGTACATGTTTATGGCAGCTTTTCCCATTACATGAAGAGCTCAAATACCTGTACAAAAACATCTAGTGATAAATCCATTTGAGAATCAATTAATAATGGACATGTAGTACACATGCAACACATGAGCACACATGCACACAAATGCTAAATTTAAATAATGTTTCAGGGAGCTGGTGGCCATGGCTGAAGTAAGATTACTTAATCATCCCGGATTGCAGTTATATTTATATACACATTGTACATTTATAAAAACCTTACAAATGATTCTATTTTACAGGAAAACATTATAGGTAACAAACATATACAGTAAGAAAACATATTAAATTCATAAAATCACAATGAGATAAATTAACTCAGTAAGCTGATGGCTATTATGAATAAAAATATCACAATAAAGACTTCCATTTTTCATGTTTAACACATTAGCATGTCCTTTATTCATTCTCACAATTATGTTTGTAATTGTCTTAATGTAAGGAAAGTAAAACATTTGAAATATGATCTAGTAGAAAGCCACGCACATTTTAATTGGTAGTTCATACTAAGAAAATTACTAAATTGTTGTAAATTTAAAGTATGTAAACTGGACCAATTATTTGAATTGTCGTTTACTAATGAGTAGATGGTTAATTATATTTTACAGAGCTATTTTACCATGACATGACAGAAATTTAGCTGACAATGAATTGTATTTGTTCTGAGCACCCTCTGAGGAATCCAAATTTCATTTTATTGGCAATGTACTAAAGTCATTTGGTGCAAAAGAGAAAGTGGCATAAAGTTTCCATGTGAACTGTGAATAAACCCTTTCTATAATTTTTTTTAAGAATATTGACACTGACATTTGTCATGTTAATTTCACATTTAAAGAATGAAATGCTAAATATTCCTTGGAACAGATCATAACATTTCAGTGACTGGGATAATCAAAATGAGTCCAATTTATCCTGAGGACAGTAAATCCAAAAAGGGAAACTATAATTCTATATATAAAAACAGACCCATTTTAAAATTTACAATATCTATGGAGAGTGCTGTATGTAATTTGCAAGGATGTAGACAGAAAAAATATTCACATTTAGCTACTTACAGAAATTGTTTCTTCTATTCAGGAAGACCAATTATACTAATTTAACAGAGAAAACTTAAGAGAAGAAATTCTGTTTAGGAGACTTATTCAACTGAGAATTTCTTTTTCCATTACAGTTTAGAAGAATAATTAGAGGTCTCAGGTGTTTCTCATCTGTAGGTCCTCCCTTTCAATCTGAATTACAGTTCCACAGGTGATGGTAAAATAAATTAATAATGTAAATTCTATCTATTGTAAACAAATGTCAACATGAAAAAGCTGTATTTAATTATTGCACAGTTCCTGGCAGTGAAGAGACCACTGACTGAAGATCATTATGCTCTTAGCTTCAGGTGCAGGGCCTTCCCAGCGGCCGGAGTGGAAGAGCTACCACGGTATGTTAAAGCAGGGCCTAGGGGAGCCATCTGCTTAGGCCTTGTACTACTCCCTTTCCTCCCAAATCACTTTCATCACCTACTTTACCAATGAAATAAAAAGCAATCAAATGAACGAATTATGTTTAATAGTTAACCAGTGCATTATAACAATGTAAATCATAGTGGGAGTGTTTTGTGAGCAAACTTCACACTACCACCCCCAACTCACATGTGCACACACACATTTAGTAGGCAAAATGGAAGTGTGTTCATAGCGGTTCACCATTCTTTCTTTTATTTTTCCAGTATTTTTCAAGGTATGGTTCACAGACCCAGGGAGCCCCTTACACATACTTACAATTGAGCACTACTATTTTATGCAAACATAGACTCTTGCTCCTCATAGCAAACAAGAACTTTATCCCATCTAGAGGGAGTTGGGAAAAAAAGGACTAATCCACTTTTTGAAAAATACTTTTTGGCAACGTCTCCCCCTCCATATTAAACTTCTGCACACTATACGCTCCTGCACTACTTGTATCAGTTAGTGTTTTCAAGGAAAGAGAATTATAGTACATAATGCATCAAAATGAAGGGAAAACCAGTATCAAAATACTATAATGCTTTCCAAAGTGAAGCAGCTATGATTTGTGGCAGTGATAATAAAAAAAAAAAATGGAAATTGCGCCTGACCAGGCGGTGGCACAATGGCTAGATCATCGGACTGGGAGGCAGAGGACCCAGGTTTGAAACCCCAAGGTCACCCTGAGGTCACAGGCTTGAGGGTAGGCTCACCAGCTTGAGTACAGGGTCACTGGCTTGAGTGTGGGATCATAGACATGACCCTATGGTTGCTGGCTTGAGCTCAAAGGTCACTGGCTTGAAGCTCAAGGTCGCTGGCTTGAGCAAGGGGTCACTTGCTCTGCTGTAGCCCCCCTCCTCCCCGTAAAGGCACATATGAGAAAGCAATCAATGAACAACTAAGGTGCTGCAATGAAGAATTGATGCTTCTCATCTCTCTCCTTTCCTGTCTGTCTCTCCCTCTCTCTGCCTCTCTCTGTCGAAAAAAAAAGAAAGAAAGAAAGAGAAAAAAGAAAGAAGAAAGAAATAAAGAAAAAGAAAGAAATGGAAATTGCAATGATTTCCCCTGGAAAAACTATATACTACATGAAGAAGAAAATTGTTGATTTCCCCTGCGAAAATTATACACGAAGAGGAAAACTAGAAGGACCGAGGAGGTAAAAATATTCCGTCTGTATCTTATTTCTACTGGGAGGGAGGCATGGAGAAAACCATAGAAGAACCAATCAAGACATCATAGTATGAAGGACTGTGGCAAACTTTCTGCCAAGGGAGCAGTTCCAGACCCTTTGCTGCATGTTCCCAGACAACAATGTGAAGAAATGGTGTGGACAGATGTAGGGCTTCCTCAGGTCCCAAACTGAACTCATTTATTTCATTTTTAAACTACAGAAAGAGTGGTAACTGAATGATCCTATGAAATGCAATAGAATTCAGATACCTTAGAGAATCATAAAATAGAAGTGGACTCTTTATCTTATTCCTAGAAGGAGAGGGGTGTTTTGGGTACTTTCTATGGCTCAGGGAGCAAAATTAACAATCTTTGGCAGTAGAGAAATCTTAACCTCAGATTCCTAGCTGTGTAATTACTATTCATCAGCAGCTGAGTCAAAACTGGAGTACTTGACACAAAGATTCACCCTTCGACCGTGTGGAGTATTAACCGGTCAATGCCTCTGTAGCTTTTGTTCCCATGGGCAATGTTGCTGTAAGAAAGGCAGCTTGTTAAGAATATATAGATCTTAGAAAGAATTAGACATGTATTTTCAACTGTGTAAGTTAGGAAGAATACAGAGCAGAGTAATGAGAATGAATGTTTTCTTCTATTACTTATTTTCACATTTCATATGTGTATTTTATGTGTTCAATATAGGCAAGAATTGATGATATTATTACTGTGAGGTGAAACAGGTAAAAATAACTCAGGATATTATATATCAAGACTAAACAAATGCACGGAAGGAAATGGAAAACATGAGAGAAAAGATTAACTGGTCTTAAAACAGGAGAAGGTTTAAATGATTCAAAGCCTAAAAGAATATTAATATACAGATATATTATCCTCCATTGGTATACAAGAAAGTTATTTTATATTAAAATTAAGTATACTTATTTTCTGGTTTTCTTGAATATAATTTTCTTCTTAAAAATAAATTTTCAGCTATTTTGGGAATTAAAAAAATTTGAAATAGCCTGGGTTCCAGGAGAAAAACATAAATAAAAACATCTGATGAGTTGTTTGCTATACCTTAAAAAAGTCAAATTTTACTTTTTTGACCAAATAGGCTAGAAATAATGGGACCCATATTGCTATTAATATTCTAATATTTTCCCTAAAATAAGGCTCATGATCATTTGTGATAATAAGAAACAATATCTTCTTAGAAGGCAAATAAAAAAATTCAAAATCAATACAATGGAGAAAAGACTCAACCAAATATTTGAAATTCTATTAATAGATTAAGCTTAGTCACAAGACTGTCAATGTTCACACAGTTACCATAAACAGTAAAAATTAAAATTATTCCTGGTAAATTTAAGTGTTGGTACAAAGTATCTTTTTTGGGTTACCTTGGCTTGAGTTAAAGACCTTTCAGTTCGATTTTCTTCATGAAAGTTCTCGAAAGATGAAGCTGCTCTCCAGTCTGCATTCCTAGATTCCATACACTATGTGATTAACAATGACTTGTTTGATTAGAATTTAAATCTGGAACACAAGTTTAATTCTCTTTTTCCCTTCAACAGTTCTGCCCAGCATTTCTGTCATGCACAGGCAAAAATCTTTATTTTCATAAGGAATAAATCCTTACATATATGAGAGAAATAAGCCATCTGGGACCAGGAACCAGCAAATACAGTGCCGATTTTCCATAAGGAGACCAGAAGCCTCAAGAAAGAAAGAGTTATCTTACCTGAAATAAAACAACACTTTCCAAAGTCTCTGGAGTTTGGGAATATAGCTGATGTTTATCAACGGTTATTTGTATCACAATTTTAACAGAAACAATCACCAACTTATCTTTTAGAGTCTACAATGAAAGTTGTTACACTTTTCTATTATGATTTTGGTGTTTGTATGTATGATTACACTAAACATCCCCCCCAAATCTGGAAAGTGCCACAGAGCAAGGAGTTTTCATAAGATATGTGGTTTTTAAAAAAATTTTTTCTAACATTTACTCATTTTTTTCTCTGGATAGACAATGTAGATTTAGCCAGCTGAAGTCAATGGCCAAATGAGATGTCGTTACTCTAAATGATTTCCTTTTAAATAAAAGACCTAAGAGAGCAGGTGTTCTGCTACTGTGAGAACGTATGCAGAGAAGGGACCATCACCAGTCAATGCTGCTGTCACAGGCAGAGGCCTGGACAGAAAGGCAGCGCCCAAGGCCCCTGTGCTGTGTAGGCCCACAGCAGGCCCACGTCCTACTGTGCTGAACGTCTCAGTCACTTGAATGCATCTTCTTTGCAATTTCTATGTGGAAATATTCACAAGAAGCCAGAATAAAAATCAGATACCATTTCACATTAGTACATTATTAAAAGTTTAGTTCTAGTATTCCTGGTGAGAAGTGATGACTTCAAGCAAATGGTCTTCTTATTACTTCTGGTCTTTATCATGTTAAAGACAATATATGTTACTAAAAACATGACAAGCCCGTCACTTTATTGCTATGGTCTATGCAATTGGTGCTAATAATGTTTTTCTCTATCATGTAAGACAAACAAATCAAGAATTCCCTCTAAAGCAGTTACTACCGAAATATACTGTTAGGTCCCAGTTAGGCTTTTGTTGAAGTATTTTTTTTTTAAACAAAAGGTACAAAAATATTTTCACTGAAGGTAACTGAGAAATTGTTTGATTTGACATAAAGATGAAAACACAGTTGTTTTCTCCTCCTCCTCCTCCTCTTCCTCCTCTTTCTTCTTCTTCTTTTTGAGACAGTACACTTTGTGATTCACAGGGTAACTTGTATCAGACGCAATTTAATGAAAGCTCTCAAATAAGCAATTTTATTCCTATCCATGATTGCAGACATTTACAAAACCATAACATCTGAGTTCACCTTAAAAAATAACTTATATAAAGCAGTGATATACACAGCACAAAATAGTTCGGGGGGGGGGGCAGGAGCAACTTTGAATAATTAAAATGTAAACGTGAAAAAAAGGATGGAATAAAAGTCCCTACTTATTTCTACTTAAGATGTCATGTGATAATATTTTACAATGTCCTGTGGGCCAATGTATGCATGTGTATATGTCCATATGACATGCACATATACAGTACATCCTCTTTCCCACACATATACACACACAGACAAGTATTTGCAGTTCATTTTATGCCGCTCCGTACAGTTGTTTGAATCACGTTTGGACCCGCTTTCTTCACAAAATAGGGGAGAGAGCAGGAAATAAAAAGGTTGGTTTGGTATGACTGAGATTTCTTTCTTTAACTGTACACTGTGATGAGTGATTTTCTTCCCTAGCAGTTCTGTGAAGGGCTGACTCACTGTGGTTTTCATGAAGAGAGTTGATAATGGATCACACACTCATTGTCATGCTAGGGGAGTACTAGAAAGAAAGAAGAATCCATATTTTAACAACAATTCTTTTACAGACCACTAATGTTCTTTGCGGTAAATAATAGTAACTGTGAATTTTAATGTTTTATAATCTTTTATGCTCAAGATTCTAATTTAATACAATGTGAAAATAAGAAACTACAAAAAGTCAATTTACATAGAGTTGACTTCGTCCTGACATTTCTTCTGGAAAGTAACCAGTCACATTATCTCCCAGGATTTAGATTGATGATAATTACCAGTCCCTCAGCCTTCTCCTTCCAGACAGACTCATGTTTCATGGGCACCTGTTACAGTTTGGGTAGACCCAGTCCAAGGCTGGATTATCAATAAGTAAGTATGAGGGTAGCCTTGCTCTTGACTAAGTTATGCAAATTTGGAAGGTTACCTAAGCCTGTGCTTCCTCACCTGTAAACTGGATTCAATAATAACATCCACTTTAAAGGGAGTTTGGAAGGATTAAATATCTAATCCTTAAACCCACATTTTTATTGAACACACAGAAAGTGCTCAG
Organism: Saccopteryx leptura; assembly: GCF_036850995.1. NCBI lineage: Eukaryota > Metazoa > Chordata > Mammalia > Chiroptera > Emballonuridae > Saccopteryx > Saccopteryx leptura. The sequence goes on from NC_089506.1 coordinate 136,046,629, forward strand.
TGAACATTTGATTAATAAGGGAAACAAAGCAGCACCACAACTCCCGGCCCTGAGGGATGACCAGTAAGCACTCAGAATACTTAAGAGTCTACCTATACTTTAGCATAAACATCTTTCCCTAATCTAATCTCCATCCAGTCTTTTCTGGGTGGGAGCAAGGCCTTGTCCCATGTTACATGTTACTTAGTGCGATGAGGGTGACAACTGGTAAAAGGCGAGGCTTCCAGAAAGTTGGAGTGGTCTCAAAATTACTGAGAGAGGAACCAAGAGGAATTATTGATAATTATGCCAACCTACCCTCATATTCTTAAGGAACAGACTGTGATAGAAAATTCTAGAGCAGCACTATCTAACAGAACTTTCCTCAACAATGGACATGTTGTAAGACTGTCCTGTCCACATGGGAGCCACCAGCTACACGTGGCCCCTGAACACATGGTATGTGGCTAGAGCCACCGAGGAACTAAAGCTCCAATGGTATTTATTTAAGTTTAAGTATCCCCATATAGCTAGGGCCACCATTTGGATAGCACAGTTCTATATTCTCAGGGTATACTTTAATACATGTGGACCCTGAAATACTGTAAATGTTTTCTTAGAAACCTACAAGGACTAGGGCAAAAGAGAATTCCTTTTAATGTGGAACAAGGCAGGTAAAGCCAAGGGGACTGGTTCCAGCCTGCAGGGACTGGACTGGGACAGTGAGGGCCCAGGGAGAGGGAACACTGACTTTTGAAAAAGGGAGCGGATGGAACACAATGAAGTGAATTTCATATGAGCTGAGGTATTTCAGGAACCAGAAACCAGGTAAAAGGTGTATGTTTCAATACGGATTAATTTATTAATATAGAGAAAAGGAGATCCTCCACAGGAGAGCACAGGGTGACATTGGCTCAGCTGGCACAAGTCTGGACAGAAAGTCATTAGGTGTAAATCTAGGGCTCAAATAAAAAAACATGCATTGATACTGAATAAAGGTGGGTGGCCAGGCCCCAAAACAGGTCACTGAGCCATAGGGAGGATCATTCATCTTTTAAACAAATCAAGAAAAATCTACTTGTTAATCACTTAGCCTCAAATTCCCTTTCGGTAAAAGAAAGCTAAATGACGTGTTACAGACTCTGTATGTCGTATTACAGTGAGCAGGGTGACTGAAAATGGAGACCACCAGAAAGAGAAGGAGGGTTCAGTCTGAAAGAAGACTTCTCCCCTTTACTGTTGCTAATGGCAGCAAAATAGCAAAGCAGACCAAAATGAAAACCCAGTAACAGCAGGCACCAGGACTGAGGAAATGGAGCTCACCCCGACCCCGTGCTGGAAGGGGAAAGACCCATTTCACCAGCAGACACCATGCAAATCACCCACTGTCAGTAATGTCAGCAAGCTTCAATGAACTAGTCACGGCTTTTGAGGAAAAAAAATTATATTTTGACATTTGACTTTCAGGGGTAAGAATAAACAACAGGAAAATAAATGGATACGAAGGTTTTATTAAAAGTAGGAAAACTTAGAGAATATGGCAAAATAGGCATAGAAAAATTTAATCTATGCTTTTTATAGTTATTGTTATTTATAATAAGAATGGTGATCCAATCAGTGCCATCCAACAGAACTTTCCGTGATCATGGATATGTTTTCTGTGCTAATACAACAGCCATTAGACACAGATGGCTACTGAACTCTTACAATGTAGCTAGTATAATTTAGGAATTGAAATTTTAGTTGTATTTAATTATAATTATTTTAAATTTAAATAACACAGCCAGATTATTAATCATTATTTCTAGACAAAGATTGTATTGGGTATACTGTGCCAATAATCTAAAAACAGTAAAAGATACTAAAGCATTTTAGAAATAACTTCAAAGGAAATGTCTAAAAAAAATTTCCTTGGAAAGTCATAATGAACTCTGGAGATCAACTCATTTAATGCACATTCTGAATCACTGGGATTTAAAAGTTCTTGAATGCCTAATTTCAGTTTATTCACATGTCATAAATGTCAAGTAATGTCAGGGAATGCTGTTATAGATATCTTTATTATAGGCTTCATTCTAATATACATTTTTAAAAGCATGGCTCTATGTAGATAAATACACATGCACATTCTCTGCACGTCAAGCAGGATTGTTGGTTGTTACCATCTCATCACACTGGCAATTAAGATTTTTAATCTTAATGGTGACTTTTCAAATGTTTTACAGAAAAATGAAAACTTGTTACACATTCACTGAGAAGTTAGGAGAGCTAGGCTCATCCAGGGAGGAAGCTAAGTAGAAAAATAAGGTACAACAAGAAAGAAAATCAGGGTCAGAGTCAATCAGAAAGGATGGAAACAGAAGCTCCAAGCAATGCAATACAGAAAAATGAGCAAGCATCTAATATTTAATGTCTGAATAGTACAAGCAACTAACTGTAAAATGATCCTCTACGTGTATTTGGTGCAGAATAAAGGGTGACAATGATGTGTGAGTATCTACATGAGCAATGTGCTGTGTGTACTGTTAAGGCTATAACCTGCTCATCTGCTGCTGCCTTTATTAAAAGTGCTTCAACTACATAAAATTAAGGGACATCACAAATTTTCAAGAACAACTCACAGAATGTGCATGTAAAAAGGAATGTCACTATTGGTTGCTATTCTTCAGAGAAGAAGAGAAGTGGCTTCAGAGTTTTCCAGAACTAGAGGAAGAGTAGGTGTTAAATGGAGTAGCAGATTTAGAGACGTAAAATATTCATGGTTCATTGTCCTGAGGCCACACTGCAATGCTTCAATACGTGAAGACATTGTAATGTTCGCGTCAGAATGCAGGGATATCAGATTGCCCTGTTTGAAAACTATTCTGAGTCTAGTTCTCCTCAAGCAGATGACAAAAGGGTTCTTATAAAGGTGTTGACAGCGTTAGTGTTCAGTTTAGCGGAAAAAAAAAAAGGTAAAACCTAAAAGTATTATTTTAAACACATACTAGCTTGTTTTACCTTTTTATGTAAAATCTATTTTGAAATGACATGTCTTGGTATGTACTAGAGAATTTGTGATTTTCCCTTTATAATACCCAGTTCATGCACCATAAAATCCATCAGAGATGGCCATTAAATCCTTGAACAATGTGCATAAGTTCCTGTTTATACACTTCAAGAACACTTAAGACTCACCATATTTCTAAGTATCTAGATAATATTTTATTTTCTTAATGAGAGCTAAGTATACTGCAGCTACTGTGAGCTAAACTAAAGTGAGATAAATATAGTGTATATGTGACTATGCAAAAAAATTGTCCATATGTGATTCCTTTACAATAGCAGAAAATGACATAGGCAGTATGTGTAAGAGGAGATAATCTTGTTTATAACTCTTATTTGACCCCATGATTTAACTATCATGTTTGCTCAGTTGATTACAGTGCAATGCCACGGAGAAAATATTCTGTTAAACTAATTCATGAAATAAGACTGATTTTTTTACTTGAGAAGCATGAAGCACTATTTTTTTGAACTAAGCCTTTTTGGATTCTGTATTTTCAAAACCAAATATTTTATAGAGTTTACACTAGGGGGCATCTCTGTTTCTAGAAATAAAGGCCTTGTTTACAATCTAGAAAACAGAAGGCTGAAAATAGTGAAACATTTTTGATTCACACTTTTCTTTGTAAAGCATGTTGGCATTGCAAGGTTTCCGACTTCAGGTGGGGCATCTTTGTTTCTACGTTAATTAAATGAAGTAGCACATGTGAAGTGACTAGTGTCCACATAATGAGCACTCAATGGATGTCTGCCTCCTCCTGAGGTTTAACTTGCATATAAAGACTGACAAGTCCTCAAAAGGCAGACTGCTCAACAACATGTGCTTTTCAGTTATGTGCATTTTAAAAACACTAGAATTTTGCATAGTCATTTGTTGAAAAAATGCTTTTCTTTTGAATTCATTAAACAGTTATGTTTTTCCTTGATTATAGTAAAGATAACTTATGGGAGATACCTACTCTATTTCTTCCTAAGGCCTTATGTTTACCAGCAAAGAAACCTCTTTTGTCTTTCTTCTTCTCTGCTGTCATTACATCATCTTTTAAAAAAGTCTAAACAAAAATATGTGGTGATGTGATAAAGAAAATCACTGATATCTATGACACCATTCATAACAGGGCAGGCTCCTCACCAAACAGACAAAAGGATGGAGCTGCCAGCGGACCTGCACCTAAGGCTGCCTTCCTCCAGGCGGTGGAGGCGTTTCTCAGCCACCATCCAATTATTTTGCCTTTTGCGGTTTTCTAGTGGGGACAGGAGAGACGGAGGCAGAAGTAAGGTGGGAACTTTTGTTTTCTGCTAACTCAGAGCAGTCTGGCAGTTTCACTTTTTCTTGGCCCCGAGGGTAGCTGGGCCAGGGGTCAGGGATGGGCGAGGCCCTGGTCCAGCTGCTCTCTTGTCTGTGCAGATTCGCAGAGGGATCTGTTGTTTTATGTGTGCATATTCCAGCTGGGGTTAGAGGGTAAGGCTGGTACCTATTCTGCTCAAAGAAGTTTTTAAAAGTCCTGTGATACCTGATTTTTTGATCCCCATGAAGAGATTTCTGGCGCCAGCTGAAGCGGCGCCCTCTTCTGACTGTTAAACAAAGCAGCGGCAGTAGCAAGTGGGGGAGGGAGGAGAGGGGAGTTCCTCTGGAGTTCAAGTCGTGTGGAAACTTTTAAAAAAGGTTTTCTTATCCAATTCAAAATTAATAATTTCCTCTATGCTTCTAAAACACCTGGTTTATATCTACAATAGTACTTATTAATTTTACACATGGTTGAATTAGTTGTCTGAGGATGTTCTCCATATATAGGATTGTAATCTTTGAGGTAGGGATGTGTTATATTTATCTCAGAATACTTTGTCCTTAAACTAGTGCTTTGCATAAAGCAGGATCAATAAATGTTGAACTGAACTGAATTAATTATCATATACCTCACTGAATTATAGCATTTTATTGCTGGAAAAATTAGCAGAAAAGGAAATAAATGTGTTTAATTAAAGTAAATATTAATTAATTAAAATTAACTAATTTGTCCATAGTTATACAACAAAATAGTGACAGAATTAGGGTCTAAAAATGATTTCCATAACCTTAAACATTATGACAAACTACATATAGTTTCTCATATATTTCCTATCTCCTCAACACTGATGGGCTGTTCTTTTGATTTTAATATGATATAAATTTTTATTTATACCTTCTTTGTCCTCCCTGACTGTTTCCAGTTGTTTGTATGGAAAATAATATAATAATTAATAAATAACAGGACAAGATTAAACTGTTTCACATACTCACAACGGTAAACTGACTTTTGCCCCTTAAACATATAAATATAAGGTCTACCGGAAAGTTCTGTCCGTTTCTATCATAAAAAGTTTCGACACATAAGCACATGTTTATTTGGCACATGTGTGCCTCTCTATTTTTATCACTTAATGTATACACACTGACGTAGCAAATTAAAACAAAGTTGATTCACATTAGTCTTATGTGTGAAGCGATAGTGTACCCATGGCTACTGATATATATAACCTTGAAATAAAACAGACAAACTAAAGACCAGCATAATTTTATTTATAGCTCTAACAGAAGTAAAGTCTAAGATCAGGGGAAGTCTTATTCCATGCAGAGGCACTAGGCCAGTACCAAGAAGTAAAAGAATCCACAGAACACTCAATCTTGGGTTCCATTTTGGAAAGCAGCCATTTGTGCACAAGTGGTTATGGTACTAGCCACTGCTCAAACTTCTGATGGTGTCACCTCTGGTAAAGGTTGAATTAGGGAAAAACAAGGTATTTTTTTCTTCTGATTCTGTTTGTAGTTTGGTAGATACTTCATAATCAATTTAAAGATGGCAATACATGTGTGGAGGCACTGACCCTATGAATATGAAATTAGCCTGGTTCTGATCCTTTATACTATATTCCATCCAGTAGTTCTTAGCAGAAAATGTGCAGCATCATCTCAACAAAACTTTTTCACATTCAGGTTTGCCCAGCCCCACTCCTGGAAATTCTTATTCTCCTAGGTCTAGGAAGGGTTCTGGTAAACTCTATTTTTAAAAATTCTATAGATGCTTCTAATGTAAAATATTAGTTTAAAAATCATTGTGTTATGTAATAACTTCTTGAGAAAAGATACCATAATTGTTTTTTTGGTCTCTCCAGGGCCTAGCATAGCCCATGATAAATGCTCAGTAATTGTTTGTTAAATGAACAAATGAATTTTATTTCTTCTCTTTGCTCCTGTCTACTTCTATGGAGATATGGAATGATACTGCCTTTGCTTAACATTACTCACTCAGAAAATGACTTGGGTAGCCAATTCAGGTCAAATGTATAAAACAGGTGAACAGAACAGGCAGGGAGGTCTAGTGACAGTAAAGACATCATTTTCAGAGCTTTAAGGACAGCACTGAGAACAGACCTGGTTTTGAAATGATCCAAGACATTTTTGTAATGTGAGAACTAACAAAAACTATCAAATATGCAACCTACTTCCAGTGTGTTCCTTAGCAGCGGATGTTTTCTATAAGAAAATAAGCATTATAATCTTTGTTTTTGTAAGTATGTACATGGGAGTAAAAAAGAAAGTTTCTAAAATTATTCCAAAGAAATTCCACTTAATTTTTTAACTTTTAAAAGATCAACCTATTGAACTCTAAACAGTTGTAATAATGGCTTTATGCATTAAACCTAACAGAAGAGCTTCAGAAATAAAATCTGGTTATAACAATGTAGTTAAGGGAATACTTACACTCTCACTCTGAAAAGGATTTAAGAAATTTCCCCCCATTTCGCTATCATCCCTTGGAGTGCCCGGTTGATTACTTAGGCTCATATTATTGGGAGAATTCTGTAAACAAGATTTAAAAAACAAGGCATTGTTGAAGATTTTAATTTCCCTTTTGCATTGTACCGTTTCAAAAATGGAATCTACAGCAGCATCTCTGAGGACAGAGCTGACCTGTGATTCTAACCTTAGACCATGTATTCTAGTTCATTCTCTGAACCTTGACAAGTGCTGATCATTTCCCAAATGAAAATTAAAGCACAGACAGAACACCTGAAACAACCTACCGAAACTTTTTTTCTTAGTCTCAGAATCAATATTTATTCAATTTCCCACCCTCAGCTTATAGAGTTCCTAGAACTCCGGAGCGTTTAAAACCATTCCCAGCAGGGGCATGATGAGGAGAGCCTACCACTAATCAGGCATGATGGACAACTTCCCTCGTTAATTTTCCTAACCAAACTTCAAAAGGTCACTGTTCTCATAAACATTTCCCTTCATGTCCACATGGAATTTGCACAATAACTCTACTTTAACCATTATTTTTCTATGAATCATAGGGAAAAAGGAAGATAGTAAATAACTATAGTTAAGAACAAGAGAAATACCTTAGGGCCCAAGAAGTCAATGTGTACTTTTAGAGGAGAAGAAGGCTCTCGGGTAAACCTGCTTGAGAACCCTTCTATCTTTTGTTTAAAAGTAGACTTACTTTGAAACTTCCTTTAAGATAAAATGGCTGATAGGAGCAATCTCATCAAATACTAAGTTAGCAGTATAACACTTCATATTCTATTTAAAATCGCTCGTTTCATTATGACTGCACCATATTAGCCTGTGAGATGGTCTGAGGTTCTACGTTTATAGGATATAGTGCACAGAACAGCACTGGCACTATATCCTATAGCGTGTTCACACAGTATTGCAACTGTGACTGAGGGACTCTTTTGAGGTCCAATTTATCAGCTTGTAAAAATAAATTTGAAGGTTAAACATTTTTATTTGTTATTTCAAGTGGGAGAGTTTAGATTTTTTATCCTAAGCCACTGACATTGTATTCTCTAATTTTGAATAAGATTTTAGCTGTTTAAAAGAAAATTGCTCTGAGGATTTGACTTAATTAAAACCAAGTTATGGTGTAAAAGTTAAAGTCTCATGAATGAGAATATGCAATTTAAAAAAATCTGGTTAAATGGTAAAGCAGATCCAGGCTGATGAACAGGTGGAAATACAGTTTGTCCATGGTCCTGCTGTGCACCCCACAGGGAGGGTCTGACAGCAGGGCTCCCCTGAAACCCACGTGCTCAGTTTGTCAATGAGCCACATCAGCTGGGGAGCCCCTGTTTTATAGCATTAAGATAACTAGATAACTTTTTTTAAAGTAAGTTTTTCTCTAAAAATGTTAGTTTCCCAAGTATATAGAAAAGCAAATGTACTTTGAAGTGAACATGGATAAGTTGGTTTCCTGAAAAAACAACAACCCATGTAAGTAAAATTTAATGAAGTGCAACTAACTAAGCTATAGCTTATTCACTATTATCAACTAATCTACTGTGTTGATTCATTCATTCCACTGAAAATCGGAATAATGCTGACTTAGCTCAAAAAGAAAAGTAAATTTATGCATGTATTGTAAGATTGACCCAAAGTGTATGTCCTTTTGGTGAAGGCATATTTCTGTCATTCCACACCTGTGGAGAAATTGATAATCTTAGGTTAAAAAATAATTTAGCATCTACATGAGGATATGTGAGGATGCATATGGAAGCTGAATCCTTCTATACATGCAACACGCCTATGAAATGAGCCTGTCCGTCCCAGTGCAAGTCACATGCTCACTAGTACCTGAGGTACCCCGAGAAGAGCCGTGGGTCTCCGGTTAGGCTGGGGTGTTCTCAGACTCTGCCATACTTTTGCCATAGCTCATTTCTTGATTTATAATTTTGAAAGTTTAGCTAACTTCAAATTTGATCCCCGACTCAAAGTGTTGTTCTAAAAATATTTATAAGAATATTTAGAAGAAATATTTATAAAACACTTTCAGTCTTATTATTTTTGTTTTTCATGCATTCTTTTCATATCATGGTGACTTAGCATTATCTTCCTTTTTTGTGTGGGGTTATAGAAGAGCATTAAACAGGAGAGTAAAAGGACACATTCAACATACAAATGTGAACGTATATCAGATCTCTGAAACTTACTTCTATCTACCTCACTGGGAAGAGCTGAAAATCTGGAAATGATAAAAACAATATTTGAAAAATCTGAAGTAATCTCTGCAAAATGTTGTAAAAACAACAAATGTTTCTCAGTGGGGCATCTTGAGAAGATTGTGCTGTCCATGATCATCGAGTGACATGATGAAAATCAAGTTACACTTATCTCATTTAACTGCAGATATGTTTGTGTGCAGTGTCGAGGAGATTACGGTTGGTCAAAAAAGTTCTCCAGTTGCTTGAACACATAATTAGGGAGTACAGAGCACAAAAAAATACAAGAAAAAATTATGTTTTAGCAACATTAAATATTTTGATTGCATTTCTTACTTCAGTTAATGTGTACCTTATTCCCTACTTATGCTCTAAGAATTTAACTTGAAAAGTATAGTTAAAATTATATTGATCCCATTTTCAAGGGATTTTATTACATTCTTCTTCAGCCCGTCTTCAGACTGGAGTGTTTGCCTTACTGAAGTTATGACATCATATACAAATGTCACACACGCGCTTGTGCGTGTGTGTACATACACTATTTCTTCTGGCTAACACATTTAATTCGTTGAGCTCTCTGTTCTCTGACTTTATCTTGCAAGGGTTCTTCCATATTATCTCTTAATTAATAAGTTATTGTTCCTTCTTCCATCTATCCCCACAAATTGTTCTAAAACTTTCAAACTGCTGTTAAAAAAAGGAACACTTATAGAAATTTTGCCCCTATCTATAATTGGAAAAAAATAATATTGACAATATTCTAAGTTCTTTGGAAATGAGTTTGAAATTGATTTTTCGCAGGCTGCCAATAACAAGGTTTCCAGTGTTGTTTCTGACTCTGCCGTCTACCCAAAGAGCACACTGCCAGTCCAGTTCTCCGAGGGGCAATGCGAGCTAGAGCTCAGGGTCCCAGCCGAGATGGTGGCCGAGGTCTGGAGGGGTCAATCTGTTCTCCTGAGAATGGTGTGGAAGACCTAAACTGGAACTAAAGCTCATGAGGTTAGAAAGCTTTAGGTTGGAAAGATTCCTTTGATAATTTATTAAGCATGACATGATCAGGTCTTACTTTCTCTGACACTTTTTTTTCCAAACTCAAATATATAAATTTTGAGTATCTTAATGTGAATTGCAGAATTTATTTAGGTGAGTTCCTTCTAATAAAACAAACCATATGCTCCTTTCCACCCTCAACCCCTAAAACAACTCCAAGGCATAATTTTGTTCCACTGATTAAATGAATGACTTCTCAGCTGCAAAAGGAATAACAAGAATTTTACATTTCATTAAAAAAAGGCTCCAAATTAAAGGTGAATTCTGCATTTTGAGAAAGATGCATATGAGTTTTACTAGGTAATTCTCAACTGAACAAGCAGTAATTTTAAAACTCTTCATTTGGAGAGTCGAGCTCATTTTGCCAGTGGAACAGTAACAGCAAAGTGGAGTTGACTGTGGGCTCCTAGCCTTGCCCACAAAAGATAGTATGATGAGGAGAAAGCTACGTGGCACCTGTGCAGTGCTTCATAGCATTTAGCATACATCCACACTTGATTCTCAACAATTTTATGAACCAGGTAGGGAATGAACTACAAGTTCTATTTGAGAGCTAAGAAAACAAAGCCTAAGAAAAACCAAGTAATACATTGTCAAAATGTATAATAGAACCAAGGTTTCTGGTTTTCAATTTAGTACTCCTTACCTTACCTAAAAAGGTGCACAAAATGGAGAATATTGACAATAAAAAAAGAAAAAGAATTGAAATATACTAATAAATATTTAATAATGGAACAAAAATTCTTTTTAAAATATGTAATACAGAGGTTTGACAAAACACAGGTTTATTCGGGAACTAGGGGTGTAGCTGGAGACTTAAGACAGAATTTGAACCAAGTTGCTAAGCAGAACTGGTCAAGATTATCTTCTGATTCACAAACAAGGATGACTAGAAAAAGAATAAGATGGAGAGGAAACAAACCCAGGAAATGAGAGAAAAGGGAGGAGTTTTGTGAGATATCTGGACAGGTGTTGGAAAAGGAAGAAGGTGGAGAAACTGATTTAGTGAAAATGTGTATAGGTTGGAGTAAAAGACAAGTAATTAGGCTGTGAGTGGAAAGAGGTGAGGAGAAAAATAATTGGGTGAGGGGGAGTTGGATACACATGATGCTGCTGACTAGAGAAAAAGTGACAGTCATGTACAGATGTGACAGACACCAATGGTGTGACCCCTGGAGTGCAGCAATGCAGACAGTAGCTGCTTAGGAGCTCATGTGAAGGCGGGTGTAACTCGTCATTTCTAGTCCATTGTTAAGTGTATATATATTACTTGGAAATAATTATTATGTTAATTTAAATGTATTTTCCCGGTGCTTTGAAAAAGTTTTTCCTTGTTGTATTTGTTTGGTCTCTTTAGTCACACTGAGCTTCTTGAAGCAGAGACCTTAATGTGTTCATCTCTGGATTTTGAGAGCCTTGGAGCAGTTTACTGAACGAAGAAACTGCTGCCTAAATACAAACCATTTGAGGACAAAGATTATGTTTGTATTTGAAGAAGTCTTTTATTTCCCCATATTGCAAAAGGCAATACCCAGTATACAAAAGTACACAATGGGTGGTCAATTAATGCTTAAAGAATAAGCAATACTCCATTAGGCCAGAGAATGTTCTTAGCAGGAGGCACAGTGTAGTGGAGAAATGTGTCTCTGGGAGGAGTGGGAAATAATCACAGGAGGACCACAGAGAACTGACATGAGGGTAGATTAGAAGACGGTATCTAGTTTGTTCTTAGAGCACTAGTTAAAAAATTTAAGGTACTTTATAAATTACCAAGTACTCTCTCATATAGACTTCTGTTTACATCTATCTAATGTATAAAATTATGAAGTTGTTGTTAAAATTTTAGAAAAATGGCCTTAATCTGGATGATCCCACTTTTGTGTAAGGAAGGATCATCTTTAGATCCTAGACTATGCCCCTCAAATGTAACATTAGAAATTACACTGGTACCCACAGAGCACAGTTTGGCTAACATTAGTTGTTGGATAACTAAGATGGCTGATATAATCCTCATCCTCTGACTTGTAAAGAGCTTCCCAGAGAGGAAGCTCTAACGGAATTATACAGTGACTGATTTTGAAAGCAGGCTTTTTGAAGGCTCAGCTAATACTACTTACTATATTTCTCACAGGAGTAAGGTAGGACCCATTTTAAATATTTACCTATTTTTAGAAAAGAAAAAAATCTTCCTGATTGTTCCTAAACACAGACATCCAAAGTGTACGTAGAATTTATAAGCCAGGCAATGTAGATTTAATGTCAGAATGCCTATTCAATCTACTGCTCTCTTTTTTTTTATTCCTTTTAGCTTCAAGTCTTAATTTAAAAGGTTTTGTAGCTCAGTCTTATTTTCTTTGGCATCAGGAATTTTACATTATTATACATGAATATAAATTAGAAGTAGAATTAAGAATAAAGCCATCTTTAATGAATTTCTATATTTACTGATATAAAGTAGACTTCTAGGAGAGACATTCTGTGGTAGTTACTAATTAGTTCTTATCAGCCATTTTAAATATATTTTTTCACCCACAGATGACTATTTTAAATTCATCATGACCTAAAAAAGTATTTAGGTACTCTTCTTCAAAAACTATAAGGCACCTTTGCAAATGATTAATTTTTGATACTAAAACTAGTGAAGCACAATGCAGATACATGCTATTGGAAGGCTTACTTTCCTACTTGTATTAACAGAATTTTCTTCTGATTATTTTCTTATTATTATTTTGAGGAACTAGAATAATGATTGAGGACATCAGCATTGCCTAATGAAGGTATGAAAAACTAATGAGATGTGTAAGGGCGTTGCCCTTATAACATATAATAATTACCTTTTTAAATTTACCTCTTATGTTTCTCTAGACTTCTTTACATTTTTACAAGATTATCTGAATCTAAAACTATGCCAGTTTGCTTTACAGATCCGTAACATCATAACATGATTAAAGTGATTACTACTTGGATATTCTTTAACCAGGCATAGAACATCTTGTAAATGAACCTTAGCATGTTTAGGAACATCTGTAAATGATTCATTTTTACCTTTTCCCACAGACTATATATATTAATATTTTAAACTTGCAGTTAATTATTCTTGACCTTCTACTTTCAAACTCTTGTTCAAGAACAAAATACATAGGTTAGTCTAATAATCTTAATGAGAGTTCTATGCAAAATAAAGTATAGACAAAAAACAACATAGAATGCACAGTACTCACCTTGGAAATACTGTCCATATCTCCTGAGCCTGAAACAAATAAAGAATGCCTTTATTAGGTACTTATTCCATTTATAACTTAAGTACTTCTTTAATATAAATAAATGTAGCATAATTGATGTATTTTCCAGTGTACATCTCCTGAATTTTTAAACTTTAAAAAATCCATTTTTTACACTGTCTGGTAAATAAGCATCATCTGATGGCAAATTCAGGGGAGAAGTGTTCCCAATAATTCAGGTTGTTTGGTAATGGCAAAATGAAAAAAAAATGATTGTTATCATAAATTCCTTGAAAGTAAAATAATGGAGAGATTTATACATATTACTAAATTCAAATTTTTTAAATGTACATATACGTACGTGTATGTGTATATGTGTATGTGACATTTGGCCATGTGTATATGTACATGCGTAGGTGCGTGCATATGTACATGTATATGTGAGTGTGTTTGCGCAAAACTAGAGTGCAAGAGAGAGATCTCTAAATATATTTCCTGAAATGCTGCTTTAAATCTGATAAAATATAAAATGGACATTTGCAACAATACTGTACAATATTCTGAACCACATTTTAGTGTAAAAACTCTATTGGTAATATGACATATTTGACAGCAAGCAATACTCATGGCAATCTATCAAAAGTAAAAATGTCTTCAAAATATTACATTGTTTTATCTTGATTTTTATGAGAAATGAACAACCAATACTAGTAAAGAAGAAGAGATATATATCCCACATAGATGGAATACAGAACTGAGACTTGTGGACCCAGATACCAGTGAAACGGTTCCCTGGGTGTGGGGAGAGGTGAGTGAAGAGGGACAAGTACGATGACGAAAAACGATTTGACTTTGGGTGATGAATATACAACATAATCGACAGTTCAAATGCTATAGAGATGTTCACCTGAAACCTATGAGCTCTTATTGATCAATGATACCCCATAACATTTAATTTAAAAAGTAATAAACCAAGAAATGGAATCATAGATTATACCTATTGGTATAAATAAACAATGATCAGATCTTTGCCTTAATCAATATTAACTTAATTTTAAATTATTTTAGCAATTAATTTCCCTGGCATAAAAACATTATAATGTTTTAATAGTACAGTATTTAGTCAACAGTCACAAATTAAATTTGTAAATAAGCAGGCATAACAAAATGTTAAATATTGAATGTATGTGTGTAACTGTGCTCATAATAGAAAGTATATAGAAAGTAGTAAGCCACATGCCAAGCATATGTGAACTTTCTACAAATTCTATACTAGGGAATAATATGACTGAGAATCCTCTAACTATGGCCAAATGTCATCTATTTGTGAATAATTTTATAAATTAAACGATTGGAAAGCAAATTATTTTGCAAGAAATGGAATGGCACTGTGCAGTAGAACTTTGAGAATGGTGGAAATCGTTAGGTTTAGGTTCAGGGCTCCTTTAAATCCAAATTCCCTTCAAAACTCAAATTTCCCTCACCTAGCTTCCCACTAGGACTCAAAACAGAACATTCTCATCTCATATTGTGAGTCTGTAGTTAATTTGCTTGCTATTCTCTCTCTTAATGACTACCTGGCCTTTACTTTGAAATGTAGCAAAAGTTTACCTTTGGAGGAATATCAAGGAAAGCATACATTGGGAAGGGACCTGACAATTAGGGGGTTTAAATCACAATAGTTGTTTGTAAAAGCCTAGCTATAGACCCAAGGGTGCCAGGACCCAGATGTTCCTGGGAGATTCCTGGCCTCTGCTGTCTTCAGATTTACCAAGGACACCAGATAGGATGACGCTGATTAGGCCGCAGTTCTACATCAGAAAGAACTTGTGTTTCTGTAGCTGAATTCCCCTCTTCCTGCTCATCATTAAGTCAGTGACCAAGACCACAAACCAAGGTATGCTGACCTGAGCATGTCCAGGTGCACACAACCCCATGCCAGCAAATGTCTGCAGCAACCCCTTTATCTAACGCTCCCTCCCACAGCTTGGGGCTGACACCCTCTGTTGGTCTTAGCCTGCCTGCACCCAGGAGCTCTTAAAATATTTATTTTAGAACACACTAGCCTGTGCTTTTAGTTAGGCTCATGGTTTCTGCCTTTTAGAAATGTTTTCTGTACTGTCTATTATGGTAGCCATTAGCTAGATGTAGTTTAGATGTACACTTGATACATGGCAGTGCAACTGAGGAACTGAACTTGACATTCTATTTATTTTTAATTGAAAATTAAGTAGTCACACATGGCTAGTGGTTACCATAATTGGACAGTGCAAAATAAATATGGATCCTTAAAAGCAGAAAAATCTACCAATGTGTTGAAAATAGTTTATTATTAAGTTTATATAGCTTTTCAGAGTATCAGAGGATGGCACTTCCTGACCTTGATGGGGTTATGCAATCTGTGTATAATCTAAGTTACTCATGGGCATAGTTTCTCCATCTAAGTAAAAGATGGTCCATTAAAAAAAATGATCAAAAACCTCCATCTCCATCATCAACTCTTGCATTAGTTTATAATAATGTTATTGAAACATTTATAAACATAAAATTTTTACTTGGTTTGTAGTGGGCTCTGTGACCTAGTGAATTTCATACTACTTGTCTCTGTTTCTCACTATAGTGAAACTTTGTGCTCACCTTGCAGATATTTGGCTTCATTTAGCAAGAAGGTGTAATTTATGAAGTATGTTTTCAACCATTAGTCATACTACTTGACATCAGCTTTATCACTGAAAACAAAAAAATGTGGGCAATATTCTCTCTTAAGAGAATCATTCAGATTATCCAGATTATCATACCAATTTTATTTTAAAACAGAGGCAAATATTAAAGTACAGAAAAAAAGTTAAGCAGTTCTTGCAAAGAGCTGAAGTTCTTTTGAGATTGTACCTATAGACCTTTGGAAACAAAGAAACCAGTTGGAAGGATATTGTAGTCCTGCAGGGGAGGCATGCATGATACACGTTCAAAACAACGTTTCTTTTTATCATAAAACACCCAGATTTTGAATAGGTTAAAGTAAATACCTGTGAATATGATCTAGGTTAGAACAAATCTCATATTTCTGATTTTCAAATACCAGTAATCTACAGTCATCATAAATAATATACTATAGATTAAACTATCAGGGTGAGGTACACACCCTGAGTTCCTGGGTACAGAATAGCTTTGCAAACTATAATATCCACTATGTATAACTAAGGTTTTTTTTTTTTTTTTTTAATAAATTTTTATTAATGTTAATGGGATGACATTAATAATTCAGGGTACATATATTCAAAGAAAAACATGTCTAGGTTATCTTGTCATTAAATTATGTTGCATACCCCTCGCCCAGAGTCAGATTGTCCTCCGTCACCCTCTATCTAGTTTTCTCTGTGCCCCTCCCCCTCCCCCTAAATCTCTCCCTCCCTCCCTCCTGCGTCCTCCCTCCCCCCACCCCTGGTAACCACCACACTCTTGTCCATGTCTCTCAGTCTCGTTTTTATGTTCCACCAATGTATGGAATCATGTAGTTCTTGTTTTTTTCTGATTTACTTATTTCACTCCGTATAATGTTATCAAGATCCCACCATTTTGCTATAAATGATCTAATGTCATCATTTCTTATGGCTGTAACTAAGGTTTTATTTTGAGTTTATTTCTAAACATCAAATTTAATATCCTTACCTAAAGAGCCATTCATGTGATGTGACTCCATCCCTCCTAATCCACCCATGGGTCCATCTGAACCAGGGCCCATTGGAAACTATTTAAAAATGAAGGAAAGAATGATAACACTGAAAACAACTGTTTATATCAATGTTACGATATCTATCTTTTACACTTTAAGGCAAATCCACATCTTATTTTCACTTGCAAGTTATAGCGATTGTTTTCCTGAATTTTTTTGAGCCAGGGAGATGCTCCGACTGAGCTGCCTTACTTCCCTGTCTCATGCTCTCTGTTTGGATCTTCAGACTAATCCTCATTCATAATTAAATTTTTCTTTTTCAGATAGCCTCAACTAGAAAGCACGTATATTCCAGTGCAAATGACATTCTTTTCTATGCGACTGACAAACAGTACTATTATAAATAAAAGGTGATTTCTACACAGTTGCTAAAAATAATATCTTAATAAGTATGATTCAATATCATTATACCAACATTAAATTTTTTATCAGACAATCTATTTTTGTTCAAATAGACATAAATAATTGCATCTTAAATACAAGGAGAGCAAAAGTAGGTTTACAGTTGTTCACAGGAAAACGAATGCAGTAATGAATAAATACTAATACAAGAATACACTGTGTTTCGGTACCCACAACTGTAAACCCACTTCTGCCCCACCCTGCACCCATAGCCGAATACAGTCAGTCATTCTTCTTGGCAGTCTCAATGATGGATGTCAGTTCAATGACAATCATTCTATGGCAGTTAAAAAAGCAGTATTATTATTTTCTTTCCGAGTGAATCTTTAGAAGCCTAATAAAAAACAAGATGTGAACAGATGTTCAGTGGCAGAGCTGGCGGTGGTGAGCTCGTGGCTTCCCACTCAGTCTTTCCATCATCTCCTTGAAATACTTTTGAGGAAATCCAGAGCCCAGTTTGAAGACAAGTTATCTATAATTATCTTATGTTTACAGTTAAAACAACCTACTGAAAACACTTGCTCTCAAACTTTCCCATGCCAGAAGCATTTCTTCCATGTTGTACAGCACAGAATACTGAATGTGGTATGTGCATGTGTATTTATGTGTGTAGATTGGGTGATGGTAGTTACTAATCATACAGGGTTTTTGGGGAAAACAATTCCTCTCAACAGACAACCTGTATACCATCAACTCTGAGGAAATTATCCATCATCTATGATCATACAAATCACATGTTTATACATTTTCCCCAAGATACTGTCAATTCTGCTTCCTAAAATTTTGTTGCCTTAAAGTACATGGATTAATATTCAGTAAACAACTTGGAATATGTATGCATTAAAGGATAGGTCAACAAAATTAACTTTGAACTTACCATTATTATTCAGCTTTTGTCAAAAGAATAGATCTGGGCTGAGAAACTGGTGAGGGTGAGGCCAGTAGTCTGTGAACTTACTTATTTGGTGTTTTCATCTGGCACCCACAGTGTTTTAAAACACAATAAGACTATAGGTATGTATGCTTGAAGCATAGAAAGCTCCAGACCTAGCACTCAGTAGGTATTGGCTTCTTTACTGCCTCTGGCTGAGATGAATAACATTAGAAAAAGTGTTAGAGGCCCTGGCCAGTTGGCTCAGTGGTAGAGCATCGACCTGGTGTGCGGAAGTCCTGGGTTCGATTCCCGGCCAGGGCACACAGGAGAGGCGCCCCTCTGTTTCTCCACCCCTCCCCCTCTCCTTCCTCTCTGTCTCTCTCTTCCCCTCCTGCAGCCAAGGCTCCATTGGAGCAAAGATGGCCCGGGCGCTGGGGATGGCTCCTTGGCCTCTGCCCCAGGCGCTAGAGTGGCTCTGCCCCAGATGGGCAGAGCATCACCCCCTGGTGGGCGTGCCGGGTGGATCCCCGTCGGGTGCATGCGGGAGTCTGTCTGACTGCCTCCCCGTTTCCAGCTTCAGAAAAATACAAAAAAAAAAAAGTGTTAATATGTTCACCTACTTTTCTTGGATCTCTTATCTTTGCATGGAGTCAGAGGCCCAGAGTGGAATCTCACTGGGTAATGTCAGCTCGGCTGCCCCCAGAAAAGACTTCAGTTCCACATGCTCTTGGTTTCCTCTGCTCCCTCCCTCTTACACATCACATTTTAAGATATGAAATTGCAGCATAGAGAACTTTTCTAATTTTTTTTCTTTTGCTGAATGAACATTATTCATTATCATATTAAATGTTCTTTAAGATCTCTGTGAAAATAGTTTTTAGACATAACTGTTAGGAAATTATTTTCCTGAAAAACAATTTATTTGAATCTATAAAGAGAATAGTGATAACTGAAAGGCAGTACTGCTTAACACATATTATGTGCAGGCCACAAATGTGAACTCACAGGAGTAACTTGAGATTCACTAGCAGCCATGTTTAAAAAGAAACAGGTGAAGTTAATTTTAGTAATGTATTTTATTTACTCTATATGTCAAAATTGTTATCATTTCAACATATAGTCAATATAAGAATTTTAATGAGGTACTTTACAACTTTTTTTTTCATACTAAATCCTCAAAATCCAGTGTGTATTTTATACTTATAGCATGTCTCAGTATGACTAGTCATATTTCAAATACAATACCATTTAAAGTTTCCCTTTGTTTTTTTCTGCTAGGGAGTTCAATTATAATAATTATTTCATTCTCAATTTTCAGTATATTTATAAAACTTCTTTTGTCTTCTGATTTTTCTTTAATTTGAACTACTACACAGATATATGTTCTATGTAACTACAGTCTGTTATGAATACTTTTTTGTTAACAGGTAGTTCTTGTATCATAGATTAATAAATTATCATTTTACTATAAGCTTTTGTGGAAAAATCACAACCATATGCTTCATTTAAATACCCAAATTCTTACAGAAGAACCGCCTCAGTTCCACATTTAAGCTCCAGATTTCAGAATCTAAAGAAAAACTAGCATATCCAACTTCCTCAACTATTGCCAAGTTTGTCAAGATAAAAAAATAAAATAGAATCACAATAAAGAAATTAATGATGTTAAAATGAGGTAACATGAACAATTATACATTACCTGTCATTTTCAAACAGTCAATATTAATTATTAATTATTTGGAATAGAATAAGACTACACACCAGCATTTTTAGTTAATTAGGTTCACTTTTACATTTAAATTATACTGATATAAAATCTTTTGTTATATATTATATATTTTTTAACCTAGAACATAGAGAGAATTTGATTTTCTTGTTATCCAATAAGTACCTAGACTATAAAATATAAAGCTGAAAGAGTATCTAAGAAATGGAATGATTAAGAGTTTGAGTCTTCAAATACAACAAAAGTTTTTTACAATTCATATTTACATTAGGCCTGTTCGGTCCAGGAGGTACTGCATTCATTAAAGTATACATGTTGTCTCCAGAGTTGGTTGAATCTGAAACAAAATACGACTTAATTAGTATCTTTCTTTATAATCTATACCCAAGTCTTCACAAAGTAATAATCAAAGATGCTCTGGACACATACACATATTAATAGCTGCAGCACTTTGAAATAGCCGTTACTAATATTCAGAAATAAAAGAATAACCTGTAAGTCATTTTCTGACTGAGAATCAATATTTTGAGGTTATAAATTAGGAATATTTACCTAATATGTTAGGACAACAAAAATCTCAAATTCAGATTTAGTAGTAGCTTTTCAGTTTTCATTGTTTCCTTAGGCTTCTTTACATCAATTTAAAAAGTAGTTTATTTAGCTAAAAATTTAGTAAAAGCTAATGAAATAGTATGGCTTAAAAAGGGAGTAGATAAAAACTATAAAATTGATTGAAAATTTTCTTAATTGAAGTAACAGCCAGCTTTCTCCAGTACAATTTTTGATGAAATATTTTTCTCATTTTATTTTTGATTAATTATAATAAAAATAATTCCAAATATATTTATATATTGATATAAATATATATCATTTTATAATATTTTTAAAAATTTATATTTTGTCTATTAGCTAACTCTAATTAAGTCTATAAATATACATTTTTAAAATGTATAACCTAGAGTAAAAAGGTAAATAATTTACATTTAGGATATATTAATTATGAAATAAGGTTTTTAAAATTTTTCTATATAGTTTTCTTAGACTATGTAATACATCTTTCTATTTTGAAAAGATGTGTTTCAAATATTTTATACTGACAGAAGGCAGAAGATAAATATTAATTGCTTCCTCATGGCAATAGAGTGGGAACTGGGCAATGACTTTTCCTTTTATTTTGTGATTACTTATTAGATATTAATAACTTTTTTTAGTGCATACCACTTATAATCTAGGTTAGATATCACATATCAGTTGTTGTAAACAGTGATCCATAAAACTAAATGTTATTTTCACTTCTAGATTAATACATCATACCAGCAATTTTCAACCTTTTTCATTGCATGGCATGCAAACTGCTAAAATTCTGCAGCACACTCAACAATATATTTTTTGCCGATCTCACAAAAGAAAATAGTATAATTTTGATTCATTCACACCAGGTGGTTATTGTGTTGGTTGTTGCCATCTTTTATGTGACAATCTAAAGGAAAAGAGGTCAGTGCCTTGGACTAAATAGTTAGTTACTGAATGTTTTAAAAGTTCTTGCGGCACTCCAGTTGAAAATTGCTGCTCGATACTATTGAAAAAATTACAGTGCCCTGCTCAGGTTGACCACTATTTGTTTATACTAAGTAAGGTTTCAACCTACCTATGTGGCCTTAACTATTTACATGCCTGTGTGTACCGTATTCCTGTCAACTGGGGTACTTGTTCTCTCGTGAATATGGTTAACCTTTCCATCTCATTGTGTTCTTTCTTTTTCCAAGCATCTTCCACCCAGTTCCCCCACTGAAATTCTACTCACTAGTCAAGGCACACTGAAAATACTACGAAGGTTTTTTTCCTTTCTCATACTTCTAAGTACATGAGTTTCCTGCACTGATGAATTGGGCTTTGCATTGCAGTTAATATTTTATCTTTTCTCCTGCTTCCAAGTAGGTTACAATAAGTTCATTGAGAGAAGGAAAGGGGACATGTCTAACTCATGTTGTGTGCTTCAGACAATAAATATCTGCTGATTTAACTAACAGAATAAATTCTATCCTATAAAAACTTACCTTTCAGAAAATCTTGGATTGGTATTTTAACATTGGAAAACTCAAATGGGTTTTCATCAATTATTAGTCTAATTTTAGTAATTAATTTGAAAGAAAAATAGGCTGTATATTTCATATATGCAGAAAGAAAAGAAAATTTATTGTTTTTTTAAGACTAATCAGAATATAATTTCATCTAGAAAAGAACAAGTATTGAGGGGAATAAAGTCGGTATTATCTAGGAAATAGCTGAGCTGACTTCTTTTTATATACAGAAAAACTTTATCCTATAGGAGGTCTTCTGGCACCTATCTTTTTGGGGTTGCAGGGGCTTTGGCTTCATATTAGAAGAATAACTGTGATAAAGAACAAGGACATAAAAGAATATGCAAAAAGGATAGAAAGACATACTGGTGGCCATTTCTGCTTGAAAGGAAGTGATTGAACTATGTATCACCTGCAAAGTTGTATTTCTCAAAAAAAATTCTTTTAGATTAAAGTATTTATTAATCACAAACTACTTTCTTAAATGTACTTCAGCAAATAGAAATGCAAATGTGGGCAAGATGTTCAATTCACATAATTCTATCTTTAATGAATTGTTTCACTTCAATAAAGATGCTCTGAGGACAGAGATCTATGAAATATTTATGATGTATTCCAGGGAGTTCATGAAGTAAAGTAAAATTTGCATTAATTATTAAATTTATGCTTTTTCTCAACTAGAAGAATTTAAAATTTAAAAATTGTTATTTATTGGTATAATTGATTATATTTAATTTCAAGCTTCCATATAGCTTAGACTTCAACAAACCAATTAAGAACATATAAATTTAACAGTGCAACATAATTAAAATTTTTTCTAGTTATAAAAATTTCCCATTTATTTCATTACTCAGAAGTAATCACTGATAAGTCAGTCTATTTTTTGTTTTCTACTTTCTAGATTTGTTATATATATTTAAAATAAAATTGTGATCATATTGTATTGAATTGTGAACATTTATTCTCCATGTAAATAAACATTCTTTGCTAATATATTTTATGTTTACATTATATTGCATAAAAATGAGTTTATTCATTTCAGTAAAATTTTTAGATTTGGTGTAAAGGTTGTGTCTACTGTTTCACTACTGACTATAACAAATGAGCATCTTTCTGAATAAATCTTAGATGGTATCTCTAACCATTTCTAGTAGTAGTATTACAACGACAAGTGGTATAAACCTTTTCATGCTCTTGCTACATGTTGTCAGACCACTTTGTAGGAGGGCTGTGTCAATGTAAACTGCCACCACTAGAGTCCTCAAGACACAATACATTTTAACAGTCTGTATTAAAGTTTCAACAGGAAAGGATAAAGTTATGTAAAATAGTTAAAATAATTACAGGAATACTTAGGTATTTTAGTTTGGAAGATTAAAAAATAACCTTTCCATCCTACAGAGTGGATCTATTAACCAATAAGTTCTTATAGATGTGTAGGATTGTAGGCAAATCTACATCTATTTTAGTAAGGTAATAACTTGATGGGTCTGATTTGCAAAATTAAACACAATGGGTCCATGGATTTCATGTGTTACTTATGCAGAATGTTTCTAAGTTGGGAGATGTGGATCTTTTCCAGTGTCAAGGAATCTTTTAGTCAGATAAATTATTGGGTAATTGATACAGATCAACACAATTTGTATCCTGATTATAAGTTACCCACACAACACAAATTTTCTAAATGCTTCAAGTACTTGAGCAATAGTTGTTTTAGATCACTATTTCTTCCTACTTGCTACTGTGATTCTACCTCTGTATCCATCAATGAGACATGAATACTAACTTTCAGAACAATTTCTCTATTTTGTGAATTTATTCTAATAATCAAATGCCAGTGTGGCTAGTTTGATTACAATACCTGCTGGACTAGGCATGATGGGTGTTCCTGGTGGCCCTCCACCTCCCGGAGGACCCTAAATAATCGTACAAAATTTCAGTAAAAATAAGGCATTTCATTAAACAATATAAGGAAAAACAGAAGAAAAATTAGACTTATCTTTATAATAATCTAATTTTGAGAATAACAGAGGATATTAACTTTTTCCATATTTATTTTTTCTAAATGCACAACTATTTTAATCTTATGCAAAGTATAGTTTAGCTTATATATGTTGAGATTGTTTTGACAAGTTTACCAAACCAATGAGCCAGTAACACTGATTTATTTTTTATGACTTAATTCATACCAGATATAATGAGGTTAAGGAGAAACCATTTAATAAGGTCATTACAAATCCAGAAAGGGAAGTAATTTATGCATATTTTTTATTTAGGTTATTGCAAGTTTCTTATATTGTGTATCAGTGGCTTTTATATGAAACTAAAACCCAAAAGATATTTATATGTTTAAAAATACATTGATTCTATTTCTTTCTTTTGTATCAATTGCAAAACTTCTGGAGCGTTGTACCTTCATATGTCACGTCAATTAGAAATGACAGGCAATACTGAATGGCGCTGTGGGTGCTAAAGCTGCAGCTACACCACCCACCTGCATGGTGACTAGGTAATTCTAAATTATTCAGCAATTTAAGACACCAAAATGGACATTTCAGGTAATGGGTTTTAGAATTTTTCAGATGTACAATAATCAAAATAACTATTAAGTGGCTAAAATTTCACTCATTCTGAGTATGTAGATAGAGTCCACTAATTATTTCTAATGACATAGGCATTTGCTATTTAATAAGCAATTTAAATTCCCATTCAAATAAACATCTCCAATTTTATAAAACTATATATATATCAGCCTTATTCTTAAGTGGCTTTAAGAAAAAAATTAGGTTTTACCCAAGTTTTCTTATTTTCATTTTTGTTCCATAAAAATCATGAAGAAAATGAGACTTTCTTAGTTTGCATCACATCAGGAAACACTGACTAAGTTCACAGGTCCAAAGCAGCACGTGTTTTTCACTATGTTCATGAAACACTGTATCTGTGGAGGGTAAAGTACTCAATGAGAGTCCTAAGTACCCCTTTTTTCCTACTCCAGTTAGCCACGACCACCTTTGAAAATTTTTTCAAAGAAGATTTTTCTTTTTACCATTTTCTCCTTGCTTCTCTGTTAGGTGATTCTCCTTAAGTAAATAAATTGTCCTCTTTAATGGCCTTGTGATGCAGCAAAATTATAATGTAGTGATGGTTGACAGGTCATTTGTAAGTTCAAGAGCTCATGTGAAATCTGCTAATTTGACTTCAGGTATATATAAATTATTTAAAAAATTAACATACTAAGTTATAAGAAAAATAAGTGCTTTCCACCTCTAAGAATAAAAAAAAGTAAAAAAATTCCCCTTCATTATTAGTAAGTATTTAGCTTTTGATTCTCTGTGATTGGAAGAGTTTATTGTGTACGTAGACTTTGTGTGTGGTGAGTGGAGAAGTAGATTATTCTCCTGAAGAACTGCCGTTTTCAGCGTATCATTGTGTAACTGGGAATGGCTTTCCTCATTAATGGGCAGAATGTATTGTATTGGCTTACAGAAACATATGCTAAAGTAAGACACAGTACTCTGGGCAGTCTTGGCCAGATTGATAATTGTTTCACTAATGAACATCAACACATGTACTGAGGTTGGCAGACAAAACAACTCAATACACATCAGATGTTCACTTCTTGGCCAATACACAGGGGTTTTTCTTAACATCTGAACAGCTATTTCCTTGCCCAAATAAAACGTAACACCAATTCTTATGACCAGAGAAACCCAAATGTACTTACTACATAATTCCCAGGAGATGCTGAGGAGTATGGTATCTGGAACGTGAACAGGACAAAGAAAAGAGTTTGATTTGTGTGGCTGTGTGGAGAATGACCTCCAGTGAGTCTAGTTTTAGACCATTCTCAAGTTTTAAAATGTATCACAAAGGACAGTGAAGGATAGAAACATTTTTTATCTGAGTGCTAGAAAACTGAATAAATACAGTATTATCTTGAATTTACAAAAAAGAGTAGGCTTTAGTCAAGAGCAATTTAGACAGAATTACAGCTAACTTGAAGTTATATTGGTTTCAGGGTAGTTGTACTCACTGCTTGATACTAATAATACTTACTCTGTAATGAGAAAGGTATATATTTGTGCAACTAAAAATCAGAAACCCGAGTTTTTCAAATTAGTACACTTTACAGATGCAACTTCTAACTATTGTGCATTTTGAGATACGTTATTTTTTTTCTTCAAGACAGGTTTCAGGATACTACATTCATGTAGTACTTGATTAACCACTGGAAAATAGTATAAATGCTATAGATTTTGTTACTATAAGTCTCCAAAGACTACTAATTTGTGGGGATCAGATATAGGTAACAAATTTCCTCTTTCCCTTTAAATCAAGCTCTTAACCTAGCTGTTTTCTAGAGATTAAAAGGTTATTAACACCACATTACTATGCTAATTTTTAAAATAAAAACTGGAAAACAGATGTATAAAAATAAGCCCCCTTAAGTGTGGGTATTAATAGAGAAAGCTAAATACAAATATTTTCTTCACACAAGGTGACTTGCTCACTTATATGAAGATTCTGTACACCCAGAAGAGACATTTTTGCCTTATTCTGAAAAAAGTCAATAATTTACTATCTTCTTACAGACAGACAGCCACGGTGGGAATAGGACCTTTAGAGTAACAAAAAGACTGTGCCTGAACCCATAACCCTCCTTTCATTGCCAACCCTTCCATATTATTAAACATAAAAATAATATGAAACCATAAAGTAGGCAGAAGGAAGTACAACGAAGCTATGGTTTTCCATTGGTGAATAAATCTTTGATTAGGGAAATATTTAATATTGTTATTTGAAAATTCTCTTCCCATTGATTGCTTCCTTGACTTGCCTTAAGGATAAACCACATGTCTCTGAGGCCACTGCTGGTCTGCCCATGGGTAACTTGGCACTGCTGATGGCCATTACCAGAGTGCCCAGCATCACTTGTGATGAGTTGACTTCCACTGTAAGTACTGGTCAGTAAATATTTACTCAACTCAGTGAATGAATACAATTTTGCTCTTGGAACCCTTTGAGTTCATGATGTACTATCTAGCCTCTGCTTTATATTATTTTAAACTTCTGCATCTGCCCTGTCCAAATGACCAACTTATCAATTTTCTCCAATTTTTACCTCTTTATAACTGGTTCATGTTCTTCCACCTCTCTCTCTTGCCTACCATCATTCCTAAGCAACTTTCCTTTCCTTTACATTATGTTTCCTTTTCTTCCATTTCTGAGTATGACCACATCCTGAACTCTTTACACACAGGTCTCAATGACTCCCTTGTCTGACATCTTTCTCATTCCTCATCATGCTCACAAAAAGTTATTCTATTATTTCAATCAGAATCTCATCATAATTCCCCCACATTTCCTAAGTCCATTTCCCCCTATCAGTTCCCTACTAACTTGTCTCTGCCCTCCCCATGCCACTTTCAGCATTTACTTCTTTCTTCAGTATTTTAATTCATCACCCTAAAGCCTACCTTGTTAATCTCCCCCTCTTTGATTATATCCTAGTTACCTTTTCTGTTTTACAATAGGGATTTCCTGGGGTGAAACACAAAACAAGCTTGACAAAGTCCAAAATATAATCATGTTATTTATATAGCTTCAACCTAGTCTTCACAAATATGTGGAAGCATTTTGTTTCGGCATTAATGGAAGCCCTGTAGCAATCCAGTAGTGTGCCAGTAAACCCTGCAAACTCATGGGCAGAAACTCTATTTTGTAGCCAATTTCTGTGGTGTAAATGTTCCCATGTGGCAGATTTCAAGCTACAAATGATTTACCAATCAGTTCACAAAATTCCTGAATCTTTAACAATTGACTTTTGTAAGCTGGCTCTCATAATGATTATTACTATCCTGAGTTGGTACCTTGCCCTTCTGTCGTACGTTAAAGACACCAAATTCTTGCTGTGCCTTCATCTTCAGCTCAATACTTTATTATATCATCCCATTTCTCCTAAGTCCTTGTTCCTATTATAGTTTTAATTTCTCCCTCTCCATGTCTACTTCAAATACAGTTAAACACAATAAACATTTAAAAATACTTATAAAAATTTGTTATCTCTTCTAGTTGTTCAATTTCTTTCCATTTTGGCTCTGTTTAAGTCTTTAATTCTGGCTTATACTCGCTGTTTCTACTTCCTATTCTTTGATGCCCTCATTAAAAGAAAAGGAGCTCCTACCTCTAGCACTCGAATCTCGAAGGAACCTATACTCTTAAAAGTTACCAGCAGTATCTGACAGCCTAGTGTGAGACATAAAATAGAACAATGTAGGTAGAAGTATTATGTGGGTACAGAAGATATATTTGAGTTGGGCAGCAAAGACTTACAGAGGGTAGATGACCACCAGAAAGACAAAGAGCAAGAACAGCAAAAAAAGAGAGAGAGAGAAAAAGGAAGGGAGGGAGGGAGGGAGGGAGGAAGAGAGGAAGGAAAGAAGGAAAAAGGAAAGAAGAAGAAAAGAAAGAACAGAGGAAGGAAGGAAGGGAGGAAGGAAGGAAGGAAAGAAGGAAGGAAGGAAGGAAGGAAGGAGGGAAGGAAGGGAGGGAGGGAGGAAGGGAGGGAGGAAAATGTGAAAATGTATTGTTTATTAGGGAAATGATAACGTGATTTTATACAGTTGCTGCAATGTGGGACTTGCAGGGGGTGTGATAAATGATGAGGTTTATAGTAGACCATGAATAACTTTAAGCTGTAGGAAATAGGGAGTCAGGTTTAGAGAGACATGCTGAAATTTATGTTTTAGTATGATAACTCTAGAAGCATTAAGGAATATGAATACAAGTTAGGAGATGATTGTAAAAAGTCTAGGCAAGAGATGATAAAGAGGGTTTTATGTGATACTGATTAAGATAAGTTGGAGGAGGAGAATTTGAGAGAACATTGGCAAATGTACTAGGCAGGGCTTGGTAACAAATGGATGAAGCAGGCAAGAGAAGGAAAAAGTTAGGATAATTCCTAGGTTTCCAACTGAGTGACTGGGTAGATGATGGTGCTACTGATGTATAAACAGGGAATTCAGGAAGGAGGACAAGTCTGGGGAAATGTCTGACACGTTAAATCTGAAGGCACTAGTAGACAGTGAGGCAGATCTGATCAACAGGTATTTGGAAATATAGGTCTAGAAGTTATCAGAGATTATGACTAGAGATACAACATCAATTGAATAAATTTCCATTTTGTGCTGGGCACAGTACTTGATCTAGAATTTGTGTGATAGTTGAAATCACATGAAAATGTCAAAAGAAAGCTCAAGGTTGAAATTCGAGAACATTACCAGTTGAGAAAGGGTGAGTGTGACCGGAGAAAAATCAGAAGAGAATATCTTATGAAAGTCAAGCAAGTTAGACTTTTATGAAGCAGGGAGGGAATGCCTACACTGGGCTTATTCTTGAGTCTTATCAGGCTCCAACCCTTCAACCTTTCTGTGACACATATAAGAATAAATTATAAAAAGAAATGTTAATGCAAATATGGAAAAAAATCAAGAACATTATTAAAATGAAGAAAATAAACCAAC
Source organism: Saccopteryx leptura (assembly GCF_036850995.1). NCBI lineage: Eukaryota > Metazoa > Chordata > Mammalia > Chiroptera > Emballonuridae > Saccopteryx > Saccopteryx leptura. The sequence continues at coordinate 136,076,248 of NC_089506.1, forward strand.
AGACATTTACAACAGAACCACGGTGTTAAATATTTCAGAGATCAGGTATGATGAGGATAGGAAACAAGTCATTGTGTGTGGATGATAAATAGAAGGTCACCAGTAACCTTCAGAATAGGACTTTGATGAGAACTGAAACTGTTGAGAAGTCAATTCAATAAATCTTTATTGATCAACTGTTCTGTTTCACGCACTGTACTACTGCATACAGTAATGAACAAGACAGAAAGGCCAAGGAACTCACTGTCCAGTAGAAAGGTGATGGGGGAGTGAAAGTGTGAGAGACATGGGATGGTGTTTTGAGACTAAGGCCGAGTGTAGTTCTCCTACTCCAGAGGAGTGGGACACGAGGGATTTAAGCAGGTCTTCAATTGCATTCTTTGGCACAGTGTTACAGGAACATTCTAGTTAATGGAAAGAAATAGACTGAAGACTCAGAGGAATGAATGAGCAAGATGAAAAAGAAACAGCAAGAGATAGAATAAGAGAGCAGATAAAAGGGTTAGCATCAAAAAGGAAGAACATTTCCTTTTCTGAGACAAGAGGAAAGAAAGACAGTTAAAGGTCTGATAATATTGGAGGTGAAAGGTAGAATCTGAAGAAATTTTGAGTTTAATGGGCTTATTTTTTTCTCTGTAAAACATGAGATGATTTTAGCTGATGGAAAATGGGTCAAAGATAAGAGCAGTAAAGGTAGCTGAGTAATAAAGAGTAAAAACAAATTGCCGATCAAGCATCATGAGGACTCAGCAGAGGATGAACATTTTAAAATTTCATTTTATAAATAAAAAATTTAAATTGTCACATAGTGTGTTAAGTAGTTATAAAAATGCACATTAGGCAATGTGAAAAAGTTGAAGTTGGTACTCTACAGATAATCTAAATTTAACATTCAATTTTTAAAAGTTTAATTGAATTTACTGGTGACATTGGTTAATAAAATTATATAAATTTCAGGTACACAATTCAATAACACATCATCTGTGTGTTCACTGTGTGTTCACCACTGTCAGGTCTCCTCCGTCACCACTCACCCCTGCCCTCTCCTGCCTCCCCACCCCTTTTCCCTCTTAGAATCCCCATACTGTTGCCTGGTTTTCTTTTTTCCTTGCTTAATCCCTACATTCCAAAAAAACAAGCTCACCGTTTACCCTCTAAGCCTTCTTTTCCTATGTTCCTACTTAGTTTATGTTATTTCTAGTGTCCCTGATACTGAATTCAAACATCTGAAATCACTTTCAACTTTTCCCTTTTCTTTATCCCCAAATCTAACAGGTCACCAACTGTTCTGATTCCATTTGTGAAATGTATCTGCACTATCCCTTTTGCCACCATTCCACCTCAGGCTCTGATAACATTTTATAAGGCCTATTACTATGATCTAATTTTATTTCCTTATTGTATCCATTTTATATATTATCTTTTTAAAACACAGCTTCCTTCCCCATAGATGATAAATTCCAGATTTCTCAACATTCAAAGCCCTGTGCACACTTACCTTTTTCAGTTTTATCACCCTTTATGCAATAATTCCAAACAATTCCCAATCTATTCTACCTAATACTCTAATAATTATTCCTCAAACCATTCCTTCTTCTTGTTATTTCTCCTTCTCTTTGTTTTTGTTCAAGCTTTTCTCCAGCTCATGTCCAGATTTTCCCCAGTGTAGTTAATCCCCTTCCTCCATGCTCCCCGTACTCCATACCCATTAACATGCAGTGAGAAATGGATATGCAGAGATGGAGGGTAAGCAGATCAGCCAGCCAGACATCAAAAGCATAGAACTAGAAGAAACTTTTATCTGACTGATGAGAAAATTAAGGGTCATATATATTATGTAGTTAGGCTAGACAGATAATTCAAGAGCTGTGACAAGAATCTAAATATTCTGAAATATTCTGACTCTTAATATCCAGGACCGTGTTGCTGTAGTAGGGGAAAGAGCAAGGTAACTAATTTTTAAAAAAATGATTAGTAATATTTTACTTAAGTAGCTTTCTTTAATTATGAAGTATAAGTGTGTGTGTGTGTGTGTGTGTGTGTGTGTGTGTGTGTGAAAGAGACAGAGAGAGGTACAAACAGACAGGAAGGGAGAGAGATGAGAAGCATCAATTCTTCATTGTGGCACTTTAGTTGTTCATTGATTGCTTTCTCATATGTGCCTTGACCAGGGAGCTACAGCAGACTGAGTGACCCCTTGCTCAAGCCAGCGACCTTGGGCTCAAACTGGTGAGCCTTGCTCAAACTCGATGAGCTCACTCAAGCTGGCAACCTTGGGATTCTGAACCGGGGTCCTCAACATCCCAGTCCGATGCTGTATCCACTGCGCCACCACCTGGTCAGGCTGAAGTTTAATATTTTAAAAGCACTGTATTACTAGAAATCAGGAAGGGCAACATCAAGGCATTGTCTTTGTCAGTTTAAAGTTGAAAATATTCTATTATTTTTTAGTTAGTTTTTTTTTTTTTTTAATGAACCTCTATGTGCACAGAGCAGAAGCTATTTGGAGTAAGGTGTGCATACTAACATAGGCTTAATCACTGTAGTAAATATTCATTTTTTTCCTTAAAGAAGATTCCTCTTTATTCTAGCAAGCTAGTGAGTTGATAAATACAATGCAATGTCGATCATTTGTTGTTTTGCTTATCCCTTCTGCGAACAATTGCTTGAACACTTTTTTTCTTTTTAAAAAGATTTTATTTATGAATTTAGAGAAAAAGAGGAAGAGAGAGAGAGGGAGAGAGAAAAAACCATTAGTTTGCTGTTCCACTTATTTATGCATTCATTGGTTGATTCTTCTATGTGCTCTGACTGGGTATCAAACTCCACAGCCCCGGGGTGTTGGGATGATACTCCAACCAACTGAGCTACCCAGCCAGGGCTCATAACTTATTTTTTAAGTGAGTCTACTTCTCTCTCTCTTCTCAAATGTTGCCCCCTTGGCATTCACTCTCTCTGAGTCCTATCATCATGAACTCAGCTCTTCATATGAGGTGGGTGGGGCAGAAGGAGGGTGAATAGTGAAGGGAGTTGGTGAACGTCCTGCACCAGGCAGCCTTTGTGCTGTGGTCTGCTGTCACTCTGCATTTGCTCAACTCGCATTTTCTTCTTTTATTTATTTATATAATATATTTATTTATTTTAATATTAATGTTAATGGGGTGACATTGATAAATCAGGGTACATATATTCAAAGAAAACATCTCCAGGTTATCTTGTCATTCAATTATGTTGCATACCCATCACCCAAAGTCAGACTGTCTTCCGTCACCTTCTATCTGGTTTTCTTTGTGCCCCTCCCTGAACATTTTTTGGTGAACTATACCTCCCTTATTTTTCCATATGGTTTGGATGGGGCTCAGGAAATGGGTGTGTGACCTTGGTCTGGCCAATACATCATTGCACCCTCTGGTCATAACTGGTTCATAAAGGAGCATAGGATCAGGCTAAGCAAACCCAGTTCAGGTAGTTATTCCCACTACCTCTGCTGAACTGATAGTTGTGCTCAACTGGGAGCTCAGAGGATATAAACTGGGAGTTCCACGCAGCCTCTTGCCATGACAAGGGGAAGGAGGTGCGTGATGAAGAGAGACTGGTCCTGACATTGTTTGAACCCTTAGAACCAAATGTGCCCAAAAGCAAATTTATATCTGAACTTTTCAAATACATGATCCATTAATATTTAACCTAGTTTGGTTACTTTTCTGCACCTTCTAATTAAAAGTGACTTCAGACAAAGATTATTACAATATTTTTAATAAAAGTGCTTGCTACTTAATGTTAGAATGCTATATATAGCTAAATTCAAGTGCACACAGTGCCTTGTGAAAAATACAAAAAAGGAAAAATAGTTGGTGGAGTTGTAAGTAAACTTCCAAATAAGAATGAGGATAATACTGGAATCCTCAGATGAAAGAAAGTTAGAAGTAAAAAGCATATATTTATTTCAAATTAAAAACATAAATTTTTTCTTAAAAATCTTTCTCCTACTGCCATGTAAAAAGGTGCCCAAACATTTTTGATCAAAACACTTTTATAAGACAAAACTCTGCATATATAAAGATTAAACAAATAAATAAATATATTGTGAATAATTGCAGACAGATTTCTTACTTTCAGAGAAGTGATTTCAAAATAGAAAGCAGAAAGTCTAGAATGAACTTTGTGTGTTGGGTTGAAAATGAAGCATCGGTGTGCAATCATGGCTTTAATATCTATCGATAGATACAGAAAGATAGAGATGTGTGTGGGCGTGCATTTATACATACATACATCTAGTATATCCTAGTTCTGTTGGTTGAGAAGGTCTAGAAGCTGTATTACTCTGATAGTTCTAAATACCACTCTCCAATAAAAGGAACCAGGATTTCTTTTAAAGAAATTGTCTCTAGGGCTAAAGCTAGGAAAATATAAGATGCTTCAAGGATAATGGGGACATGTGGAATAGACAAGTGATCCAGCTTCAAGAGGTACCTACTGATGAAATATGCAATAATTTTAGCATCAAAAACCTGACAAAAATAAGAATCCACAAGTACATCTGATATACATGAATGAATAGAGAAGGGGTGGTAAACACACAACACAATGTGCAGATGAGGTACTACAGAATTGTACACATGAAACCTACATAATTTTATTAACTAATGTCACTCAAATATAGTCAATATAATTTTTTTAAAAGATAAAGAAGTGAATGAATAAATGGTAAAGGAAAGACAGAATTAGCAAATAGCCATTTGGCAACCAACACAGTAAAAACAATGATTCAGGGGAGAATCATCAATGGATGCCAAAAGAAGCTGATGAAAGTATGAGGAGGACAGGGTACTTACTGTGGTTTGAAAGCATCCCTCCACAAGTTAATAATTACAAAAAAAAAAATACTTTTACAGTAGAGATGTCTGAGAAGTATCGCCTGAACTAAGTGATCACGTAGATATTACATATAATGGGACAAATCACCACCCTATGCCTCCTGAAATCATGCACTGACAAAAACAAAAAATTACTTCTGCAGTATTTCTACTAGATACGCATAACCTGAATTGAATCAAAAGGAAACATCAGATAAAATTAAATTATGAGACATTCTGTAAAATAACTGGCTAGTGTTCAAAAAAATTGCAAGGTTAAGAGAGACAAAGAACAGTTGAGGAACTGCTCCAGACTAAAGCAGACAAAGAACAGTTGAGGAACTGCTCCAGACTAAAGGAGACAAAGAACAGTTGAGGAACTGCTCCAGACTAAAGGAGACAAAGAACAGTTGAGGAACTGCTCCAGACTAAAGCAGACAAAGAACAGTTGAGGAACTGCTCCAGACTAAAGCAGACAAAGAACAGTTGAGGAACTGCTCCAGACTAAAGCAGACAAAGAACAGTTGAGGAACTGCTCCAGACTAAAGCAGACAAAGAACAGTTGAGGAACTGCTCCAGACTAAAGCAGACAAAGGGACATGCGAGGCGAATGCGACAGGTGAGCTGGGTCTTTCTTTTCTTACAAAGGACATTGCTGAGAAAAATTGGTGAGATCTGAGTAAGAACTGCAGATCAGAAAATAGTATAACATCTATGTTCATTTTCTTACTTTAATTCTTACACTGTGGTAAGGAAAGATAATGTTTTTGTTTTCAATAAACACACACTGAAGAGCTTGGGATAAAGGGTCATCATGTCTACAATTTAAATACAAGTCAAACAGTTCAGGACAATATGTATATGCAGAAAGAAGATCATGAAGCAAATGTGGCAAATCTTTAACACTTGGGAATCTGGATGAAAGGCATATGGGATCTCTTTGTACTCCTCCTGTAACTTTTCTATAAATCTGAAGTTACTTTTAAAAGAAGAAAACAGCAAACAACAAAACAAAACAATCACTTTGATATGTTGCCCTGAGGAGCTACAGCAGTGGTTCTCAGAGTGTGCACCAGGGAACACTGGTGCGCCCTAGAAGATTTCCAGGTGAGCCCTATGGGATTCCAGAGAAATATGTGTCTGTTGAGGACCAAAAAACCAACAGGGTTTTTGGAGTTTAGATTTTTGGGGGACAGAGGTGTGGGGAATTGGCTGTAAGCTGACAGTCTGCCCAACCCCCCACTCACTTGCCTGATTAGGTTGCAAAAGGCTGGTAAGCTGTGGTGCTGGATTGTTTACACTGCCCCCCATGTTCCCCGGAAAGACTGGAGGCAAGTTTCTTCCCTCCTTTGTTTGGTGTAAAGTTAAGATGATATGTATGGTGGGGGTTTTGGATTGATGATTAAACATAAGGAATTGTCTCTTGAAGCCTTTTGGATTTCTATAAAAGAAGAGTATGTGGCAATATCTAAAAAAGCTTTGAACATTTTACTACAATTTTCAACATCCTATTTATGTGAATTAGGATTTTCTACCCTCAACACAATTAAGAGTAAAAAGAGAGGAATTCTTCAATGTATTGATAAGAAAATGAGTGTTTGCCTTTCAAATATATGCTCAAACACTGAAGAAATCTCTAGGACATATCAGGCTCATGTTTCTCATAAACACAAGAATGAAAAAACTTAACATATTCATGCTGGGACCTGCCAAATTTACTAAATCTTATTAAGAACGTATCTAATATATATATAAAAAAATAACTTTTTGTCGTTTTAAATTTTTTAACCTCTCTTTTTTACAAATTCTAAAAAGCACAACTCAAAAAATGTAACATAAAAAAGTTTTTTAATGTTAGAATAAATTTAATTTTGTCATATTTATTTTGTTTAATTACCATAAAAGCCCACTTGGTCTTTGTATTTTTTTCTTTAATATTTGACTTAATTATTATAACATATTTCTCAGAAATTTGTATCTAGTGCATGTACAATCATTTGTAGGATTTTTAAATGCACCCGACTTCAATTAGTTTGAGAACCACTGAGCTAGAGACTTACACTATTAATATAAAATGGAAAATGTTTGTAAAAATGGACAAGACAGCTAAGAAATTTGTAATTCAGAATAATACAAATGAGTTGTCACTACAATATAATCAATGGTATTTAGAGAAAAAAATTCTTCTTCAATAATCTTCTGCTTGGTTTCATGTAAACTCTATGTTTTTGCTAGAAAGTCATCGGTCTTCTATGATTTTCTGTTGTTCTCACAGTAAATCTCTTTTAGAAGAATGCTTTCCTTTCTTTGCTCCGGATGATGACCCTGCTCTTCTGAGGGGAAGGCTGTAGGCCTTCCCCCACTTCTTTCCCTGCTCACAGGTTTTGAATGAGGGCAGCTGTACCCACCTGTGGCATATATTAACAGAAGGGATCAACTCCATTAATTGCTCACATGTGTGCTGGTCAAACATGTGTTTTAGACTGCCCATTGGACAGTGGTTTGATGTGCACAGCTCCTACTGTGATTGCTAGTGTTTCTCACGGTCTAAAATAACAGCTGCTTCCCTGGTACAGGACATTCTCCTATCTGCATTGCTTTAAGAAACCCTGAAGACATGGAGTACCCAAAATAAAAATGATCAGAATGTAGACCTTTCTCCTCATCGCTGATCGAATAGTCTTAAAGTATACCCATTAGGTACAATGCACCATCCTAAATATCAAACCCTCCCATTTTTCTCAGTTGCTTTTGGAGGATAACAGTCTTCACATATGGGAGTCACTGGAGGTACTGTGGGATGTGGGCAGTGCTGGGTGTGAGCTACACTCTGGCTGCTTGCGATGGGCTGGGCGGAGAGGGGTGGCTGGCCAAGCTGACACTGAGGGAGGGGAGAAGGGATTTCTGCTTCTTCTCAGTGGGAAGACTTACAGAGTTAAGGTGGGCCACTGGCTGTGCAGTTTAATCCAGTCTCAGCAGACATGCAAATAATATAATTTTTTTCCAGACTCTGGCAATAGGAAGATTGTCAGAGTTTTCAGTTACCAAAATTGTTTTTTTTATCCTGTATCTTTATTGATACTTTAATAGAAAGTAACTGTATTTTGAGCTGCTAGGCAGATGCCATTTTAAAGTGAAATCTTAAATGAATTTGAAAGGCATGCAGGAAGAAACAAATAGATATGTGAATTCTTGAAAAGCATATAGATAAGTTAATATAAGATGGAGGAGTAAAGATATTTGCATTATAATATAATCTGACAAAACAGGACCTTAGATTTGTTGAGATTAAATGGTACACTGAAGAGTCAAATGAAAGCAACATCATCATTTGCTTCACCTTAAATAATTTTATTTAATTAGCAAATATCATCACTGTTCATACTAAGAGGGAGGCAGGTGATATAAATTGATTTTTCTCTCTAAAAATATGGCAATTCATTCATTGAGAGGAAAGTAATTTCTGCTTTAGAATAGCAATGGATTTAGGATGATTCTTCCTATACAATATACACCACACTTTAAATTTTCTTGAAGTTTAAATTAACCTTAAGCACTGATCAGTTTCATGCTTATTTAGCATGAAGGTCACTGCTAACCATGAAGGAATCTCAGTGTATAGTACCAAAAAGACATCAGTCTGGACAGATGTTCATAGACTTCACAAGCTGTACTGAGCCTTCTATTGACTCCCTTGATTCTGTGCACACACTATACCTATGTACACAGCAGACCTCTCTCACACACTGAAGAACACAAGATTTCAAAGTCAAGAATAAAAAACATCTCCAGGATCATTAAAATTATATTAATTTTAAGATTGTAAGCTTAATTGTCAACCTGTGCATAATTTATGTGACATTATTAAGAGTGAAAAACATTTATGCAGTCTAACTACTGCCACAAAACATGTAAGGAAAATCCCAGTGTCAGGTTCATACACAGAGTTGTAAGGATGGCAGGTTAGGCCACAACCCCAAGGCAAATGTACACTTGCTTCCTGAGGCAGCGAGAGGCAGCCCGAGGTAGGACAGCATGGAAAACATAATCATAATAATCCTGACTGAGATTGACCTGATCTGACAACTTAGTGATTATATAGTTATTTTAGAAGATCAAATCACTTTATAATAAATCATTTTATGATACAGGTTACCGTAGTATACTTAAATCACACTTTCTATATTTTTGAAGGTCTGTTAATCCACAATGTATGTTTATATTAGACTTCGAAGTGAAAAAATACAATTATGAATATTTAAAATTATAATTATGAAATGCAATTAATATATATTTGTAAATGATTACTTTTTAAAAAAGGTTAATATAACCAATTGTAGCGCTTTCAAAAATCAATAAACTTTTGTTGTTGTTGAATGTTAAAAAGTACAAAGAAAATTTTAAACCTCATATACTCACTGAATTGGCATTTGTTGGGTTTGGCCAAGGTCTACCACCACCTGGACCCCTGCAAGACAATATGATAAATAAAATTTTAACTTATGCTTTGAATGTTTCACAATAAGCAATAAGAAATCATAAAATATTAACATTTATAATGCAGTTACCATGAAGTTCTAGATCAACAATGAAATTACTCTTTTTATACTTATTTCACAGCTTTTTAATTCTTAAATCAAAAAATTATCATTTATCATTTCACAAAGCACTTTTCTTTCCAAATCAAACTACTTTTAATAAGCCCAGTTTTACTTCAATATTTGAAGTTCAGTTATTGTAATAACCACTAAAAGCTGTAATCACCTATAACAGTAAATATACACATATTCCTAAACATTATAAAAACACATTATTAGAGTAAAAAGTACTAATTATAAAATAAATACTATAAACTATAATCTTTGACATCAATATAAGTTCTCCTTGTATCTCATTCAAAATGAAAACAATATTATTTGTAAAATATCTAACATAAAAATGACTGCTTTTTTAAGGTACAAATAAATGTACATAAAATGTATAAATTTGCCCTCTTTTCAAAAAAAATCAAGAATTTCACACATTACATTATACATTTATATATCAATCTATCTTTCAGTGCTGTTGACAATTTAGTTGCTATAAACAAGGAAATCATATTTGTTGTAATAACTGCAGTAGAACACAGTGATCAGAGTAACTCTTAGAAATAAATAGGAGATAACCTATGCCAACGTATGTCAATATATTACTTAATTTTAGGGTGAAGGATAATGATTTATATTCCAGAGCTTAAAAGGATATCAAACTTTTTAAACAAAATTAATTCTTTAGTAAGTCAGAAAGGTCCCTTGTCCCTGGTTTTTACTTTGGGATTTCTCGAGGATGTAAACAGGAAAGGGCATAAAAATTCTGTCTTTGGCCTCTGTCACGGCACCAAGTACAACTGCGCCCCACTCTGCGTGAGGAAGAGAAGGGGACAGACTCCAGAGTGGATGTGGCACAGGACTGTACACAGGGAGAGGTGAGGGCTCCGGCACCGCCACTGGGAACGGCTACTTTTCTAAGACAATTATGGTGATAATAACATTGATGACTTTATATAATTACTAGTATACTTCAGAAAGATGATTTAACATATAAGATTCAATGTCCTAATGGACAGAAACTGAGTAAAACATAGAATATATGTTGATCAGGTAAAATATTTGATTTGTTTGATGTTAATCCATATAATTTGTTTGATGTTAAATAAAATTGAGAAATATTTATCTTAAAACAACAAAAACATACTATGTGCACAGAATAGTAAAAAAATTGTATATAATTATGTTTAAATAATAATAAGGTATATTAAAAATAATATATTTTGCTATTTTAAAATTTGTTTAATGATACATAACATGCTAAATGTTAAACATTTTACTTAAATAAATAACAATAAAGGACATTAAATTAAATGTTAAATTCATCATAAGTAACATAAAATATTTTATGCATTTTAATTATTTGACAAATACTAATCTAATCTCAGCACACTATGTATTTAATATAATTGGCTAAGTATTCATATAGATAAGCTAAAGTTCCCCAACTTTACCATTGTGTTTGCAAACATTTAAAGTTTCATAAAAGCACTAAATAAAGTGGAGGTTATAGTAGTGAGTCATTCTATTAGAACAACTCCTAAGCTCAGTAATTCCTACTGCTTTTGAGGGCCATCAATATCATCAAGAAAATAATCTACAAACTATAACATAGGCATTAGTTCAAATGAAATTTTCTAGGTAAGCATAGTTTGAAGTGGAATAAAGGTTAGCCTCATTTAAAGATGAAGACAAAGGCCCTGGCCAGACAGCTCAATTGGCTGCGAGCATTGGCCTGACATGCTGAGGTTGTGGGTTAGATTCTTGCTCAGGGCACATAAGAAAATCAACCAGTGATGGCATGAATAAAGTGGATCAACAAATCTCTCTTTCTTTCTCTCTGTTTCTCTGCCTTCCTCTCTCTCTACAAATAATAAAAAATAAAAGAGAGAGAGAGAGAGAGAGAGAGAAATGGAATTTTAAAGAAGTCTGTATTTTTGGTAAGGGTAAATGGACATGATGAAATCAAAACAACCATTGGAGAAAAATCTTTTCTTTTGTAATTTACCGTCATTTTAGTCCCAGGTCATAACCACCCAAGCTTTATAATTCTATGAGCTATATAATCCAGAACAAGAAGTTCTACATCCTTTGAAATACTTTGTCATTAGTTTCTATAAAATACCAAGGTATACAACATTGAATTAGAAGTGCTTTAATGCTGAATCCTAAATTTTTTGGAAATTTGTAAAAATATAGTTAATTTAGACATAGTTTCCTTTAAAAACAAACTATAATGCATTTGGAAAAATTTATATTGTGGCTGTGGTTTGTAAATTCTTTAAATACTGAAATAGACATTAAAATTTTACTTCTAAATATATATTAGTTATAAAAATATTAAAATTATATATTTAATTTTTAGATAATACTATGTATAATTTATTATGAGTTTATAGCATAAAATGTAAAAATTATATCAAAATATATTTTAGAGGCAACCAATATTTTTTAACAATAAAATTATTAAAATTCTGTTCCTAGTGGTTTATTCTTCAATAAAGGTATAGAGGTGCTAGTTAAAAAACAGTATTTAATTACTTTAGTGACCAGGGTTTGGTCACTATTTTTCATTGTCATTAAACTTTCATGGCAAACAAGAAAAAGTGACAAGGAAAAGGAAACTCAACCAGAGAATGGTTCTCTGGCAGGTCCTCCTGACCCAATGCTCAAATGTGTTAGACTAAAAAACATAGCTTAAGCTAAGACTATTATAATGCCATTTTCTTTAATTTTAAGTAACCCAACATATAAAAGAATGATGTGAAGAAATCCACAAATACCAATCAGAAATACTTATTTGCCATAACACAGTAAGATTTACTTTGTTTCTAAGATAATAAATTATAGAACAAATTTCAGTAAAGTTTATCCTATTGAGTACAATGGAAATACAATGTTTTTTTAAAATGTCTCTTTAAATACACTTTTACTTTGTTGGAGCCAATATCAATACAAAAGTTATTCTCTTTTTTTGATCTTCAATACATTAGAACTTTCCCTGTTAGAGCAATATATTTACATTTCCATTGTTCTGGAAGGAATCCTAATTTACAGAAAACTGAAAATAATACAGGACACCAAATAAAAGTCGATAGTAACAAATAATGGAAATCTGAATCTATAAGACTTAAAGGTTCTTTAAACATTAGAAATTATAAAAGTAGTAAAATATTATATAATAAAAATATTTTAAAGTATCTAATATTTAAATGAGAAATCCAAATTTAAATAAACAAAATAATTATATTAAAATCTCCAGCCATATTTTTAGTATCCATAGTCTAGGGAATTACATGTAACCATATATTTAGTTAAATGCGTGTAATAAAGGAACTAGACAATTTAAGCAGCTATTTGGGTCTCATGATTATGCATGTGTGTTAAATTATAGTGAAGTAAATATATATTATATATTCAAAATTATATTTCCTAAAAGCTATTGCATTTTAAAGTCAGAATTTCAGGTAGGTAAATTATATACATATTTAAATCCTATTGGTAAGAGCTTCCATTTTGATACCAGCACAAAATATCACTCATTCCTTTTTGTAGCAACCATTAATAAAGGCTAAGCCTCTGAGGAATTTAAGGAAAGTTAGACTTCCTATCTATCCATTTTTACTTTAAAAGTGAAAAGATGTGATAGAAAAATTTGACCTACTTTTTTCCCTTGTTCTGTCAGTGTTCAGTCTGGCTTATACCCATCTATTAACCTATTTTCTATTTTAGGCAAAATTGCTTTCCATGAAAATTTTGTACATCAAAAGAGCTTATCTCAGAGTATATCTTCAATGCCATTACATGATGGCAGAGTTGTTTAATTTCATATATAATTGACTAAAATGTGGACAGATGGAAGATAGATTGGAGGAGACTACCCAATATCTTATATTAAGCATTTTCATCATTTCTTTAAGCCATGTCACAGAATTGATCCTCTAGTGAATTAATCAGTCACTAAGAAGCACCTGGCATGGAACTTTGAAGGCAAGTTAGAAAATAAAAATTCCTTAACAAACTGCATTATATTGGTTAATAAGAACAACCTGCTGTCTTTGAGCTTGAAAGGACTTTTCAGGAAAAAAAAAAATCCAAACTGTTTACTCTTTTATCTAAGTGCTTCTTGAATTTTCTAAAAGAAATTCATCCTACACCATGGAAGTTCTTTAATATAGAAGATACTACCAGAGAGAATTCTTTCTGTGTTGAGAGTGAGCCCAACAAATAAAAAAAAAGACACATACATAAGAGTTAAAGACGTCACTCTTAGGAATGACTAGGTGCCTATTAGAATGAAGTGACCGATATTCAATTGTTCACTTCTACAGAGTTAAGGCATGCTGCTGATGGCAGCAACTCTTCATACTTTTGTGGAGATGATATAGAGACTATGCACTTATTTATAAAAACCTCATTTTTATGATAATTAAATAAAATATAAAACTCAAAAAGAAACAGGCTAAAAGTTGGCAAATCTGAAAATGAAAACAAAAATTAAAGGCTGAAAGGGACGAATAAAGAGAATATGTTCTGAAAATAAAGCAAACACCACAGCTCATGTTTAGTCCATTTTATATTACCCAGAGATTGAGCAGCTTACATTACTTTACAAATTAGTGTGACTTTCGAAGACAAAAAATAAAGCACTTTACTAAACAGGATAACACAGCATTTTGCTTACATGTTCATTCCAGGTATCGCAGGGCCACCTAAAGCGTTCAGAGGGGGTCTCATTGCACCTCCATAGCTCTGTAATGATAACCAAGGGTCAGACTACCACAAAACAAAAAAACAAAACCAAAGAGGGGGGGAAGAAAGGAGAGCAGGTTAATGATTTCCCTATAGAACTCCTGACTGGATAAGGCCTGTGCAATTCATTCTCTGAAGGGTCCACTCTTGTACTTTTGCTTCTATTGTAACAATTACTTTTGTTTGTGTCTTTTAAAAAACTATGTGAATATGTAAGATCATTGTAGCATGTTAAATGAGTAAGGTATAGTTACAATGATATTTAATATATCTTTATTAATTTCCTGATATCTGTACAACAGTGAACTTTTAAAAATAAAACATTTCACAAATCAAAACTTTTAAAGAAAAGACTTATTCAACACGCTTGAAACTGTCAGACCTAGAACAATTACAGAAAGTCTGAAAAAAAAAACCCCCAGGTGAACTCAATATGAGAAAGTTAAATGCAAACTTCTGTTCACAAAGTAATACATCCAACACAGAAATGCACTAATACAATTATACAAAAATAAGTGAAAATTAAGGTAAACTCAGAATATGTATGGATAATTATATAATTCCATTGATTTCTGTCAATTTCTAGAATGTGCATTTAAATGATAATAATATTTTATTTATTGTTTTAACATGCATATTTCAATAGCTTACTTGAGTTTCCATCAAGGGCCAAAAGACTAAATTAAACATTACCATGCTGATATATTTTGTTACTTAACCACTTTTATGACACCACTTCAAAGTTTTCTCGATACTCTTTTTCTATTTCCTTTGCTGCTCCTTTTATTTTGCTATCTCTTTGATGGTTTCCCTAATGTTCTACCCATAACATTCTTTGAATATTCTAAGAAAAATCATTCTTATTCTTTCTTTTTTTACATAATACTTTTTATTTATTTAAAAATATGGTTAACATGTATTTTTATTTTCATTATCTTTCTTTTTTTAAATTAATTTTAATGGGGTGACAGTAATTAATCAGGGTGCACAGGTTCAGAGAAAACATCTCCAGCTTATTTTGACATTTGATTATGTCTTATTCTTTCAATAAATGCACAATTATGGATAATTTTTGTCTGCTACTATTAGTTCAATAACTATTTATTTTAGGAATCCCAAATCTTTTCTATTTTGTCATTATAGGTCTCCTAGGCTCCTAGATACTCCTGGGTTGAGCTCTGCATGAATTGTTTCCACCTGAATACCACTTCATGCTCAACATAATAAAAGTAACTGAATATAGTCTCATAACTATTCTTTATACGGCCTTCCTCAGTTCTGTGGTATGAGCTCCACACAACAGTCTATGCTTAAACCCCTAGGAGCTTTGATGTCTCTTCCTTTTCTTTCAGTTGCCATATCCAGTGTGTTACCACAAAATCTATTGATTTTATCTATGAAATAGCTTTTGAAATAGTGTTTTTATTCATATCACTAATACTTGTCATTTACTGAGACTATTTTTACTGTCTTAGTTGGACTCTCTGACTCAGCCTCACCCCCTCCCAATCTATTCTCCATAATGACTTCCAGAACTATGCTTCTAAAACTCTGTATTCTTTAAGGCACTTGAAAGCCGTGATGATCCATACTGCTTATCAAATGAAGACTGGTCTTTCAACATGGCTCTATGAGGTTATTTGCAGATCAGCCCAGCCTGTTTCCTGCCCTCACTTCCTATCATTTGTACCTGTTTCCCTGTACCCCAGCGATATCCTGCACCCTACAAAATACCTGGTGGTTCAGAACCAAGCAGTACAAATTTACACTCATGTTAACTCATGTGCTGTGGCTTTCTGTGTAGTAGGTGCTGAGATAACAAGGAAATATTCAATGAGAAAAAGTCTGTTAACTTTAGAGAGTAAGCCACAGTTTACAAGTAAATTACATGGTTATATGCTATTCTCATTGTTTATTTCTTTTACTTTCAGGAAATCTTATTTGAACATTTTGATTCTATGTGCTATGGGATAGTAGGATGGTTTCTATCCACACTTTGAGTCATTGGTTAAAAGACTATTTCCCTTAACCTCTGGATCAAGCACAGTGGTGGCAGCAACAGTACTAGTAAGGGATCTCAGAGAAGAAAGTCACTGGGAACAAATCTGAATGGTCAACTGTAACAGAATGCTTCACGAGGAAGGTCTCCCCTTGGGTCCCAGAAAATCTGTGTTCTGTATTATTAAGGAAAACATAGTTTTCTTTGTAGCTCTGGACATAGAAAGATATTAGTTTGAATCCTTGTTGCCAGCGCCCCATTTCCTCTGATCCTCTTTTGACATGTATGATCTTGGGCCAGTGATTCTCTCAATGATCCACTCAGCCTTAATCTGTTTATCTGTAAAGTGATAATATCTTTTCCCTTATAGGCTTATTGGAGGATGAAATAAAATAATATAAAACACCTATGATTGTGTTTGGTGTATTAAAAGCATGATACCTGGTGCTCAAAATTTACAGCTGCTAACTCTTCCTTGTCACCATTAAGAAGGGACCAACTTTAAATGAGTTCCCTTCCCATCAGCTTCCCTCGAGCTCTCAATCCTAACAGAATTACTTTGCTTGTTTCTGTAATGACTCCCCAACAGAGTATGCATATTTCTTGTCTAGATGTTTTCTGTTGCATAATAGTTTTTCTTTACATTTCTACACCTCTTGCTAAACAAGGCATTCCTGAAGCGAGGGTATGTTTTACACCTCTTTGCATATGCTATGCTCAAGTGTCCCAGAAAATGAGTAAAAAATTATCCAATATATAATCTGATAGATTTATGAAATATTTACATTTTTTGAATAATCTAAAGCAAAAAGAAAAGAGGAATGTAAGAAAGAATAACAACTGGCTTTCCAAGTGGTACCAACAAAGGCAGAATAGAAAGAGCTCATTTAGAATCACTGACTGTTAAAGCTGATGGCAGCTGTACAACTCCATCTGGCTTAATCTCCCGCCCAGTGCAATGTTCCCGACAGAATGGCCTTTCAGATGCCGCTTGGAAAGTTTATAAAGAGTTTTTCCATGAGTGGGCAGTTTAATTTCTAGAAATGTCTTCCTTATCCTGAACTGAATTCTAGCTCTCATCTTATATCTGAAGATACAGATATCAGTTTTCTCTCTCTTCACATGGCAGCTCAAGACATATTTCTACCTCACCATTTCTCCTTCTCAAGTATCTGACTTGGAAATCATGGTATGTTTTCACTTGTATATAACTCATTTATTCTTTATATTTCCAGAGGTACTAGAAATACGTAGTTGGGTGGTCTTGGTGAATTTTTCTGTTAATCATATGGCACCTGATGAGCATAAGAATACAGGCAAGCTAAGTATATCTTAGCACAAAAGTAGAAAAATGACTTCAATTTGGTATTCGGGAGGATTTATTATTATTATTAAATAGATAATTTTGCTTTTCTAATGAAAAGATAGTGGCATCAATTTTAAAAATCATGTATTATCACTGAACTTATAATTAAAATAGATTAATAGGTGGGGAAAATATACCACGATTTAGAGCAAACTTATTTCTTCATCAATGCAGTAAGTATTAATCACATGTATACTGTGTTCTAGGGCTGTACTTGGCCTAAATCGGCCTAATCTAAGAATCACTAGATAATACATATTTCTTTGTCCTAATATTTAAATTGTTCCAATAGATAACTACTGTTCTTCCTTCTTCACCACATTGATCTTAAGCTAAAAATAATGGAAATAATATCTATGACAAAAACAAGAAGTATATTTTGTTTGTGCATAAAGCTAGAGACCATATTCCAGAGATTGCTTTCATAATTCAGCTACAATAAAGCAGGTGCATTCTGCTGTTAGGTGGCATCTGTATGATTAAATGTCTCTTAAGAATGTTGTTTTTGCATTTTCTTTCCAGAAACAGCTAACTTTTACTACAAATTTCACAATTTATAGTGCTTGTGTTTCATATACCAGGTGTTATGAGTAAATATCTCACAAAAAATTCCCCATTCCAATGATTTTACATCACTTTTTTTTTTACCTATTGTATCATTCATATGATTCCTGCCTTCATTTAAGTATATATATAAATACTTTCTTGAGCCTCTTATACTTTATATAAGGTGATTTTACAAAGTGAGTGTACATATTTATGGTTTCTGAGGTAAATTCATACAAAAACACTTTATTTCCCTTAAATTATATAGCAACAGCTAGCAAGGACACCAATCCAAATAGAAGAGATAAACTTTTCTTTGGGTTTAAATATGCTAAAATATTCACACTTACATAATAAACTTAGTTATTAAAACATCAATAAGAGATTAATCACCAGAAATATGTTATCTTACCATGTGTTTTTTTTACCTCTAACATAAAATAAACATATAGCTATTTATAGAACAAAATATAGACCAGTATGCTTTTTATTTCTGTATTTTCAGATGAAATATAAGTGTTTATATAACCTAGGTGAGCACTGGTATATCTTTGAAACACTGCAATACTGACTTTTAAATCAGAGTCAAGTTTTTAAAGTACCCAGTATTAGAAATATTGGTCTAGGAATGACAAAAGCTTAAAGAGCAGCTATCTGAAAAATAAGTGAACTGAATGAAGACTAATTAAGTTATAGGCACTGAGTTTTAATGTATCTTTAAAATAAACATATTATAAAAATCTTTTGGAAAAAGAGCCTTCAAGTTCTGTGTAGCCAAATGGGTTGGTTTAATTCATTAAATAGTTTATTAAAGACTTCTGTGCATTCAAACAATGAAATATCCTATAGATTCTATAACTTCTAATTGCTACTAATAGTTTAATGATGGTTGCTCACATAAATTATCATCCTTAATATGAGTAGAAACAGAGAAAATACATATCCAAATCATAGTTTTATAAGATCTTAAGAAAACACATGTGAAAGAATTGAGCCTAAATGAAAAAAATTATTTTTTTCTGACTTTGAGGATCTCCTGTATATTTATATAGTGTTTTTCCTCCATCTAATATGATATTTCTGAAGAATTAGGTTATATGTCCTTCAGTTTACAATATAATTTATATATGTATATGCATATATATAACTGTGTTGGTTAGAAACTTCTAAGTCTAAGTCACATTACCTGGGTGTTAGACTCTAGATCTCTAACTCCTTTGGACAAAATATTAATTTATTTTTTTGAAAGTAGATACATGAAACAAGCTCCTAAAACTATCACTTATAATGCTGTTCTTGGAAAGAAAAAATAAAATAAATTAATTTATTCTTTTAACCAGCGTTATGACATGCTAACCTCTGACTTATGAGGTAGAAATTTTAAATTCTAGATTTTTGATTATTAGTTTCTTTGAAATACAAGATTATAAAATTAATTTCTACCCCATGCAGTTTTCCCAAAGGAGACAGAAAAAGGTGTTTTAGTCAAAATAAATGACATCCTGGAAGAGGATACTTAAAAAATGCCACCAACAGCTAGAATAGAGTTCACTTCTGTGGAATTTTGATAGAGAAATAAGCTGACATCTGATGGATACTGACAGCATTACGCTTGTTCAGCAAGACCAATTTTTAATGGTTGTATCTAAATGATTCTCTATTATTTCCATATTTTATAAAGAAAATATGGTAGTGTAAAATAAACTGTAAATGACATTCTCTAAAAAATTACAGAAATATATTTTATTCTATTTATTATTTTTAATCAACTGGGTTTTATTTAACTTACATGTTATCTTTTCTCAAATTTTTTATGATTTTTATATTTCCTCAATATAATTATCAAAAGGGTAATAGTTATCTTATAATAATTACTATAATGTATTTTCTCAAATGTACCGAACATATATGCGACAGCACTTGTAAGTATAGTTTGTTGGTACATCAATTTGGACATGTCACAGATAGTATGTTCTCAAAGGCCTAAGAATCATATCAAGCCTTTAATGCATAGAACAAAAGCCAGGAAATAATATAGTTTGTTTATATAAAATAAAGGCAAAAACTCAGCATCTACTTTCTGCACTGATTATTTACCTGTGGTCCTAAGGGCACCATTCCTCGTGGAGGAGTCATTCTCTGCATTGGCCCACCCATATTTGGATGTCCTAAAATAAAAGTATGAAGGTATTAGTTATGTGATGAGCATTAGTGGCAAACTAGAAGCGAGTAGTCTCCTCT
This sequence comes from Saccopteryx leptura, assembly GCF_036850995.1. Classification (NCBI taxonomy): domain Eukaryota; kingdom Metazoa; phylum Chordata; class Mammalia; order Chiroptera; family Emballonuridae; genus Saccopteryx; species Saccopteryx leptura. The sequence continues at coordinate 136,096,594 of NC_089506.1, forward strand.
TTGCATGGTGTTTATTCTATTTCTTTTTTTTTTTTCTTAAGTTAGAAATGGGGAGGCAGTCAGACAGACTCCTGCACACGCCTGACCGGGATCCACCCGGCATGCCCACCAAGGGGCGATGCTCTGCCCATCTTGGGACGTCACTCTGCCGCGATCAGAGCCATTCTAGCGCCTGAGGCAGAGGCCACAGAGCCATCCTCAGCACCCGGACAAACTTTGCTTCAATGGAGCCCTGGCTGCGGGAGGGGAAGAGAGAGACAGAGAGGAAGGAGAGGGGGTGGAGTGGAGAAGCAGATGGGCGCTTCTCCTGTGTGCCCTGGCCGGGAATCAAACCCGGGACTCCCGCATGCCAGGCCGACGCTCTACAACTGAGCCAACCGGCCAGGGCCTATTCTGTTTCTTATGTTATCACTACCCTTATCATTATGCATAATTAAGAGTTAGCTAAAAAATATCAATCACTTGGACATGCTATCTGCAAAAATGCAATTGGTATAATTATGGAAGGTTTATTCAAATAAAGATTTCTTTAAAAGAAGAAAGATTTAATTTGAGATTCTGTACCTATATCTCACTTTTGCTTTAAAATAGTCACCTTGTTGTCGAGTTGGGTCCATTCCACTGGGAAGTAAGGGCTGACTCCCTGGGACACCTGCAAGTGCCTATTAGATTTAGTAAAACAAATTAAAAGCAACATGTAAATATTTATAAAATAGGTGCTTTAACAACTCTTTAAAATTTCTATAATTACAGAATGTACCTGAGTATTTCACAAGAATCTCACATTCATTTATAAATTTTATAGGTCTACATACCTAGTATAAGTTCTTAGTTCAAAACTTATTCTATTTTGCCCAATTTTGTGGCAAACAAAATCAGTATTTTAACGTTATTTTTTTTAATTAAAGATTTGTCTGTGAGCCAGATGCAGCCATCAAAAGAGCCACATCTGGCTTGCAAGCCATAGGTTCCCGACCCCTTAGAGCAAGACTCTTCCCATTCCTGTTACCTCCACTCTACCTCCAGTACCCTAACAAGGCTCAGTCCAGGATCATGTAACAGGTCTTATTAACTATATGCCATAGCTGGAGGCTGTGGAGTAGGACACTGTTAGATGCCAGCACACAGCCCCACCCAGCTGCAGGAAGTGAAACTGGAGTTGAATACTGAAGGCTGTGAGGCACTGGCCCTGTCCAAGAAGGAAGTACTGTAGTTGGGGTATCGTAGTCTAGCACCACCTCCTCAACCAGTCTTTGTGGGTTCAGAAGTTCAGGCCATCATTTCCCAAAATCAGTATTTGAGGGAACAAATATCCAGGTAAAAAACTGTCCTACATCTTCTTAATAAGAAGTGTAATATCTTTGCTTCAAATTAATTTATTAAGGGTACTGAGATAAGTAATTTTGTTTATTAAATATAAGCTGTTTCTACAGATTATTTTACTATTTGGCATTGCAGAAGCAGCAGGACTAAAATGCCAAGGGGCCAATGAATATCTTTTTTATAGTCATTTTACCTAAAAAACTATTAAGAAAAATGAAACTCCAATTAAATTCCAACTATTTGGTTGTACTGAAAAGGAAAAGTAGAACTAAAGAAATGGATGCTAACAAGCAGTGTTTATTTATGTGGGGTGTGGCACTGGATACACACTGAACTAAAAGTTTCTATAGCTGTCTGAATGGCTCTTAGCGCTGAATGAAGGTATAAAGGATTTAATCTATTGATCTTATGAAGTATAAAAGTAAAGACATATATACAAATCCTGAATTGGCATGAATTTATAAAGTCATTAACCTAAAGCAGGATAAATCTCTTCTTATTAGTTAAAAATTTCAAATATTTCAAAAGAAATTTAATCTTAAAAGGTCAAAACTGTTTATTTAACAATCATTTGGGATACAGTAGAGTGGCCATTTCTCAAGCCACATTTGTACTTACTTGAATTTTTAAATATATTTTTTGCTCACAAGTACATTCAGTACATATTTCAGTTCCTGCTATATGAGCTATTTCCTGCTTACTTCCCAGCCTCATTTCCTGCCATTGCCACAGTGACATCCCAATTTCCAGCCATACCAAATTTCATTACGTCTTTTTCCAATTCATGCATCCAATCAACAATAACATCTAATGCCAACCATTAAAAACAAAACAAAATAAGAACTAAAACTAAACTAAACTATCTCTCAAGGAGCTCACAGACCCTTAAATGCCTATTACTGAAACATTTTAGATCCCAGTTTAGGGATTACGTCCTAACAAAATTCTTTCCTACAAACCAGTCAGGGATACATTTTCCTTATATTTGCATTAAAATGTGTATAATTTTTTTTAAAAGTTCAAATTTACAGAAAAATTACATAAACAGTACAAAGAATCCCCATATACCCTGACTGTTATATCATTTTACCACATTTGCCCCATTACCCTTTCTCCTTCTCTCTATATACTTTTATCCTGTCTTTTTCAGACCAAGTTGTAGACATTTTGCTTCCATCACCCCTAAGTACTGCAGAATGTAGTTCCCTAACTAAGGATATTCTCATGCATAACAAAAACCCAACTTTTCAACACAGGAAATGAACAGTGATATAACACTAGCTTCCCAGCCACAGATCTCATTCAAATTTTTCAACATGTCTCAACATTTCTTTTTTCTTTCTGGAACCAGGACGTCAATGAACATATGTTGCACTTAATTGCCATGTTTCTTCATGCTCTCCCAAGCAGTAATAATTTCTTAGCCTTTTCCTATCATGACCTCAGCCGTTTTAAAGTGAATGAACGTTAAATTCTACAGGACAATCTGATGTCTCTTCATGACCTAGATCAAGGTAATATATATGTATGTTTATCAGGAATACCACAGAAATGGTTACATTACAGAGTAGAAGATGTTGAGTCATCACACTATTGGTCATGTTGAATTTTATCATTTTATTGTGTTGGTCTCTGCCAGGTTTCTGCAAAATAAAATCATTATGTTTCCCCTTTGTAATTGATTACTTTTAGTATTAGAGCTATTCCAAGAATGTCAATATTACACTCCTTATCAATCGTTTACCAGCCCCCCTGCCTTGGCATCTTTAACAACTCCTAACTATGACATTTGCCAGGTAGATTCTTTCTAGGCTTATATGTTGGTATTCCAACTATAAGGAAGGGCTTTCTTTCTTTTCTTGTCTATCTATCTGGCTAGCTATTTTCGACATGGATTCCCATTACATTCAATGGGTTGTAATCTATTACTATCATCATTTACTTTAATAATTCATAAATGCTCATCATATTTTGAGCATTTCCTTACTGGCAAAAAATGTTTTAGATTAATCCCATACTTTCTCTGGCCTACCTCTGGGACCAGTCTTTTCTCTATAGGGCTCTGATTCTCTCTCATGAATAACAGTGAGTAGGCATAAAGATCTGGATTTTTAAGAGTGTGCATTGGGTGCATTGCTTTTAGGCCCTCTCACTAGACTCTAGGCTTGAGAATCTATGTATGTATATATGTACATATACATATATTTATATATATCTATACATAGAGATATGTATATGTATATCAATTACTAATATTCTCCCTCCCTCTTTCTGTACAGTACATACACATACCAAAAGTCATACTCTCTAATACTGATTCAATACCTCAAATCCAATCCAAAACCTCAGAATTATTTTTAGCCTTCTTCCTTTGTTTCTATTTTATCCAACAGTGAGAAACCAGCTTTAATCATCTTCAATATTTTAACTTATTTGCTTAATTAATATATTTATTTGTTCAATATAACCAATCTCCCAACCACAATGATCATTTGTTCTTCTGCTGCTGCTGTGTGATTCCTCCCTGCCTCCCTGAATGTTCTAGCATGCAGGGAAGGTAAAGTCTTTTTAGATGCTTCTGTTGACTATTGTACTTCATTCTTATAGAACTTAAATATGATCACAGCTTGTTTTCTTCTCAGTATTTCCAATAGACTATAAGCTCTGAGAGAGTGTGGAGCCCATCTGTCCCTCTTGGCTCAGAATAATCAATATTATTGAAGAAATATAAGGAATATTAGACTGGACAATTTTAGAAATCATCAGCAATAAAGTCAGAAGAATGGACTAGACTTCAAAGAGTAAGAAAGAAAAAGATAAAATCTAATTTTATAGAATACCAAAAAGAGGTAGAAAAGGAAACTAAAAGTGAACAGGTATGAAATTAAGAGTGGAACCCAAACTCTGTCAAAAATTACAAATAAATGAAATTAGATAGAAAAAGCCAAGAACCATATGATTTTACTTATATGTAGGATATAAAACTGGAAGCAACAAATTATCAAATAAGGAAAACAAACAAAAACTCATAGACACGGACAATAGTATGGTGATTCCCAGAAGAAGAGCACTGGGGGAGAAGTAGAGTAAAAGGAGTCAAATACATGGTGATGGAAGAAGATTCATATTTGGGAGGAGGGCACAAAATGAAATATGCAGATATATCATAGAATTGTAAACTTGAAGCCTATAAAATTTTATTAAACAATGTCACCCAAATAAAGTTAATTAAAAAAGATATTTAGACCAAAAAAAGTGAATTAGAAGGAATGAAAATATATGACTAATCAACATTATCTTCAATTGTGAGTTTGAAGTTCTTGCTTTATAAAGTTTCCAAATAGTTATAGAGTTTTACACACCCTGGACTTAGATTCTGAACTTCTAAATCTCACTCTAGATATCATGTATTTTCACTGAAAATCCATTTACTTCAAATTTTTACTTTGTTATTTATCTTAAAATACTGCATCAGAAAACTGACAAGTCCTTCTGTGTTTCTAACCACCATTTAAAAATAGAGCATAACCCTATAGAAATCTTGATCGTCATGTTGTGTATCTTTTTTTTTTTTTATTTAGAAATTAAATTTAATGGGGTGACATTGACCAGTAAGAGTATATAGGTTTCAGGTGAATATCTCTATACCATTTGAACTGTTGATTGTGTTGTGTGCCCATCACCCAAAGTCAAATCATTTTCCATATATTTGCTCCTGCTTACCCCCCCCCCCTACGTAACCACTGCACTTTTATCGGTAAGTCTGTTTTATATCCTACCTATGTTGGATATATATTTGCCCCTCTTTACTCCCTTCTCCCTGCTTCTTTCCCCCTGGTAACCACTTCATTTTTATCTGTGTCCATGAGTCTCAGTTTTATATCCCAACTATGTGTAAAATCATATAGATTTTACACATAGTTGGGATATAAACTATGTGTTTATATAGTTATATAGTTAAAACTATATAACTTTGCTTTTCTGATTTACTTATTTCACTTAGTATGATGTTCTCAGGGTCCATTCATGTTGTCGTATGTGGCAATATATCATCATTTCTTATGGCTGAGTAGTATTCCATTGTATGTATGTACTTCACCTTCTTTATCCAGTCCTCTATTGAGGGACACTTTGGTTGTTTCCATGTCTTGGCCACCATGAACAATGCTGCGATAAACACTGGAATGCATGTGTCTTTGAGTACCAATGTTTTAGAGTTTTGGGGGGTAGATATCCAGTAGAGGGATTGCTGAGTCATATGGTAGTTTTAAAACATTTTATTTATTTATTTTAAAGAGGGGAGAGGGAGTAAAAAAGGGGTGGGGGAGCAAGAAGCATCAACTCATAGTAGTAGTTGCTTTTCATATATGCCTTGACTGGGCAAGCCCAGGGTTTCAAACTGGTGACCTCAGCATTCCAGGTCAATGCTTTATTTACTGTACCACCACAGGTCAGGTGGTAATATTCTTCTTAATTTTTGAGGTACCACCATACTGTCTTCCATAATGACTGTACTAGTTTACAGTCCCAACAGCAGTGAATGAGGGCTCCTTTTTCTCCACAGCCTCTCTCTCCAACACTTGTTATTACCTGTCTTGTTGATAATAGCTAATCTAATAGGTGTGAGGTGGTATCTCATTGCAGTTTTGATTTGCATTTTTCTCTAACAGCTAGAGAAAATGAGCATCTTTTCATCTATCTGTTGGCCATTTGTATGTTTTCTTGGGAGAAGTGTCTGTTTAGATCCTCTCCCCATTTTTGTTTTTTTTTGTATTTTTCTGAAGCTGGAAACGGGGAGAGACAGTCAGACAGACTCCCGTATGCGCCCGACCAGGATCCACCCGGCACGCCCACCAGGGGCGATGCTCTGCCCACCAGGGGGCGATGCTCTGCCCCTCTGGGGCGTCGCTCTCCCGCGACCAGAGCCACTCTAGCGCCTGGGGCAGAGGCCAAGGAGCCATCCCCAGCGCCCGGGCCATCTTTGCTCCAATGGAGCCTTGGCTGTGGGAGGGGAAGAGAGACACAGAGAGGAAGGAGAGGGGGAAGGGTGGAGAAGCAAATGGGCGCTTCTCCTATGTGCCCTGGCTGGGAATCGAACCCGGGTCCCCCGCACGCCAGGCCGACGCTCTACCACTGAGCCAACTGGCCAGGGCCCCTCTCCCCATTTTTAATTGGATTGTTTGCTTGATTGTTGCTGAGCTTTGTGGGTTCTTTATATATTTTGGATACTAATTCCTTATTAGAGCTGTTGTTTGTAAATATCATCTCCCATTTGTTTTGATGTCAGTTTCTTTTTGTTTTGATGTCAGTTTCTTTTGCTGTGCAGTAATGTTTTAGTTTGATATAGTTCCATTTGCTTATTTTTGCCTTTGGGGTCAAATTAATAAAATGCTCTCTATAGCCAAGGTCCATGAGTTTAGTTGCTGTTTTTCTTCTATGTAATTTATTGTTTCAGATCTTATGCTATATTTAGGTCTTTGACCCATTTTGAATTAATTTTTGTGCATGGGGACAAGGTGTAATCAAGTTTCATTCTTTTGCATGTGGCTTTCCAGTTTTCCCAGCACCTTTTATTGAAGAGGCTTTCTTTTCTCTATTGTGTGTTTTTGGCTCCTTTGTCAAAGATGATTTGTCCACATATGTGTGGTTTTATTTCTGGGCTCTCTATTCTGTTCCATTGGTCTATGTGTCTGTTTTTTCCCCAATACCATGCGGTTTTGATTATTGTGGCTCTACAGTTAATTTGAAGTCAGGTAGTGTGATACCGCTGGCTCCATTCTTTTTTCCTCAGGACTGCTTTGGTTATTTGGGCTCTTTTAAGACTATACAAATAATCTGGTGACTTTTTTTTCTATTTCTTTAAAATATGACATTGGAATTTTTAAAATTATTTATTTCTTTAAGAAAGAGGCAGGGAGAGAGAGACAGGAACATCAAGCTGCTCCTGTACATGCCCTGACCAGGGAATTGAACTGCAACCTTCACACTCCAGGATGACACTCCAACCAACCAAGTTACCCTGCTAGAGTTTTGTTTTGTTTTGTTTTGTTTTAGAGACGGGCGGGGGTGGGGGTGGGGTGGAAGAAGGAAGGGAAGCATTCATTTGCCGTTGTACTCAGTCATACATTCATTGGTTGCTTCCCGTGTGTGCTCTGATTGGGGATTGAACCTGTAACCTTGTTGTTTCGAAATCAAGCTCTTAACTGACTGAGTTAAGTGGCCAAGCCGACACTGGGATTTTATTAGGGATTGCATTAAATCTGTATATTGCTCTGTGTAATATGGCCATTTTAACTATGTTGATTCTCCTGATCCATGAACATAGAATATTTTGTTTTCTACATGAGTGTCTTTATATAAGTGTAACTATATTTAGTCCCCTGAGTTTGTCATTTAGAATAAGTCAAATCTCTTAACATTTATAACGCTTTTATCAGTCCTAGGATGACCAACCAGGGCATCAAGCAAGGGCATAATTGCTGCATTTTTAAAACTAATACTAGAAAAATACAAATTTATACATCCTCTTATTAATATTATTTTCATATCTTTAACATTAAATGTACTCCATATTTGTTTAATAAAAATTTTGGCATAGATTCTTTGTTCTAAAAAATATCTTCCTCTGACAGAGAAAATAACACTCATGATGAGGGTGTTTACTATTAACAAGCATAATATTAACAATAGTACATACTTGTGGACAGTATCTTTGTGCCAGGAATCGTGCTAAGCTCTTTATATTTACTATTTCACTCAGTGCTTACAGCAACGTTTTAAGGCTATTGATAATTCTTTTTGATTATAAGAAACTGAGGTTTAATATATGAGTAATTTGTAAATTTGTCTATAGTAATACTATTGGTAAGTAGCAAAGCCAGGGCTTCAAATCAGATCAACCGTCTCTAAAAGTTCTAAAAGACAAGCTTTAAAATGGATGAAATAATGCAAAATTTTATTAAAACAGAAATTATTAAAGGAAGGAATTTCTTCCTTCATAAAAGAATTACTTTGTTTACAAAGGATACGAACCAATGCTAAGCCCCCTCTAGGAACTTAGATTCTGGTGTATATTTCCTTGAATATCATTATACAGTCTACTCAAGAGCCTAAATCAGGCATCCCCAAACTATGGCCCGCGGGCCGCGTGCGACCCCCTGAGGCCATTTATCCGGCCCCCTGCCTCACTTCCAGAAGGGGCACCTCTTTCATTGGTGGTCAGTGAGAGGAGCACTGTATGTGGTGGCCCTCCAATGGTCTGAGGGACAGTAAACTGGCCCCCTGTGTAAAAAGCTTGCAGACCCCTGGCCTAAATGCTCACCAATGACAAAAAGAATTATTAATTTTTCATTGCTTTTATATTACAATTCGGTTAACAATTTTGATCTACCCAAATTATTAATGGGTCTCCTCAATTGTAGGAAATAAAGTAGAATAATATAATCAAGAATATGTAGAACTAAAAGGGAGTTTAGAAATTCCTGAGTTCACTCTTATTTTATTGGTAAAAATACCAAGGCCCAGAAAGTTTAAGTGACTTGCTCACAGTCATATATAGCTGGGCATTGCTGGCATTTGGACCTAAGATGCTTCACACATTTCAAGTCCTTTCAACAACATCAGTCATTTTATTTCTGTAAAAAGGCAATATTATTAGAAAAGATATTAAAATACAGAAATGTTACACTCAGTGTAGGATGATATTTCTTTCCAAAGTGCAACTCACCATTTGGTATATCTTTACTTATTTTCTTTTCCATATAGCTCATCTACTCAAATACTCTAAAGTGCACTAATACTGTAGCCCTTTGCCAGATGTGGCTATTTAAATGAATGAAAATTGATAAAGTTGATTTTGTTCCTCAGTCACTCTAACCACATTTCAAGGCTCAAAGGTGCTAACAGTGCTAAAGCTACCGCTGTGACAGTGCCAACAGAGAACATGCCATCACCCCAGAAGGTTCTGCTGGGCGGTGCTATGACAGAATGCAGATCCATAAGAGAGATTGTCATTAGTTTGTTTACTGGTGCAGCTCCACTTCTAGAATTAATTGTGCCTGGCACACAGTACTCCTCAGCAGATATTTGTTGATTGATTCAATATTTCTAAAGTAGATTTTGTACAGCTCAATGGAATGTCCAGTCAAATATATGGCACTACATTTTTTTTTTTGTATTGGCTTATATCCCAAAAGGGTATATCTGTAACAAAACGGCTATAAAATAGTTAGATATGTTGTGGTGAAAGTAGTAAACATTGTGCCAAAAGCTTTATATAACTACAACTTGAATTGAGTATGACTGCAGAGCATTCATTACGTAAACTCCTCCTGTTTTGGTTAGGAGAATATATTTCTTTTTTGTCAGTCATTGAATTTGTTCTATAATGATATATATCTCCCAGGATACACTCATAATTAAAATTCATAAATAGATAATACATTTCTAATTATTTCATTAGACTTCACACAGTAATTTAAATATACTAATAGTGTAATTACCACTAAGAAACAAACAAATAAGGAGATCTCACTTGATAAAAAGGATATTAGGAATTGCAAAAAAAGCTACTTTATGCTTTCATGAGTAACTGCTAATATATATTAAACACATGTAGCACATTTAATTTTTAAAGTTATAGCCTTTCTATAGTTATCATCCTTACAATTTTAGTCATAAGACTCCTACTATTTACTCACACAGAACATGTTTCTCTTTATGCAGATGAAGTCTTTCTCTTATGTTTTCATATTGACTTCATAAAAGTCAAATTCTACACGTGAAAAATTTTACAAAGACAGAATATTATTGGTAAAGGACATGTTAAATAGCATTTATCCTTAATAAGAGAACATGTGAAAAAAGTAAGTAGGCAACTGGTTTAAAATAGCCTTGATTATATGGGAATATAGTAAATTCATTTTCAGTACATGAGTAAAGGTTCCAACAACTCTTTTATTCCTACTCAAATGCCTGCTGTTTTTCCCCTATTTGAAAAGTGATGAAGTAAAGTCTATTAAAGACTTACCTATTCTCAACATCTATTTTGTTTTTCCTTTTATCATGTAAAAACTATACATTCAATATTAATAAAAGATAATCTTATATATTGAATAATTAGAATATCTTTTTTCTAATCATAAATAATAACTTACTCTAAGGAAACTTTAAAAATATAGAAAAATTTAAAAATTGCTCATAATCCTACCACCTAAAAATAAAAGATTTGGTCCTTATAATATTTATGACAAGTGTAGTGTGCGCAAAGAGGCACATGAGTGGGGAAATTGCCAAGTATGTACCATGACAGAGCAAAGGTGATGTACTATATATGTTTTGTGCCTTCTTTTTCACATTTGATAATAGATCATAAACATTTTATCATATATATAAATTTAATTTGCCAGATTGCCTTTTAATAGTTTCTCACTATTTCACCATTTAGATATCCCATAATTTATTTAACCACTAATCTGTTATTGAACAAATATTTTTGAAAGTTTCAGTAAAATAGATGTAATGTGATTTTTAGAATATCATAATCAGGTTTAGAATATAAATGGTCAACAGCATCAACTATGTGTTATGTCAATTCACAATCCTGTTGACAGAGTTTCAGAATGGTCAGACACAGTATAAATGCTAAAAATTCTATAGGATCAATAAATCAATAGTTTATTCTTGGTGTTAATAACAGTTTGTATTTCTGGCTGCCTTGGTTTGCTTTTAGCACAGTGTGGAATAAATATTATTTTTTCTGATTAGATAGTTTATTTCTGAGAAGGATAAAGACCTGCTCTACTCCAGGTTATGGATACTTCAGCACCAATGGCCCATTCTGACAACTGTAGCTATAAATACCAGTATAAAATGATATAGTCAAAATGTTTTTTGGATTAGTCTGTGTTTCATGTTTTCTTGTATATAGTTATTCTTTGCTAAATTGTATATTTTTGTAATCTGACTTTCCTTTCATCATTTTAGAGACCATTACTCCTTCATACATTTTTTGACACAGTGATATTATACCATATTCCAAATACTCAGTCCTAAGAATATACAAACAGTATAAATATAAACCATTGTGAATTTAGTCCAGAACCATGAAAACAATGTCAGGAAAACATATTAAAATCTACAGTCTAATTACTAGTAATTATAAATTCTGAAGTATCTGTTTATTAAAGGGCTGTTTATTAATATATTCAAAATAATTAGTCAACACCATTAAAAATATTTCACTTTTTATTTTATTTTTTTTACTTCTTTTTTCTCCTTTTTATTTTTTATTTATTCATTTTAAAGAGGAGAGAGAATGTGTGTGAGAGAGAGAGAGAGAAAGGGGAGAGGAGCTGGAAGCATCAACTCCCATATGTGCCTTGACCAGACAAGTGCAGGGTTTTGAACCGGCGACCTCAGCATTTCCAGGTCGACGCTCTATCCACTGCACCACCACAGGCCAGGCCTCACTTTTTATTTTCTTATATATAATCTACTAATAAAACAAAATTTCATTAGTTTATGATCACTATAAATGAAAGCCAAATAAAAAATATATAACATTTATATTTTTCTATATATCATATGAATTTATCACCTTAAACAGTTTTGCTAATTCTACTTTAATGACTACATAATGAAACTGAAGAACTATTTTGTTGCTTGAAAGGGTCATGCACCTAAATGGTTAAACATTTCCTAAAACTATATGCTTACACTATTAACAGAATTTACTTAAAACTTATTTGAAAATAATATATATGTAAATTATTATGAATTTGAAAGTTAGGTGTCTGAGTTAGGGGGACAGAAAAGAGCTGCTCACAGAGGAGTACAGTTGTTTTGAAATATTCTTAGTAAAGACATTTTAAAATTCTTGAGGAAAGAAAAATGAAAAAAAATGCTTGAGGAAAAAGTTTGTATCATAAATCTTTATTACCTTTAACCTTTTAATTGCATATTTTATAGCCAAATATATTAAATACTTATTCTTAAAAAATCTAGGTTTATATTCCACATCCTCACAACCAACCCACTCCTCTTCCTGAAAGCACTTCATTTGGTCTCCACAGGTGTGGAGCCTAGCACACCAGGCATTTCAACAATGTCAAATAAATGCAACTCCAATGACTATGTCAGATTTTCATCAATACACGAAGTCAAAAAATTCTAATAATACACTACAAAACATTCACATTTCTTTAATATAGTTTTTAGGAACCTCTTAGATGTATGTACTAACAAAGTTATGGACAGGACGTCTCAAACACCATTAAGACCTCAATAAAAGATGCAATCTTTTGTCCTTTGGAAAGAAATTTAAAAGACTAAGGCACCTATATAAGTAGATCTACTGTCAATATATACAGGTTCACCCACAGAGAAAATGAAATTCCCATATGTTTGACATATGGTATCTGTGCCTTCCCCTTTTCTATCTCATGTACTGTTCCCATGGCCCTATGTTCTGAATGCAGATTCAGTCTAAAGGATTTCTCCTCTAGCTGCTAATACGAGCCCTCCCAGCACTGCTTCCTGTTTAAAGCAGTCCCCTGGGGTGAATGTGGAAGCAGGCACTCCTTCCTGTGCAGTAGAAGCAGGGAACATCAGTCCACTGGGACACTTCAAGGACACTGCATAATTTCAGTAAGAGTTGAGAGAGAAGCAGCAGACTCTGTTACTATAAAATGTGTTAAAAGTGCAACTTTCTTCTATTTCTGATCAGGAAGGAAGTGGAAATCGAGAATAAGAACAACAAAGAGATTTTATTGTTATAACAGGTTTACTCTAAATCTGGGAAAATGCTGAGGTGTACAATAACAAAATTAGAGAGAGTGATAAAACAAGTATCTTGACATAACTATCCCATACAATTATGCATTAATTTCTTTTTGTTATTTGTACCCTAAAATTAAACTATAAACTCCTTGCCAGTAAAAATTGTGTTTTATTTACTTTAGCAAATAAATATTTATAATGTTGATAAAAAAACTATTTGAGGACAAAAGTTTATAAAAATCTCAGAGCTCTCAAAGGTAAAATATTTGGAAGATCTATTGTTAAATATTTATTAATATATCTAAACCCTTCAGGAAAAGCTAATGACATGCCTGGTGTGTCAATATAATTGGGAAAAACTGATATAAATTTTATAGCTTTGATATTTTAAACATATCAAGGCTAAAACATATTTGAAAAATAAACCAAAGTATGTCTATAAAAAATTTTATTGCCATCATTTAAAAAAGAGTATAATCAGCATTTACAAAACCATATATATTTAAAAATTCGATTCAAAATACATGGTAGACTCCGAGGGTCAGCAAACTTTGTTTCTGTAAGGTTCCAGATAGTAAATATTTTAGGGTTGCAGGCTATACATAGTTGTCACATGACCACTTGCTTTTCCTTTGCAGTGTAAAAGAAGCCACAAGGGATACATAAATGATTTGTGTGGCTGTGTACCAATAATACTTTATTTACAAAAACAGTTATCAAACTATGGCCTGTAGTTGACCAACCCTTAAAGTAGATGATATATTACTAGAAGTAGCATTAAATGAGATAGAGAAAAGATAATTTAATATTTCATAGGTAAAAGATATTTGTGACATTTTTCCAGATCTTTATTGATTCTTAAAAAAACAAAACAAAACTTAAGTAGCACATAAATCTTACCTGGTTAGGTATCCTCAATGGGGGCCTTGGACCTCCAGGGTACCGAGGTGACATAAAAGGCTATTAAAATAAAACAAACAAATAAACAAAACCAAACAAATAAACAACAAAAAACCCTCAGCACAATGTAAAGTACAGATCTGAAAATAAACTGATTTAAAAATTTTTAGAACTTCACAAAACAGAAATCAATTGGCTTCCATGTGTGATTGCTTTCAGTAGAATAAATGCTTTTTAAGAAAAATTACAATTGTATTTTATCTTTGTAGAATATCTGGAAAATTTTCCAAGAAAAATATAAAATCACCAAAATACCAAAAATCCTTAAAGTAATTATAGCAAAACAATTTTTAAATGTAAATTATTATTAAGATAATGTATCTAAATGGCAAAAAGGATAAAGAAATTTAGGCAATTGAATATAAAAAATAAAAACTTCAGGAAGAGCTACAGTGACTGGCTACGTCATTATACAAATTGGGTTCTAAATATGTACTTTTGACTAAATTATTCAGTTTGTTTATCAATTTCCTTTAATAATTTTAAAGTTGTCAAATTTTTTCACCTTTTCTATTATAGCCCTGTTTAAAATGTTAAAGAAATTTCTTTTCCAAGAGTCTTTGTGGTTAAAAGAGCTATGGCTTCATTTCATCAAAGATTTGTAATGTTTTAAAATTGATTATAAACTTCAAAGCTGAAATGTCTTTGTATGTCTTGAACCTAGCAAATTATGAAGTGTGTACTTCTTATTTTTTTTTTTTTATTCATTTTAGAGAGGAGAGGGAGAGACAGAGAGAGAAAGAGAGAGAGGAGAGACAGAGAGAGAGAGAAGGGGGGGAGGAGCTGGAAGCATCAACTCCCATATGTGCCTTGACCAGACAAGTGCAGGGTTTTGAACCGGCGACCTCAGCATTTCCAGGTCGACGCTTTATCCACTGCGCCACCACAGGTCAGGCAGAAGTGTGTACTTCTAATAAGAAAATGATCTTATATTAAAATCTATTTATTTTGTCAGATGAATCAGAAGCAGCTAAGATATGTTGACTCAGTCCAAGAACTGAAAAACATCCTAAAAGTATCGTTTGAGTGATTATTCAATTTTGAGTAGAAGGAGAATATATTTGATCACTCTGATTTGAGCACTAAAGTGTTTTAAGTTATTCCTAAAATTTATTAAAAATTCTATTTTTATTATATATGTTATAAATATATAGAATATACAAAACACACAAAACAAATATATTATTTATTACATGTAATATATAATATATAATAATATATTATATATAATAAATATATAAAAATATATACACAATAAATATATATGTATATAATAAAAAGTTGGCCTGGGGTCAACTCAATGAGCCTTGGCTGCAGGAGGGGAAGAGAGAGTCAAAGAGAGAAGAGGAGAGATAGGGGAGGGGTGGAGAAGCAGATGGTCATTTCTCCTAATGTGTCCTGACTGGAAATCGAACCCAGGACTTCCACATGCTGGGCCGACACTCTACCACTGAGCCAACCAGCCAGGGCCTATATTTTTCTATAAACAGTAAAACACAATATATAATTTACTTAAATGTAAGATTATTCCTTACATGAAATATAAGCAAATTATCAACTCAAGTGCTGAATATTATAAATTAAAATATTATGAATGAATTAATATAAATAAGAATTAATTTTAAAAAGTCTTGGGCAAGCCAGATCTATAGTATTTTATATATGAAATTTCATATTTATAACATATTTTCTAAAAATATTTTTAGAAATTAGGCCTGTGGTTTATGGCTACAAAATTCCCAGGGCTATTTTTAAAGCAGCATCTGAAAAATAAAATCCTCAAATATTTATGCTGTATAGAATTTTTCTTTTTCTTTTTGTTCCTTTTTTAAACATTAGAGTTATTGGTGTGACACTGGTTAATAAGATCATATAGGTTTCAAGTGTACATTTCTATGATACATGATTTGTATATTGCATTGTGTGTCTTATATTTTCCTATAATATCTTTTGAAGGGTCTGGACAAACCAATAAGAGAAACTTTGAGTTAAGTGAGCAATTTGGCTTTTTGCTCACTGTGGTCTTATATATTAATGTATTCCAAAGAGATCATTTTAAATGAAAAGAAACAAGTGGATTATTCAGGTAATATTGTCATCTCCAGCTGATAAAATGTAAGTGAATTTTCCAACTTGAACATTTAAAACATGCTTAGTTTTTACATATAACTGATCAAATTGGGCTCTCTTTTCTCATTTGGAAACCCGACTCTAAACTGGACTAGTTAAGTATCCTGCCAACTGGAAATGACCCCAATACTCACACGCTCTCTACTATTTTCCTAATACCTAATTGCATTAAAAACTGTCTTCAAATTCCAGACTCAACTTAAAAACTTTCGTAATTAAATAGTGCCACTGGAATTTTAGACTGGTTGCCTTTCTTTCACAAAGAAGTTATATGACATATTCAGTAATTCAAAGTATAATTTCTATTTAGTTTTTGAAACACAGAGAAGTAAAAATGGTTTACTAATAATTCTTGTTTATAATAATTTCACTTTGAAATGGACTATGAGGAAGAAATTGTTAAAAATATGACACAATACCAAATGCTGAGATAAATACTGAGATGTGCCTTATTTGAAATTGAGCATCTGAAATTTGCATGCTCCTTTGAATGTAAAATGATGCTATGGCATTGGTTTAATAAACTAATTGAAAAGAGAAATTTCTTTCTCTAATCTATGGCAATGTGAATAAATGTATTTTAATGGGACTGTTGTCCTCACCTGTGAGGCCCTATCAAAGGACTGCGAGAGGAAGAGGCGGTGCATGTGGCTGCTTGGGTCCTGCAGGCCCCACCAGTGTAGTAAGATTGACAGATAGATAGAGCACCTCTTTCGTTATTTCCTCTTATGTGCTCTTTCTCCCAGAAGTTCAAATGTATATTTGTTTTGTTTTGTTTTTTGGCAAAAAAAGGAAAGCTTATTAATTCCAATCTATGTCATTAAAGCAAAAAATCTAGTTAATTTAGATTTAAAAATCTACTATTTTTACTTAAAATATAAAGATTACTAGGGGTAAAGTATTCTTTTTGTTTGTTTTGCATTTTTCTGAAGTGAGAAGTGAGGAGGCAGAGAGATAGACTCCTGCATGTGCCCAACCAGGATCCAAATGGCATGTCCACCAGGGGGCGATGCTCTGCCAATCTGGGCCCTTGCTCCGTTGCAACTGGAGGCATTATAGTACCTTAGGCGGAGGCCATGGAGCCATCTCAGTGCCCAGGCCAACTTTGCTCCAGTGGAGCCTTGGCTGTGGGAGGGGAAGAGAGAGAAAGAGAGAGAAAGGAGAGGGGAAATAGTGGAGAAGCAGATGGGCGGTTCTCCTGTGAGCCTGGCTGGGAATCAAACTTGGGACTTTCACATGCCAGGCGAAGGCTCTACTGCTGAGCCAACCAGCCAGGGATAGGTTAAAGCATTTTAATATTAAATTAGTGTTGTTATAACCTAAGTTCTTAATACTCAGATTGACCCTTACATTACATTATCTAATTAACCACCTCTATCTTTAACTGCCCACCTGTTGAGGTACAGACACAGCAACAGAACCCAAAAGTGGTTGCATACTAGCAATTGAGAGCATTCTATATGAATATTTGTACTTCAGTGTTCAGAAATCAACTTGCTTCAAATATAATTTGAGATATTAGAACAAATTTAAATTATGTATGGTAAAATATGAATCTAAGGGATTTCCTAATAATAATTAATAATATAAAGTACACCTATGACAGACATGTGAATACTTTCTGCAATAACTGACTCAGAAGAACAGGTTCTTCAAAAAGAGATTCCTTGGCTATAAAATGTGTTTACTCTTTATATTTGGGGCAAAAAAAATTTTTTTTATAGCATGGGCATCAAATGATTTGCATGGGTCATGAGGTGAATCAATATTTTTGCTAGAAAATCCTTCACTTTAAAAAAGTTATTATGCTGTGTATGCAAAAATCATTTGACTAGAAGTCAAAGGCCCAGATTCTAGTTTTTGCAGCACTGCTAATTAGCAGAAGGGCCCTGAGCAAATAAACTCAGGGCTTTAGCTTTCTCAACCTTAAAATGAGGGAGTTAAACTAGATGATCTCTAAAGTCCCTTAGAAAATCAACAAAATAAAAACGCATGATTCTGTGGTGATTATCTCCATCATTGTCCTTAAGTATAAATATTAGTATATTGTAAATATTTGTAAGAATCTGAAGGGCGTGGGAGCGGGGCAGCATGAGGGGCAGAGTCATGCTCCTAAGGCACAAACCACCTTGACTGAGGGCGAGAGAAAACTATTTCTATGCTTTCCAGAGATAAATAAAAATCTAAAGAGAAAATACTCCAACAAACAATTATGCTCCTTTGTTCAGATCAAAGGTCAATAGGGAGAATTTAAAAAGCTGCACTTATTAATTAAAAGGTATGCTAAAGATTAGTTTATTTGCAAATATTTATCAAATACCTACAAAGGCCCTGCTTTAGTGGTTGCACATATTAGTGAATAAAGCAGATAAAGATCACTGCTCTCTGCTTAGGATTTTTCAAGGTTCACAGTCTTGTAATTAATAGGAGAAACAATTTTCTGGAAAAATTATTTTGTACTATCAGTCCACAAATCTGGAACAAATAGAATGTTCTCTTCACCAAATGGCAAGTATCAATGAAAATCTGAAGAAAATAGTATTTCAATCTGGCGCCTTATCTCAAAAGTCATGTTACATCATCCCTACTTGATAGAACACGTAGTACTATATATGACTGAAAATCAAGGTTATGCTATTAAAATAGTTTTCCAAATTAGACAAAATTCACAGAGTAAGATTCTTTATAATATAATAAATTGAGAGTACAGTTAGCAGTGTGATATATGAAAACTATATTTAGTCATAAATTCTTATTTCTACATGTTTAATTGCCCAGAATGAATGGGATAACCCAAAGTGAATAAAAATATATACAAAACCAGAAAGATCAATAAATATTTGATGATTAAATGAAAAGGAAAAAAACTAACAAATACAAATCAAGTGTCCATCACATTTCCTCCAAATAGTCTCTTAAAGAAAAGACCACAACATTTATAATCATAATTTATTTCAGTACAAGTCATTCAATTTTAAAGAATTATTATTTTCTAGTATATCAAGAATTATTCATGGACTTTTAAACTTCTGTTTTTCCTAATTTCTTTTTTCTAATGAGAGCTTTTCCGTTCTGCCAGTGGGAAGTAGTAGCCTCCCTCTTCTTTATAGTTGCTCATAAGCCGGAGTGTTTTATATCAGTTCCCTAAGAATCAGGAGCAATCAGCTCTTTCTCTTTCCTCACACTAGTTTAAGGTAGATTTCTCAGTCCAATTCCTTCCTTCTCTGAAGGTCCCAGATCTCCCTGCCAAGGGAATGGTTTTATAAATAATTTAGCAGAACTAAAATTGCAGGTGATAACCATTTGAAGCCTTAACTTCTTTTACTATCTACAAGATCAAATTGGACATCTATAATAATACATTGCTCAAATGTTAACTTTGTTAATATTTTCTAACATTAGTAGTTCTTAAAAAAAAAAGCCTCTAAATATGATTTATCAACACCAGAATATTCTCTATTTCTTAAGATTACTCTGTACCCTCCTTTTTCTGTCAAGTAAATTCCTGCTAACCCTGCAAGGGCCAGTTTACATGTTGCTTCCTCTTTCACCAGTCTTTGCAGGCTCCTCTCCCCCCACTTCCCGAGCAACCTCATCTCACACCCTGATCAGAGAGGGTTTAGTACACTGTAGTATGATGTGTGCACTGATACTTAGAAAACCTACTTCAGGGGAAAGAACACAGAACCATATCAGAGCAAGTTATTACCTTAATGTGAGGCTGCAAAATGTAATTTATCCATAAAATAAAATTGCATGTACTAGAATCCTTAAAATTAATGTAGCAATGTATAAATCACCTTAAATCTTATTTAAAATGGCCCTGGTCAGTTGGCTCAGCGGTAAAGCGTCGGCCTGGCGTGAGGGGGACCCGGGTTCGATTCCCGGCCAGAGCACATAGGAGAAGCACCCATTTGCTTCTCCACCCCCACCCCCTCCTTCCTCTCTGTCTCTCTCTTCCCCTCCCGCAGCCAAGGCTCCATTGGAGCAAAGATGGCCCGGGCGCTGGGGATGGCTCCTTGGCCTCTGCCCCAGGCGCTAGAGTGGCTCTGGTCGCAGCAGAGCGATGCCCCGGAGGGGCAGAGCATCGCCCCCTGGTGGGCAGAGCGTCGCCCCCTGGTGGGCGTGCCGGGTGGATCCCGGTTGGGCGCATGAGGGAGTCTGTCTGTCTCTCCCCGTTTCCAGCTTCAGAAATTAAAAAAAAAAAAAAAAATCTTATTTTAAATATTTTAACCTGGCATTAGAAACTCTTTAAATCTTAGTCTTTAAGAACAAATTGTTGAGAAAGAAAATTTAAAATCATTAAAAAAATCTCTTCTAAATAAAATTAAAAAAAAATAAGTCTCTATAAAATGCCAATCATTTAAGCTCTTTTTATAGGCTATATTTTATTTTATGAGAATAATTTAGAACACATCCATGATGAAGAGAAAACATTGACTTCTTTAGAGTGAAAACATACAGCATTTAGTTTATGCTTCTGAAAATTTAGTAGTCTAAGGTATATTGTAGAATATATAATTATGCAAGACTTACATAATTCAAAGAACTGAATTTTTTTTTAGGGACAAATTATTCATGTGTAATTTGCTTCTAATTTTGAAAAGAATAATATCTTTCTTAATGACTGAAAGAAATACTACACAATTATGCAGTTTAAGAAAATATGAACATATCAAACAATTTAGCAAGTGAATACTCACTTCACAAGTAGATGTTTCACAAGTTCTATACTGTACAATTATAATAAAATCTGACACATAATTTTATTTAAATTATTTGAGTTTTATTTGAATTTTGACACATTTTTAGAGAGGAAAGTTTTACTTCTAGAGTTTACTAGTTCAACCTCCTGATTTTATGTAAAAAAAAAACCTCAACAGACCAAGTTTTTTAACTAGCATTTTAGTTTTCGTACTGTTGTAATATTCTGCTACAGTAATACATTTATGGATTAAAGGCAGGTACACGTAGTTCATTCTTATAACCAACTGACCATAAATAGTCTGACTTTGCAGTTCCTCCCAGGCCCCTCAACAACTGTGCACCCATTCTCTTAATGCAGAATTCTTTACCCGTACTACCACTCTGCCAGGAAAAGCTGAAGAGGCAGTGGCATTTCAGGTAAGTAAGTTGATCTGCTTATAGCACTAGTTAGTATGTGATCTTGATCACTAGACTCAAAGAAATGTGATAAATGAAATGAAATAAATTCAATAAGCTTTATATCTCTTTAACATTTTTGGTGAAGTTTTGATAATATATATAGTCTTTAGTCTGTGCTTTTAAAGTTAAATGCCTACAGGACTGTAGAAGCTGGGTGGGGAATGGTGGTAAATGAATGTGGTATTATTAGAAGAGTATCATCATTATAATCAAACTGTTCATTATAATGTGGTAACTTCTAATGAAGTTCAGGAGAAAGGGGAGGAAGCAGTTAGCACATTCTGAGAGAGCATGTACAGAGTAGCATTCTATAAATACTTGGTTGGCTCCATAGCAGGCTCATTGACAGAGTGAATGAGCCACATTGATGGAAGACTGTAAAAACCAGCGATAGATATAATAAAGCTTGGTTCTTGTGTATAAAATCTCACCTAGCCAGTTTATTGTTAAAAATATTGTCTTGTTAAAAATAGGTAGGATCTATTGATATTGTAAACTATAAGCCATAATATGCACAGTATATCTGGTTTTCTAGTGGGAAAATGCTTATAAACAATGTATGGAGGAAATTCTGGTTGCTTAAGTAGGATAAACTACATCTTCCAAAGGACCTAATAAAAGTTGGCAATGATCAACTGTTGATGATCCCAAGAAGATACTAGGTTATAATTATAATAAGCATATCAATTTATTTATGATTTGGCAGAAAAAGTATAGTAACTCACTAATCTTTTTCTGAAGCATAGACCAGCCATGAAAACTGCTAACAATTCCACAGAGCAGCTCATCTCTCAGTTGTTTGTTCCATAAAGTGCTGTGTTTATGCATGGGACACTAGTCTTTTATAGGTTGAAATAACAATAAACCATAATTCTTAGGTCTCAGAAACATCATGTTTTAGCTGAAGGGGAGCAGTTTGCCACTCCAAAATATATCTCTTTGCAGAGGTGGGTTTGATGGCGTGCGCACCGAGCACGCGCCCACGACGTCTAAAGGTCCCCGTAAAACCCCAACATCACACTTTTTTCTAATTACACCAAGTTTGGTTTCATATGTGCAATTTTAACATTAACAGTACATAATATTTTTTATTTATGTACTTTTATTTTCCCTGTCTCTCTCTTTATTTTAAAGGGCCCAATATTTTCTTCTGCACTCGAGGCCTCGACTGACCATAATCCGCCTCTGCCTCTGGGATGTTAACTATTTTAAGTTGGTTATTTTTAAGAAACCAAAGACTCAGAAAGAACCTTTGACCTTCCCCTAACTGCCGAAGAAATTCGATAGAGGACTAGCTCTAGAAAGGGAGCTTTCATCATAGGTAACCAGATTAATATGAAGTGCTGTGAGAAAGGCAGGGAGGAACCCAGCAAGGCCACTTTGATCAAAGTCCTCTCTGTGTCCCATTACTGAAGATGGCCCAGCAAACATTTGTTTACCAAACATTTGTTTTCCAACTCCGTGTGAACCGAATTGTGAATTACCCTCCGCCCCTGTGAAGTAGGAAACCATATCCCTGCCCCCTTGTCCTCAGCTCAAGACGGTATATAAACCCTCAGCCGCCTGCGTGTCCCTGGCTTCAGGTTCCTATGGAACCCTGAATGGACATATGCAGTGAATCTGGTTCTTTTTGCATGTTAATCTATCTCGTGGCAATTGGATTATTAGACCAGTTGAAAGTACAGGGAAAGTGGGAAATTCCTCTCCTCCCCCACTCAGCTTACACATTTTCTTTCTTTTAAGAAAAGGCTCAGCATTTGAGTAAGAACATTAAACAGTTGCTTTCTTAATTGTCTTTAGAAAATAGCCATCTTTAATCCAAAAATCTGTTAGAAAATAGTTATTTTCCTAAAAGCAATCAATTTCATCATCATTTAGACAAAAAACCCCAACAAAAACACAAAGTACAAAGTGATATAGAGCCTGAAAAAATAATGGTTATCTTCAGGAACTATATCAACTACATAAAGATCAAATGTCTGCCTTATTTGGTCCTGGACAGACATGGCTTTAGACAGATTTAGCCTTTCTTCTGGTATTTTTGATGTACTTTTTAAAGCAGACACAGGGAATAAGACATATTCTGACATTAAAAAAAAATTCTAGTCTCTTTCAAGGGAAAAAAACTCCCAAACATAATTTCAGGAAATGATAAATGTGACAGGTTATAATTATTTATCTACAGTCCTATAAAGGTAATATACACATATATTCACTGTAAGATTTAAACAAAAGCAGAAACATTTAAAAAAATCTATATATTACTTTTTATTTATTCTGTGTGTTATTTTTTTAGTTTATTCAATACACTTGGTTGTATATGATTTTCCTATATAGATTTCTATTCTCTATTTTGCTATTCTATATTTCCCTTAGAAGATTACCTCCTTTTTCCTTAACTGTGTTCGGTTTCCTACAGTCATACTCTGAGAATATTATTTTGAAAAAATCATTACAGATTGTTGTAACTTTAATATTTCATTTCAGACATCTTATATATAGTAAGAACATTCACATGTTTATATTTATAATTCCATAAGATGCTTCATGAGGTTTCTTCATGAGTTTTTTTTTTTTATAGATAAGTAATGAAGCATAAATTATGCATCAAATAAATTTTGTCAAAGTTTCCTTACAATTCATATACCTTAATTGGTCAAGTTTCTTTTCTGTTTTTCATGAAAATCTCCATCAGGCATTACTGACACCCCATTGAATAATATACTCTTGATTAACACGTTTTAATTCCAACTAGTAATAAACTAATTTAGCTCACAAAATGACATACTTGTGCTGGCGTATTCTGCTGATAAGCACAAATACGTGTTTATCTCTCATACATTTTAGATATTCTATCATCAGCAGCACAATTAGAATAACATTAAAAAAACTGTAAAATATTAGCAGATCCAGTTTCCTAGATGTTATTTTGGCAATTCAGCATAGAGTTATACTCAGGTTGACCCTTTTGATATGTATTTAGTCTAAGCATCAAAATTACTCTCTTACATTATGGGCCTTTTCAGAAAGCTTCTATTTCTGAAGCTTTCATTACCATGTAAAAGATGTAGGTATATGACAATGGGCTTATGAATTATGAATGGAACTATGCTGGCTGCTAGTCTAATAAACCATAAAAGTTTGATAATACTCTATAAAGTCTATAATAATTAGTTTTAGATCAATTTACATTTACAAATACACACAGACATGTTTTTTGGTGTCTGTGTGACAAGTAGCTGGAGTTCTACGTACACTGAGTCTGGCTCTGGGCTGCCTGCATTACTACTGAAGTCACAAGGACAGATCAACCTACATAGTGCAGTGAAAGAAAACACAATGGGTGTAAAAATAAACATTTGAGATTTATAATTTAGGGTAAAATGTCAGGGGACTCAACCAAAAAGGAAGGTAAAACAATAATTTTTATAAATTCCTCTTAATTTTTCATTAAAGATCGCAAAAGTGTTCTAATACATCCTATTGTATACTTAAAACAAATCTATCCCATCTGTATAGGGAATTTATAATATTCCTTATAATATCTTTAATATTCCAAACAATGGATCATTTTTATTTCTGTAACCAGTATTAAATTTAAAAATTAAATTGTGTTATAAATAGCCTTTGCAGATTTGCAATTTGGTATACATATTTTTCTCCCTCAGGGTTTTAGTAAAAAGTTCAGTAGTCTGGGAAAAAAAGTCTAGTAAGATAAGTTTTTTACTTCAAATTATTTGAAAAATAGATTAGTTCTTATTACAGGTATAATTTTAATACATATCTTATTATATCATGTTAAATAGCTGGAATCCTTCAGCTTAGGAACACCTTTAGAATGAAAGTGAAAGGAAAACTGGTATTGGTCCAGGATGGCCATGCTCTTTCCTAAATACTCATTCTGACAAACAAACAAAAAGTAAGGATTTCTAAGAGGAAACTACCTCATTCATCCTAATTGGAAAACCAGAGTAAAGACTGAGCCTTGACACCCCTCCTCTGCTCTGCCCATCTACTCATGGCTGTAAAGCCTTCCGTTGTTTGAAAAACTGCAATTTTTTAAAAGCTCACTTAGTTACTCAAGCTGAGCAGTTTTAATTTGTTCTAATAGTTGAGGCCAGAAAAACTCTTACCACGACTGCAGGGAACCATTATCAAAGCCAGCAGCTGTCAGGCACCTTTATTTTTTTTAGGCTGCTTTTATCTTTATACTAGAGAAAGACTTGTTCTATTTTTAATATTTAGAATCTCTGTTCTTTAAAGATTCAAAATTACATTTTTGAGAAAACTTAAACTTAATTTTTTTATTTCTTAAACTTTGATAAATAAGTAACCTCCCCCACCTCCATTCTCTAAGTCTCGGTGTATTTAGTTCTGAGAAATGCTATTTTTAACGTTTGAATTTTCAAACCATATATAAATATATTGATAATATTAGAAGGCATAGTTCAGTAAATTAATTCTGCTTGAGATTTTCAGTATTCTATTCAAACAAAGAGAAGATGCACTAACTAATCTTTTTTTTAACGAATCTTTTAGTTTGTCATCTAAGATCAAAGATAGTATCTAGAACTTCTGGAGAAAGAAAAAGGAATTTTTCCTTAGGTTTAGAGTAGTTCCTAAGACTAGGCTGTAAAACAGCCCCATTAGGAAGGATAAAAGGAAAGACAAACCATAGGGAATGAAGACAATCTGAAGATGAATAACAAACAACAGAAGGACTGAGAAGGCATGTAGACTACTTAACTACATGTGTAAATAAGAGGGCAAGACAGGTGCCATCGGTAATAAAATAGCTGCATTCTGAAAGTCTGATTAGGAATAGCAGAGCAGATGGGTATACTTAGTTATGAAGATACCATCAAAACGTAGGAATTATTCCCAGAAATAGGTTAATTAATCGATCTCCAGAAACATTTAACCAGGGTTTGCAAAAACATTCTTCTTATTTTTCCTTTACAGTTTCAAGTGCTAGATTAAATAACCAATTTTCTCATTTTTGACTCATTTTCATTTTTTTCTTTTAAAATATTATGACTATTTATTACCCTCGGCTTTGTTTTTGTCTTTGTTGTTTTATGTGATTTATATTGAGCTTTTTCTAGTCAATAATAACACCATGGAGAAAAGGGGACAATTCTTTGTATTTTTGTTCTTCTTATTGCATTATTACGATGTCAAAGTGTGAGGTCCGCTTGCTACACTGCAGTCTTGCCAAAAATAACACCTTTGGAAAACATACCCTGACAAGTAGAGCCATCTGCAGACTACCACTAGATGGCAAAGCAGCTTTAGACTACTAACATTATGCCTGCAAAGAAAACGTGGTTTACAAATCTGCTGGAACATATTTTCAATTTTACTAGAGTTGGGATCAATTTAGATTTTAAAATATGCATGACCACCTTAGTATGAAACTAAATTGCTTGGTATACATGATCTCCAACAAGTATTTACAATTTTATTCATGTAAAGCCTTAACTTTACCTCCCAACATCAGTAGACTAAGTTTTCAACAGTTTCATTTAGAAAACTAAAAGCTCCAGTGACTGAAATAAATATATCAAGATAAAAAGCAAAGCAAATCATACATAATATGGCAACAATGAAAGAAAGGCTATACAGAGTTCTAAATTAGGAATTTACAAATATATCCCATATAAGGTATACACTAAAAGATACCTATATCAGTATGTATTAAAAGAGTATATTGTGTTTTTATATAAAAGATATAAAATGCTTAGTAGAGTGATAAAAACAATAGGTTTCTTCTTAAAAGTTTCTTGTGGCAAAAAGAAGAAAGAAGAAAAAGTATTTTCACCCTCTCATAATTCTTTTAGTTGAAATAAAAAATGTTCAATTTTTTTATTGTGGTACAAGTTATAGTAAATTCACAAGAGAAGTTTTCTTGTTACTTACTCAAATCTATAAAATTGTAGAACTTCATAAGGTAAGAGTTAATAGTCTTAATTTTTTAAAAAACAAAAGAATGAGAACTGTTTTATTTTATGCATTTTACTAAATTATTTTGATTATTATACATGAGAAGAAAATCTAATTGGTTCAAAAAACACTGTTGCCTATTCAATAAAATTGCTGTACTCAAACTTTGCCTATTTTTACACTATGAATGTAAAAATAGAGTAGATTGATGCCTTTAATACCTAACACAAATGTTTTAATATACAGTGATACTTCTGAATAAGACTGAGACACAGAGACAGGCGAGTCAGAACACAGGCCAGTTCTGAGTGCGTGTTGTCTACCGTGTGTACTTGCGTCACATCACAGTGCTGTCTTCTTCCACTAAAACTTCCAAATGAACATACAGGCCAGTGAACATTCATATTTGAAGCCTAACAGAAATTTAAGAAAATCTCTCTGACCCCAGTAACAAGACTTCCCAATTTAAGAAAGCTGCTCTAAAATCATTCACCAGTTCCATGGCAGGTCACTGAGAATCTGTAGGGTTTTGTGTACAATTATTTTTTTGATGAAAGACTCCAAGTAAATAAAGATATGTGACTTACTTTAAATGGCTTTATTTTACTAAGTTGATACTTCTTGCATGTCCAACTGTTCCCATTAATTTTACTGAGTTGGTTTCCTATTCAATAACAGAAGCTCTGCCATTTCAATAAAAATGTTAAAGTGTATGAACAACATTTGTGTCTACCACAAACAGAAAGACACTAATCTAAAGACTGCCTTCCAGGATAAACTTGTTAAATGTATGAGGTATAGTAATCATTATTATTATTCACTTTATATAAA